>NC_067145.1:63968691-64277858 GCF_903995435.1 Acomys russatus
ATTTCTAGATCAATCCATTTGTCCACAAATTTCGGGAATTCCTTGTTTTTAATAGCTGAGTAGTATTCCATCGTGTAAATGTACCACGGTTTCTTAGTTCATTCTTCTACTGAAGGACACTTAGGCTGTTTCCATGTTCTGGCTATTATGTATAGAGCAGCTATGAACATGATTGAGCATATGTCCCTGTTGTGTGGTAGGGCATTTTCTGGGTATATTCCAAGGAGTGGGATAGCTGGGTCTTGAGGAAGCCCTATTCCCATTTTTCTGAGAAAGCGCCAGATAGCTTTCCAAAGTGGTTGTACTAGTTTGCATTCCCACCAGCAATGAAGGAGTGTTCCTCTCTCTCCACATCCTCGCCAACATGTGGTGTCATTTTAGTTTTTGATCTTAGCCATTCTGATGGGTGTAAGATGGAATCTCAGTGTCGTTTTGATTTGCATTTCTCTGATGACTAACGAGGACGAGCATTTCTTTAAGTGTTTCTCGGCCATTTGATATTCCTCTGTTAAGAATTCTCTGCTAAGTTCCAAGCCCCATTTTGCAATTGGGTTGTTTGGTTTTGTGGTGTTTAATTTCTTGAGTTCTTTATATATTTTGGATATTAAACCTTTGTCAGATGAAGGGTTGGTGAAGATCTTTTCCCATTCTGTAGGCTGTCGCTTTGTTCTCTTGACAGTGTCTCCTTCCTTACAGAAGCTTCTCAGCCTCATGAGGTCCCATTTATTAATTGTTGACATTAAGGCCTGGGCTGTTGGTGTTCTGTTCAGGAAGTTGTTTCCTGTGCCTATGTGTCCCAGGCTCTTCCCCACTTTTTCCTCTAACTGAATTAATGTCTCTGGTTTTAAGTTGAGGTCTTTAATCCACTTGGACTTGAGTTTTGTGCATGGTGACGATAAGGGTCTAATTGCATTTTTCTTCATGTAGACATCCAGTTGGACCAGCACCATTTGTTGAAGATGTTATAATTTTTCCATTGAATAGATTTGGCTTCTTTGTCAAAAATCAAGTGAGCAAATGTGTGTGGATTCATCTCTGGGTCTTCAATTCAATTCCATTGATCCACCAGTCTATTGCTTTGCCAGTACCATGCTGTTTTAATTACTGTTGCTCTGTAGTACAGTTTAAGATCAGGTATGGAGATTCCTCCGGAGGATCTTTTGTTGTATAGGATTGTTTTTGCTACTCTGGGTTTTTTATTTCTCCATATGAATTTGAGAATTGATCTTTCAGTATCTTCAAAATATTTTGTAGGTATTTTGATAGGGATTGTGTTGAATCTGTAAATTGCTTTTGGTAAGATGGCCATTTTTACTATGTTGATTCTCCCGATCCACGAACAAGGTAAATCCCTCCATCTTCTCATGTCATCTTCAATCTCTTTCTTCAGAGGTTTGAAGTTGTTTTCGAATAAGTCCTTCACTTGCTTGGTTAGAGTTACTCCTAGATATTTTATATTATTTGTCGCTATCGTAAAGGGAGTAGTTTTCCTAATTTCTTCCTCTGCCTGTTTGTCATTTGTATACAGGAAAGCTACTGACTTTTTTGAGTTTATTTTGTATCCTGCCAATTTGCTGAAGGTGTTTATCAGCTGCAGGAGTTCTCTGGTGGAATTTTGCGGGTCACTTATATACACTATCATATCATCTGCAAATAGGGATAATTTGACTTCTTCCTTTCCCATTTGGATCTCCTTGATCTCCTTTTGCTGTCTTATGGCTTTGGCTAGAACTTCAAGAACTATATTGAAGAGATAAGGGGACAGAGGGCAGCCTTGTCTGGTTCCCGATTTTAGAGGGATTTCCTTGAGTATCTCTCCATTTAATTTAATGTTGGCTGTTGGCTTGCTGTATATTGCCTTTATTATGTTTAGATAAGTGTCTTGTATTCTCGATCTCTCCAGAAATTTGGATGTAAATGGGTGTTGGATTTTGTCAAATGCTTTTTCAGCATCTAAAGAGATGAGCATGTGGTTTTTCTCTTTCAGTTTGTTTATATGACGGATTACATTGATGGATTCCCATGTGTTAAACCATCCCTGCATGCCTGGAATGAAGCCTACCTGGTCATGGTGAATGATGTCTTTGATATGCTGTTGTATTCGCTTTACGAGAATTTTGTTGAGTATTTTTGCATCAATGTTCATAAGAGAAATTGGTCTGAAATTCTCTTTTTTTGTTGGATCTTTGTGAGGTTTAAGTATCAATGTGACTGTGGCCTCATAGAAGGAATTTGGTAGTATTCCGTCCATTTCTATCTTTTGGAATAGCTTGAATAGTATCAGTATTAGCGCCTCTTTGAAGGACTGGTAGAATTCTGCACTGAAACCATCTGGCCCTGGGCTTTTTTTGGTTGGGAGACTATCAATGGTTGCTTCTATTTCTATAGGTGAAATAGGGCTATTTAATTTGTTTATCTGGTCTTGGTTCAATTTCGGCAAATGGAATCGGTCGAGAAATTTGTCCATTTCCCTTGAATTTTCGAATTTTGTGGCATAAATGCCTTTAAAGTAGGTTCTTACGATTCTTTGTATTTCTTCGGTGTCTGTTGTTATGTCTCCGTTTTCATTTCTGATTTTGTTAATTTGGATAGTGTTTCTCTGTCTTTTAGTTAGATTGGCTAATGGTTTGTCTATCTTGTTAATTTTCTCAAAGAACCAGCTCTTGGTTTTGTTGATTCTTTGGAGTGTTCTCTTTGTTTCTAATTTATTGATTTCAGCCCTGAGTTTGATTATTTCTAGGCATCTACTCCTCTTGGGTGTTTCTGCTTCTTTTTTTTCTAGAGCTTCCAGATGTGCTGTTAATTTGTTTATGTGGGATGATTCCATTTTCTTTTTAAAAGCACTTAATGCTATGAATTTTCTTCTTAGCACTGCTTTCATTGTGTCCCACAAATTTGGGTATGTTGTTCCATCATTTTCATTGAATTTCAGGAAGTCTTTTATTTCTTTTCTTATTTCTTCCGTGACCCATGTGTCATTAAGTAGAAAGTTGTTTAGTTTCCACGTGTTAGAATGCTTTTTGTTATTTCTGTTGTTGTTGAAGTCCATCCTTAGACCATGGTGATCTGATAAGATACAAGGTATTATTTCAATCTTCTTGTGTCTGTTGAGGTTTGCTTCATGACCAACTATGTGATCAATTTTAGAGAATGTTTCATGGGGTGCTGAGAAAAAGGTATACTCCTTAGCGTTTGGGTGGAAAGTTCTTTAGATATCTATTAGATCCATTTGCTTTATGACATTGGTTAATGATGTTATTTCCCAGCTTAGTTTTTGAATTAAAGACCTGTCCTTGAGTGAAAGTGGGGTGTTGAAATCTCCCACTATTAATATGTGGGTATCGATGAGTGGGGCAAGCTTTGTTAATAAGTCTTTTACAAATGTGGGAGCCCTTGTATTCGGAGCATAGATGTTCAAAATCGTGATGTCTTCTTGGTTGACTTTACCTTTGACGAGTACGAAGTGTCCATCCTCATCTCTTTTGATTAATTTTGGTAGAAAGTCTATTTTATTGGATATTAGAATGGCTACCTCAGCTTGTTTCTTGTGACCATTTGCTTGGAATATTTTTCCCCAACCTTTTACTCTGAGGCAATGTCTGTCCTTGTGGTTGAGGTGTGTTTCTTGAATACAGAAGAATGTTGGGTCATGTTTATGCATCCACTCTGTTAGTCTGTGTCTTTTTATTGGAGAGTTGAGACCATTGACATTGAGAGATATTAATGACCAGTGATTGCTAAGTCCCTTCATTTTTGGTATTTGTAACAGTCAAGATTTTGTGAGGTTGTGATTTTGCAATGGTGTAGTTACCCATTTCCTATGTAATTATGGTTGTAGTTTGACCAGTTCGGGTGGAGTTTTCCTTCTAGTAACTTCTGTAAAGCCGGATTTGTGGTTAGGTACTGTTTGAATTTGTTTCTGTCATGAAATAACTTGTCTTCTCCGTCAATGGTTATTGATAATTTTGCTGGATATAGTAGTCTTGCCTGGTATCTGTCGTCTCTTAGGGTTTGCAGCACCTCTGTCCAGGCCCTTCTGGCTTTCATGGTCTCTGCTGAGAAGTCAGGAGTAATTCTGATAGGTTTTCCTTCGTATGTTACTCGGCCTTTTTCTCTTGCCACTTTCAATATTTTTTCCTTGTTCTGTATATTTTGTGTTGTTATTATTATGTGGCGGGAAGATTTTCTTTTCAGGTCTATTCTATTTGGTGTTCTGTAGGCCTCTTGTATGCTCGTATGCATCTCCTTCTTCTAATTGGGGAAATTTTCTTCCATTATTCGATTAAAGATATGTTCTGGGCTGTGGAGTCGGCTATCTTCTCTTTCCTCTATCCCAATTATTCTCAAGTTTCGTCTATCATGTTGTCTTTTAATTCTTGTATGGTCTGTGTCAGGAATTTTTCAGATTTAGCATTTCCCTGAATGGTTATTTCCAGTTCTGCGATTGCATCTTCAAGTCCCGATATTCGTTCTTCCATTTCTTGCAATCTGTTAGATAAGGCCACCTCTGTGATGCTTGCTTTCTTCTTTGATGCCTCTTGATCACGCTTTTCTTCTGTGTGTTCCTGCATCATAGCTTCCATTTTTATCTTCATGTCTTGGACTGTTTTAATGATTTCCATCATCTGGTTATTTATATTTTTCTGAAATTCTTCAAGTGCCTCTTTATATGACTCTTTTAACTCTTCAGCTCTCTTGTTTGCCTCCTCCTGCATTTGTTTACAGATTTTATTTGTTTCTTCCATTATCATCTTCTTTACTAAGGACTTGAGGTCATTTTCTTGCCTAGCCATTGCTGTTAGGTTCTCTAGGTTGTTTTCATTGGGAATGTTGGGATCCGGAGATGCCAAACTGTTTTGGTTTTTTATAGCATTCTTAAGCTGTCCTCTTGTCATTTTGATGGCTCTGATGTTGGAAGGTATTTTGTAGTGACCTTCGCTGGTTGAGAGTGGTTAATTAATGACTGATTATAGATCAGGTGCTCTTGCCTGTGGGGGATCAGGGAGTATTTCCGTGGAACAGGTAGGTGATCCGGTTTCACTCCTGATGATTTTCCTCTGCACTGTGGGTTCCAGGCAGAGCCAGCCAGAGTAGATAATTTGTTTGGACTTTACTGCTGTAATTCAGATCAGCAATTTTGGGACCTAGAATAAGGTCCGCAGACAAACGTTCTGGTTGAGTAGGTTGATCCCAGCTGCCTGTCCTTCCTGTGGTTTTGTAGTGAGACCCCAGGTAGATCAGATCATCTGGGGGTGTAGCTGTCTTTTAGCTTGTCTCTATACCCTGTAGCAGTGTCCAACCTCTCCCAGAACTATACACCTGGGGGGACCAAGGTTGCTCTTGGTCAGCAATTAGACACTGCAAGCAAAACCCTCTTAGTCTCCCGATAAAGTGAGAGTGCCTGCCTTGCTCGGGCCAGAATCCCCAGCTGGGCTCTCTTGTTCGGGGAGCAGGGAGTGCAGGGCCAGTGCCTTGCGGCTGGGCGGTTAGTAAGACTAGGGTTGCAGAGCTCTGGTGTCGCCCACGGAACCAGATCTTCCCGCCGGGCTATGTTGGTCCACCCACGCTCTAGGTCAGCAATTAGACACTGCAAACACGACCCATCCACGTCTCATCTCCCTATAATGTGAGAGAGAGTAACTGCCTTGCTCGGGCCAGGATCCCCAGCTGGGCTCTCTCTCGTTCGGGGAGCAATGAGCGCAGGGCCAGTGCCTTGCGGCTGGATAGGAACAATAGGGTTGCAGAGCTCTGGCGGAAGCCTGTGGAACTAGGTCTTCCCGCAGGGCTAAGAAGTTCAGCTATCACTTTAGGCAAGACCCACATCTCCCGATAGGTCTGTGGAAGCAATTCAAGCTGATTTCTGACTGCCGCTGTTTGCAAGGCTCAGTCCGCTGCGATTGGTGTTAGGTGGGCCCCGGATGGCCAGCGAGCTGTAGTCCCACTTTAGCTGTCTCTGTTGGGTCCCGCCGCCTGTGTTTCCACCCGCCTAGGCGGGTGACCTCCGCAGTTTGGGGTGGTGTGGAAGGAGGAATCCTAGGGCAGATTCACCTTCTTCACTGAGACTCCTCTGGTTGGGGACTCTGGAAAATCCCCTCCCCAAACAGCAAGTCTGTGCTTTATATACAGGCTGCAGTTTGCATGTGGATTCCGTTTCAGAGTTTGGGGAGTGCGTTTAGCACCTCCGGGATGTTGCTTGACCCAGGGGGGTAGGCCCCCTGTTTGGTCTGTGGCCTTTGGGGCCCCACTCACCTACAGTTC
The DNA here is from genome assembly GCF_903995435.1 of Acomys russatus. Classification (NCBI taxonomy): domain Eukaryota; kingdom Metazoa; phylum Chordata; class Mammalia; order Rodentia; family Muridae; genus Acomys; species Acomys russatus. Next base: position 63,974,950 of record NC_067145.1, read on the forward strand.
TCAAAGTCCAGCAATCTGTTTCTCCACTTATGTCTCTGGTCTCCTCAGAGTAAATCAGGTACGTGGCTTAATGGTCGGCGCCATCTTGGAATGCCTATATTTTAGTTATCTAATTTTTTTTGGAAAATATTTTGAAAACCTCAGCCTTTACAGAGATAATCTTTCCCAAAATAAGATGTGATATCTAGCTTCTGAAAAAGCTTAGGTCAAGTTGTAGCTGTGTCAGGGATCAGTCAGCAGTTACACTCAAATCTGACTGTACCCCTGTTGATGGTCTATAAACAATTCAGCTAGACTGAAGGCTGCTACACACTCCCAGTCTCCTCTCAGTGGCACTGACAGTTGTTTTGTTACTGACTTTTACACATAATACATTTTCTTGGTAACTTAGTCAGTTAACCTCATGAGACAAATAAAGGTTTTGTGTGATTTCTAATAGGTGCTAGAGTGGGAATTTCTGCAGGCAGGCTTTGGCTATAATGACCAAATCAATAACTGGCAACTAATCACCACTGAAAGGTTTGCTGTTTTATATATGTATGTAATTCAGTTCAGATTTGCTTCCTTACCACATCTTTTGTGATACAGCTGGGTATCTGTCGACTTTTCTGGAAGACTGTTTCATATAAAGTCATAATGGCCTAAGGCTGGCTAGAAGTTTAAATTTTGTTGTATAGATTAAACCTATTTTGGGTGCTTAAAAAACTGTACTGTTACCACCACAGAATTTAAGTAGAAGCTCAAATGCAGAGGTTTCACTAAGACATCTTTTGTCTGTTTCACAAAAATCATAGCTTTCCATAGCTTCAACTAAAAATGACTATCCATAGGCCTGCTGAGATAATCAGTAGGGAAATTGGCTACTGCATAAGCATGTAAGCCTACAGTTAGACCCCTGGCACCCACATAAAAGCTAGTGTGATGCTGCATAGCTCTATACCCAGAGCTGGAAGGCAGAGAAAGGATACTGAGGCTTTCCAGCTAGCCAGTCTAGCTGAGTTGGCAAGGTTTTAGGGCACCTGTGCACATCTTAAATGACTCTAAAGTCCACAGAGAATGAGTTAAAGTAGGCTTGAGAAACAGCACGGTTTGAACCATGTTCACATAATATGTGTGAATGGTTCTGAATGGAAACTGAATGATAGAAATATTCATTTGGATGAACTTATGTACATCTTGTATACCAATGCAAACTAGTACACCTAGAAGCATTTCTACATAAATGTTTCTACATTTCTCCCTCAAAACCATGATGAAGTCAAATGTAACCTAAGTAACAGACACTGCCTGCTCTCTCAGGAGCGCCTCAGAGAGCAGCCAAGTAAGAGTTACTGTTACGCTGGGCGTGGTGGCCCACACCTTTAATCCCAGCACTCGGGAGGCAGAGGCAGGTGGATCGCTGTGAGTTCAAGGCCAGCCTGGTCTACAAAGTGAGTCCAGGGCAGCCAAGGGTGCACAGAGAAACCCTGTCTCGAAAAACAACAACAACAAAAAAGAGTTACTGTTACGAAATGTCCTCTTCCTAATCAGTTGTTTCTGTTTTAACTCAAAATACACCTGCTGACATGTGTTAGGGATTCTCCAAGACCCAGGATTTCTGGTGTAGAAAGCATTCTTCATTCTGGCTGGTTGCATCCTTACGGTCTGTGTGTCAGGGGTGGGGCTGGAGGGGTGGTTTCTATAATGGGCTTCTTACAACATTTATCCTAATTCCTTTTAAAAGGTAGAAAAATGTAGCTGCATCTTAGGACTTTTTAGCAAGTTTTCATTATGGGTTTGATATGAGTTCCCTAGAATTTACCACCACTTCATAGTTTTCTGAGCTTTTCCAAGTATTTGCATTTTTCTTTTCTTTAATTATTGTAAGAGAGAGTGAATGAGTAGGAATGCATATATATTGCATATGCATGTGGAGGGTGGGGGCAACTTTTGGGCATCAGTTCTCTCCTGCCACCTTGTTAAGGGAGGGTCTCTTCTGTGATGCATACTCCAGGCTAGCCAGACACAAACTGCTGATTCCCCTGTTTCCTGTATCACTTGTAGGTGTTCTGGGTTTATAGATGTTGGAACCGAACACCAGATTCCATGACAAGCACTGTTACCTGCTAATCCATTTTCTTGAGCATAAGTGATTTCATTTTGACTTTCACCAATACCCTTATTTTCTAAAAGAGACATATTATAAGACCTGTTGAGTTTCTTGTTATGTCTGGCTATGTATGTGGACCAGTCCCCTTTGATTATGCAGGTCCTTTGCCTGTAAATGCACATACTAGTACCTCCACTTCCTAATAACCAACATCATTGCCGGTGCTGTTGTGAGGCTGGTCATGAGGAGCAGCCTGGTGCCTTGTGGAAACTCTCTCCTGAGTCTCCTCTGTACCTGCTCGCCTTCATAGTTCTCACCATTCATTGAGAGTTGGCATGATCCAGGAGTCCTTGAGGACCAGATACCACCTCTTGTCTTGTGTATCCTGCCCCTGTTCTTAAAGTACAATTTTGCTTACACATGGGAGGCACACAGGATGTGACTTGTGATTGAAGCATTTGTCACTGGTATTCACTCCTGCTTAATGGCTTTAGTATAATAAGCATGTAAGTGTACTTGTACTATTGAAAGTGACTGATAACTTACCTCTTTCTCTCCCATCCTTGTGTGACAGTCATTGTTTCTTCCTTTCTCAAACCCACTCTGTAGGGATGCATCTGAATCTAACCACTTTGTCTTCCCTACGGCTTTCCAGGCCCATCACCCCTCGCCTGGGTTCCCAACCACTTCTATGTGGTCTCCTCCTGTTCACCAAGCACAGTCCGGCCAAAGCCTGGTGCAGGTGCAGGTGCCTCACTTAGATGAGAGTCTGGAGAGCACAGCGTCCCCTGCTGACCCTCACAGGAATGGCATTCAAGTATACCTCCTGTTCCCTTTGCCAAGGTGACCCTGGCCGCTCCATGTTTACAGAGCTAACTTCTTAGCTCTGCTGTTGGCGTAGACTCGCTGACTGCAGTCAGTGGCTGTGACACTTACTGCTCTATCTATTCGCCCTTTGTGAATCTCTGTCTGGTAAATAGTTGGTACCTAATCACTTTTAGATAAAGGAGTAAGAATAGTGTTCAGCAAACACGATTTCAGTTCTCCTCCATATGTGGTAGCCCTCCATCATGTTCCAGGAGAGGCTGGTGTGGGCCATGGGGTTTCTTGGGAGTTTATGCCCACAGCATGATTTCCACAGTGGAGTCATATGCCATTTTGAATTTTTATTTATCTGCTTCTATTTCATCAACATAGGGTGTTGCCTGTAGGCTGACATTATTCTCATAACATGGTCTGCTGGAAATCAGCTCCAGTGTGAATGCAGTGTGCCATCTAGTCAACTGTTTGCAGCCTACCTGAGGCCTATTCAGAGGCCACTTGGGTGAGAGAGAACCAATGGGTAGAAGTCTTGGGCAACAGTCTGAGCAGTGTACTCACTCATTCCTACTCTGGGACAGGAGAAAGAATTCACTGCATTGATGTGGGGTAGAGTCCAAGTGCAGAAAGCCTTCAGCCATGCCATCCCCAGCAGGGTGAGGAGTTTACATTGTCAGTTATAAAGCTGTGGAAAGACAGTGATTGTCTAGTGTATAGACAGAAATAATGAACCAGAAGTACGTGCACCATTTGCCCTGGCTTTGTGTAAATATATTGCCCTGGCTTGGGGGCACAGTGTCATGAGGGAGAGAGGTCTCTGGACACAGGTCACAGCAGGTAATTGCCTTTCATTCCTTTTCTCCTCTCTGGTGTGGGTGGTGATGTTCCCAAATGTGCCACCTTTCTGATTGGTATCAGTCCTCAGATTCAGGAACAAATCAAGGAACAGAAAAAGATATACTACAATTTCAGCATTTTAAGTTGAATTGGTAAAAACAGTGTAAGAAAAGTCTAAGATGGCCTTGGAGTCCAGGCTTACTCTCTGGTGTTTTCCTTGTACTCCATTGCCTTTCTTAGTCTTACTTCCTTGCTTAATTGTCATGCACATTTAAACAGTGCTGGTTTTGTAAGCAGATGATCTTTATAATAAACTACTGGGATTAGACTTTCCAGTCTCAACAACTGACTGCATGAAATAAAACTCATTTCAACATTAAATATACTTATTTTCTTAAAGGTACATATCATACCTTTTGTATACCCTGCCCCTAGCCTGTTTCTCCAATCTTTCTTCAACACTCCTTGCTCCCATTAAGCCTTTTACTTCCATAAATGTTACTTTCCCCTTTATTTATATATGTATACATTCCTTTATATGACTATGTAAAATCTAGGAACCACAAATAAGAGAAAACATACAGTATGTCTTTTTCAGACTGACTAACTTCATTTAATGTGATTGTCTCCAATTGCATCAATTTTCCTACAAGCAATCTTGTTAGAAACACCACCTACTTCCCCCCAGCCCCCACCTATTCCCTCTCCTACCTGCAAACCCTACAGTCTGTAGGGAGAGGTAAAGAATAAAACAGCACTGTTACAATAAATTGTTTCTATTCAGCCAAGGAAGCCAATTACTGACACAAAGAGAATGAAATGTAATTCAAAGCTACAAGCACTATGTCAGGCAAAATCTAAACTGCTACTAATCTAACAATAAACTAAAATAAACTGCTCTAATCCTCATAACCTACACATATCCCAAGCATGTGCCAATCTGATCCTTCTCTGGCAGCTTCTCTCCTCCTCTCTCTCCATCAACTGTCAACCTTAACTGTCAACTCCCATCTCCTCCTCCTCTCCAAGAAGTTCCGCCTTTCACTTCCTGTCCTTCTGCCCAGCTGATTGGCTAAACAGTGTTTTATTGACAGTTGTTACATCCACTCAAGACATTCCTCCACACAGTACCAACTTTGCAGGCACTGGGTTTGAACCTTCAAAGCCTGACCTCATGGTTTTCTTACACACTTAATTATACTAGAACTTGGGACCTGTGATCTTTACAATAAGAATTCTTTTGGTTGATAAACAGAGTTCAGGGCTAGGCCTAGAACACTGGTTCCTCAGCTTTCCTAATTCATGGGACCCTTTAATACAATTCCTCATGTTGTGGTGACTCACAACCATAAAATTTTGTTGCTAATTCATAACTAAAATTTTGTTACTGTTATGAATTATAATGTAAGTATCTGATGTATAGGAACCTGATATTTGACCCCCAAAGCGGTCATGACCCACAGGTTGAGAATAGCTCTCCTAGAGGAAGGATCTGCGATACACATAAGAATAGAGGATTTGTGGAGATGCAAAGCACCGATAGGGTCTCTTTCATAGGGGATGTGTTTTATTAACTGCAGGATTAGGGCCTTGAGCAATGCACAGGATATTTGGGGGATTCAGGTGGAGGCTGGCTCCTAATAGAATAGCAAATAATCAGCAGGTTGATTGGCCACTTTTCACTCTGGCATTCCAGGCATCATTCGTTTCCTCCTGTCAAAAAAATGATGAACGATCTTGGTTACTCTCCAGTGCTTGTTTTAAACTGCGCTTCCTTCACAACCTAAGTTTTATCTTTTCTATGGCTGTAAAATAATCCCACTGTGTATATATGCTACATTTTCCTTAGGGTTTGCTCTGTTGTTGGACACCTCAGTTTTTCCATAAGTTGGCTGTTATGACTTGTACTGTAACCAAAATTGAAGAGCACTGAATATCTTTGGGAGACAAAACACACTTTCTTAGTTTAAGTTTTGTGGGGTTTTTTCTCATTCTTTATTTAATTTGTTCCTGAATACATTTGGTACAGGTAGTGTACATACTTGGCATTCGTTTTAACATTCTCTGTTTGTCTATTTCTCTAATTGTCTCTATAATATTTGAACATAGAAAAGTGTCCTCTGGCTGACGTTTCATGTGAATGTGAACCCTATGCATAGCATGGTATGGATTGTTGTTTTGGGAAAACAAGCTGACACAGTGACTCTCATAGCATTTTGTGCTGACTGCATACCATTTTCTTCAAAGTATTCTCTGAAGACTTGACATGAATTTTTCATGTGTGAGAGTTGTGAAGGTAAGTTATTAGGTTAAAGAAAAATAGCTTTGGTAAGTCCTATGAAACTATTTTATGTGGGCCTGTGAAAAGGCTTCATTAAAGATTTTAGTGCAATTACAAAATGTGACTTTATTAAATAACATTGTCATGTACAGTGTAGAAGGTGACACAATCCTCATGTTGTATTGTTTTCATTGCTCTCATTGTTATCAAATATCTGACAAGAAGCAACTTAAAGGAGACATTTATGTTGGTTCATAGTTTAGAGGGACATGGTTTATTATGTGGAAAGCATGGTGGTAGGCAGCGCTCTGGTGATAAGAGCATGAAGCAGCTGCTTGTTCACTTCTCAGCAGACCAGGACTCAGAGGGCAGGAATGATGGGACTCTGCTTCCCTCATTTCCTCCTCCTGACTCAGCCCAGGAGCCCAGTTTATGGGATGGTACTGACCACATTTAGGGAGGATCTTTCCTTCAACTTCTCTTTGAGGTTAATCCTCTCTGGATATGCCCTCTTGGTCATATGCAAAGGTGTGTCTTACTAGTATCCAAAGTGTTTCATAATCCAATCAAGACAGTCCAAATTAACCATCATGTGTATTTTGCATAATGCTTGCAATTTTTGAAGGAAAAACCAACATTTGGCTGTTAGATTTTGCCGTTCTGTTGTAGAAAAAAAGACTCCAGAGGACTAATTATTCTGGCTTGAAGTGAGACTGACATTTCTTCTATGTTGTCATCTTAACCAAATTGTGTCCCATGTTTAATAATCTTCCAGAGACAGCTTATTCTGCCCTGGTAATGAAAGAGAAATTGAACTTCCAGTAAACATCACAGTATAGCTGATTGCTTGCCTGGCTTTTAGTCCACTTAATTAAAAAATGCTCAATTCTTATCTATGGTCATCAGTGAAGATAAAATTGCAGATGCATTTGTGCACTCTTGGTAGATTTTTGGCCCTTTGGCACATTTGTCACTTTATGGTTCATTTCTGTTAGAGGGAGAGGGAGAGAGAGAGAGAGAGACAGACAGACAGACAGACACAGACAGAGACAGAGACAGAGACAGAGGCAGGGGAGAGGAGAGGAGAAGTACAGAGCATAAATTGAGAAGTTGGGAGAGTTATAAGAAAGCTGTTTAGGTGGCTCCTGCATCTGTGCCATGGGTGCCAGTGAGAACATGCCCATGGGTCAGATTTGTGGAAATGTGAAACGTCAAGACTTTTCAGAGATGCAGACCCAGTGAGACAGTGATCATGGCCCACTAACTGCTGAGTACCTTACTGTGGTTTTTTCTTGTAAGTACTATAGAATGTCTCTTGCACAAAGTAGAACATATTGGAAGGTTCTGAGTCATATATAATGAATGAAGCCTCCAGTACCCTGCTTGATAGATTGCCAGCATGCAGAGAAGCCTTCAAGAGGCAGCAGAGGACCCTGGTGAGTGCTGGAGAAGGGAGCAGACTGACAGCTAGCCAGGGTAGTGTGCCTCCATTGTGTGGCGGCCAGAGGCAGATGATGGCTATGGCTAATCTGGTTAGTGTTTTCAGAGAAAGCAGCGTTCAAGCAGAATGGGCAATATTTAAGTGGCATGTTGAAGCTTTTTAAGAACAGAAGTTAAAGAACAGGAAGTAGAAAGAGCATGATCTCATCTTTATGTGTGTGTGTATGCGTGCATCTCTGTTTACATGTGTTTCCATCTTTATGAGGGTCAGGCAGGTGACAGCAGGAAGTCATATACTTATGCTCTGGCTTCCTGTAGAATATATTTATTTATTAAATGGTGTGTTTTGGGTTTTGTTGGAAACTTGGTCCCCAAACCCATGTGTTAATGGTATCTGGAGGTGAGGCCTTTGGAGGATGATTAGGATTAGTTGAGGTCACTGCCCCATGATGACAATAATGACTTTATATGAAGTGAGAAAGAAGTGGGAGGCTAGCATGCTTGCTCTAACTTGTCATATGAGTGCTTCCATTATTTTATGTTATAGCACATGGTACTTACCAGTGCCCGCAACCTGTTCTTGGATTCCTCCAAACTTCCAGAACTGGAACCTCCACACTGATCAGTCTACATATCATTCTGTCGCAATGAAAGAGGCAGACCGAGACACCCAAGTATTAAAAACTTACTTCTTTACTAAAGGCACTGTCCCATAATATTTTGTATGTTCCCCTTTTCTCTAGGCAAATTATAGAATAAAAAAATACTAGGGAAACATGAAATACAGTGCCAAACTCATCAGAAGGATGAGCAAAGGCAAAATGGGGTGGGGTGGGGCAATCTAGCAGCTGTCTCTCTGGCCCTACTAACCTGGCATGTCGGTTTAATCTACAGGATACAGAAAGATAACAAACTTGGCTTCTTAGTTTGTGACACTATCTCATGTTGTCCCAGCTGGCTTTGGATTTACTATGTAGCTGAGACTGGCCATGAAATCCTGATATTCTTGCCTCTACCTCTGAAATACAAGAATTTGCAGGTATGCAGTATCACACCCAGCCATATTTGACCTTTAAAAATCATTTAAAAATAATTTTTATGTGTCTGGGTATTTTATGTGTTTGCACCTGGTACCCATACCAGCCAGAAGACGGTATCAGGTCTCTTCACAGATGGTTATGCACTGCCGTGTGGGTTTGGGGACTTGAACCAGGGTCTTTCGCAAGAACAGCCAGTGCTCTTGATCAGTGAGCCATATCCCCACATGGTATTTGACTTTTATACTACACTGTGACAACTAAAAAAAGTTTAAAATTTTAATGACAAGATTCTGTTTCAGTACCTCAATATTAGCAAAAAAAAAAACAGTAATGGTAATGTAAAAGAGCAATTAAAATGTAATTCCAGAAAAATAATAAAGATGTCCCTGTCTCTAGAAGTCCTCTTCTGCTTTTTGAAAATCAAGTCACAGGATAAAAAGATGTGAGAAAATCAAGAGAAAAAAGAAAACTGACAGGCAGTACTCCACCATCTGATGCCCATCTAATAATGAAATCAAGTAGTTTCTTCCTGGGATGTAATTAGGAACACAGAATTGTAAAAAGAAAAAAAAATGTTAAAACTATACCACAAATTAACATGAATATTTCAAGAGCATTCATAATTGCTTAAAAAATAAACATAGTTAGACAGCCATGGTTTCACTTTTTAAAAACACAGGAAGATAAAGAACAATTTATGATTGTTAAGTGAAATTTAGGAAAAACATAAATATAAATATCGTATCATAAAATATTTTAGAAATGAAAATTGCCTCAGTGAGAGCTGGACGTAAGTAACAGCCGGAGAGCAGCTGTCTTCTCTTTTTCACTGTGTCCTAACCACTTAGATTGGAGTATATTGTATTATTTGGTGCCTTAGTTACGGTTTCTATTGCTGTGAAAAGACACTGTGATCTCAGCAACTCTTACAAAGGAAAACATCTCATTGAGGTCGGCTTACAGTTGAGAGGTTTAGCCTGTTGTCATGGTGAGAAGCATGGCGACATGCTAGAGAAGCAGCTGGGAGTTCTCCAGCCATTTCCACAAGCAGCAGGAAGAGAGCGTGAGCCACTGGGCCTGGCTTGAGCTTCTGAGACCTCAAAGCCCACCTGAAGTGACACCCTTTCTCCAGCAAGGCCACATCTCCAATAATGCCCCTTCCTAAGTCTATGGGGTCTTTTTCCTTCAGATCACCACACTTGGTGTGTAGATGGAACACTCACACAGGGAAGAGCAGTGAAGACTGGCCTCCGCCCTGTACTAACTTTGTCCTTTCTGGTCTTGTCACATAGCTGCTAACACTTGCAAAGTAAACCATTTCCTGCAACTAGAGCCTACCTCCTCAAGGTTCCACAGCCTTCCCAAACATCACCACCATCTGGAAACCAACTGTTTAAACACAGGAGACTGGAAAGCATTTTGCATTCAAAGCATAATAGCCTATATTGCTCTCTGATAGTGCACTGGTTTTACTTTGTAACTTAACTGTCCAAATTCATGGCTTTTGTTATCCGTTGAATTATATCATGTCTTTTACACTAAAGGTTGAATCAGTGAATTTTTTTATTTTACATTCAACTTCAGCTTGCATTACAAAAGACTCCTCACAAATAATATTTGTTAGAGTAAGTATCCAGTCTCAGTGGCTCTCCAACTTTCAAAACAAATAGATTCATGGTACTGTTAACTTACTAAGAGCCATTTTGCTTCAGTTTTAAAAGATCCCTGTAGAGAAGACTGATGACCAGTGGAGATAACTGCCCCTGCACAGTGCTTGGTGACCCAAGCACCTTAACACTAGCTTACATCATCCAGAAGAAAAGCCTTCAGTAATGGCTTGTGACTCCAGAGCAAATCAGCTGTCCTAGAAAACACCTCTTTCCCAGCTCTGGTCAGCAGTTCAGAAGAAACCCTCCTCACGTGAGTTGCATGGCAGCATCTTAGTGACTGACTTACTAGAAACACAGACCCCCACAGAAGCAGCTTTGCAGAAGTTACTCGAGACTGTTTGCTTAAGTCTTACATATCCTTGACTGGCTTCTAACTTGCTTGTGTAGCCAAGGCTGGCCTGAGCTCCTGGTTCTCCTGTTTTGACCTCTTATGTTCTCTGATGAGGGGTGACAAACATGATTGCCACCACACAACTAAATTAGTTACTTTGATACTACAAAGCAGAGCACATTGTCTGGTGGGGAGACATTTTACGTTGTAGGAATGGGTCCACATCTTGCTGATATCCCTGAATAAGTACCTCAGTCAGTTAGTCTCCCTGGAGGCTTTCAGGCTCCTTGTCTCTCCATCTCCTTACTGTTACACAGTGGCTTTATAACTAGATTCTGCTTATGTATCCTGCAGATCAAAAGGTACCTACTTCATAGGCTTGGGTATATCCACTTTGAGTGTTTAAAAATATACCTGATACCATAGCTAGAGTTCAACAGATCCTAGCTGCTTATTAATGCTAGACTTACTATGATAACATTGTGTGTGTGTGTTCTGTAATGATCTATCATAGAAATAATGCAGTGGGTGTTATAGACAAGGGGAGGGAAACATAATATTGTCCATGTTTGTGTACTTCTCAAATGCCCTGCTGTTCCCTGGTTGAGAGTTATTCCATTGGAGAGAAATAAAAGACCTTTGTTTTCTCACTTGCAAGCAAAGTAAATAACAAATGACAGCAAGGCTTTGCAAAATGTAGTCAGCGACCTTCGCCCTATTAACCCTAGGGAAGGAGCCATAACCGCTTGCCATTCACTTGCCTCCGTTTATTTTGTGTTAATGCTTTTTGGGGCTAGCCTGGCTCTGCTTGCTTTTGGTAGTAGCAACCTCTAGTCGAAATTTATAGTAGCTATTTCTTCAGGTATTATGCAGCAAGATTAGCTAATAGCTTATCGAATGCTTTACAGAGGTTGGAAATGCCATGGAAAGGGGAGGAAATGCTGGGCGTATTTTTAAGTAGTAAACACACAGGTTGAAGTCATTTACCTTAGAGCATACTTTTTTATGAGGCCACATTGCTAAGGTTGAACATGCTGCTTCCTCTGTTTCTTCTCATTTGCTCTTTCACATCAGTAAGTACACCATTGTGTGCAATGCATAGCTGTGTTATTTTTCTCCTTCTACATCTCCAGGTAGAGAAACTGCCTTTTAAACATCCTGGAAATTACTGAGCACATTCTTCTCATAGCTTGTTCTTTGTGAGGCTGCAGCAATGAGCATATTCTCCCATTGTTGAGCTGAGTCTAAAGGTTGACAAATGGGTCTTTGTCTCTATCAGCCATTGTTTAATTTGTTCATACCGATTATTGGAGTGCTTTGAATCTGTCTGGATTCTGCTTATGTGCACCTTTTTTTTCTCATTTTGCCATCTTTTTGTCTACCTGGAGTATTTTAATTTCCTTGAACTGTAAATGATAGAAAAAATCTTAGTTAATAATTCTTGTGGTTGAGTGTGAATGCCCCCCATTAGTTCATATTTTTGAATACTTGGTCTCCAGTTAGTCGTGCTGTTCAAGAATTTAATGTAGCGAATAGGAAGTAGTGCCTTTCTAGAAGAAGCTAGTTACCGAGGGTGGGCCTTGGGGTTTCATATCCTGACCCCACTTCCTATTCATTCACTCTCTGCTTCTGGACACTGGTAGAGAGTGACGGACCAGCCTATGCTCCTGCTACCATGCCTTTACACCATAATGGACAGCATCTGTCCCCTCTAGAACTGTAAGCCAAAATAAACCTTTCCTCTCCTAAGTTATTTTTGTCAGGGTATTTTATCACAGTGATAGAAACTAATCCAATACAATATTCAATAAAACACAACTGAAACAAGGAAGATAAGTGCTTTTTTCATTAACTTGGAGAGTAGGGAGAATGGATTGAGACTGTGGGAGACAGCTGAGAACTGTAGTGAGAAGCAGATTCTGCACCTGCCTCTGCCCCTGAACTGTGGTCGTGGCCTAGAAACAGCCTCTTCTCATCTCTGCACAGGGTTGCTGTAAAGAATGTGTGAGCACATGCAGCCTGTGCTGCATGCAGGTCTACTCACGCGCTGCATGCAGGTCTACTCACACGCTCTGTGCAGGTCTACTCATGTGCTGCATGCAGGTCTACTCACGTGCTGCATGCAGGTCTACTCACGTGCTGCATGCAGGTCTACTCATGTGCTGCATGCAGGTCTACTCAGTGAGAAGACAGATGGAAGATGGAAAGCAGAGCAGTATATTCTTCTTTAAAAAGTCTTTAGAATTTCTTAAAATTTTAAATGTAGCTTTCTGATTTTGTTATCTGCCTACAAATATATCTTAAAATATATTCCTTGTTATATAAAAATTGAGCTAAAATAAATGACTCTGTTCCTATTATTGAATACTATATATCAATCAAGAAAGCTAGATCCATTGATTGGCTGTGCATGTACATACTCTGTACAGGTATGTACAGGCACTCACATGGAAAGATCTAGAAATGTATTTGTGTGAAACCATGTGGCAGAATATGCATATTATGATTTTGCTTCTCATTGAAAATATGTTTACACATGCACATAGTTTATGTTTACTTTCATATCAAGAGAGTCCAGAACTTCACATAGGTAAATGTTAATAGGTTACTGGTGTGGGTGGGTAGAACAGGAAAGCAGATCAAACATTAAGAACTTTGCCAGTTTGCTGTCTAATGTGCGTCACATCCTAAGGATGCAGACCAAGAAACTGCCCAGATGAGAAGCCAGTGGTGTTCAAACTTGAGCATGAGGTTTACTCTGAAGCCTATTGAGCTCCACCAGCTACTTGGACAAGTGACATATGACACAGTTACTAAGTGTCATCAGCCTGACAGGCTCTAAAACCTCTAGGCATGTCTGTGAGTGAGTTTCTAGACTGGGTTAGTTGCAGTAAGAAGATCTACTGTGGACAGCACCATCTGATGCTGAATTCAAGGAGAGAGCAGCTAAGTGCCAGTGTTCATCTCTCTGGTTCCCAGCTACAGATGCAGTGTGACCAGCTGCCTCGCATGTATTACCATGCCTTTCCACTATGGTGGACTATACCCTAAAACCATAAGCCAGGATAAAATATCTCAGATGTTTATTTTGTAAGGCACTCTGTCACAGCAACAAAAAAGCTTGTCTGTGCCTTAGGTTTCGAATCTGAAAGTGAGGAAAAAATAGGTTTGTGATAAGATTTGAATAATCTTTGTAAAAGGGTCTGAGCATTTCTGTCAAGAAAGCACACAAGAGTTTGCTTTGCAATCAGTAAGAAGCCATTAGGCACATGAGGTATCATGGAGAAGCTGAGAAGGCAGGTGGAGGACAGGGCTACAGAAGGTGGTTAGGAGTTCATATGCCTTTCCTCATGCCTTTTGGCATGCATTTTGTAAATTTGTAAGGAAGAAAACCCTGGGGCCCATTTCCCTCACCAGCAAGGGGATGTATTAGATATAAAAGGTGGTAGTAGGCTATGTGCTTGCAAAGTTAGATTAATCACTTCTGAAACAATTTATGAACTTAATATACTTATGAACTTAAGATACTTAATACATTTATGAATCTTTCCAACTATTATTAAGGGTAGAAAAACAGACATTGCAACTAAGATGTCAAACCACGCTCTTTGGAGCATTAAAAGTATGACACTCTTGGCTTCAGATTTGCAGAATCCACTGTCACCGAGTATGCTTGTGGTTAACTTGTGTAACTCTTTGCCTTTTCTTGCTAAGACAATATATTAGTGTCTTAGGATTTTATAACAAAGAAGTGTAACTGGCTTACATTTAAAAAAAAAAAAAGTTGATTCCTCCTGGAGTCTGAAACCCAAAGTCAAGGTGTGGGCAGACTTGTTCCTTCTGGATGCCCCAGGAGTGCATCTGTCACAGGCCTCCCTGCAGTTGCTGGAAGTAGCCAATAGCCCTGCCATCCTTCGATTTGTGTGTAAACCTCATCTGCCTCTGTCTTCATAAGACATTCTCCCACTGCCTGTGTTTCTTTGCATTTCTTGAACATCTGTAATTAGATTTAAGGTTCACACTTAGCTAGTATAGTCAATCAATCTTGGTTTGCCTCGTATGTGAAGATTCTGTTTCCAAATAAGCTTCTAAACATAGGTACCAAGAGGGTTGTATTTGAGGGCAGACAATGTAGCACACTGCCAGTCTAAGAAATTTTATTTTGTTATTTTTCATCGTTGGAGTAGGGTCTCATATATCCTAGGCTTGCCTTGGGCTTGCTGTATGTAGCCAAGGATGACTTTGAACTTCTGATCCTCCTGCGTCTACCTCCAAAGTGCTGAGATTGCAAGCATATGCCACCACACCCAGGTTATGGAAAGCTAGAGGTTGTGTGATCTAGGCAAACACTGATCCAACTGAACTACTTCCCTGCCTCAATCATATGGCTTTTAATTTCTGGGTTGTACATCAGATCTTTATAGAGTATTGTCATAGAGGAGGAAAAGGGTGGTAGGGTTCCTGAGGGCTGTGTTCTTTCATTTTAGAGTTGGCTTGTTGAGGTCTTCAGAAAAAAAGAAAATGATAGGAAAGTAACACCTATGCAGTTTTTGTTTTTGTTTGTTTGTTTGTTTCGATTGTGAGCCTAGCCTTTAATGGCTGAAGCATTTCTCCAGCCCTGGTTTTGTTTGTTTGTTTGTTTGGTTGGTTGGTTTGGTTTGTTTTTTTAACTTACTGGATCCACACAGTTTCATGTAGGCTTTATTAGGCAAATGTTTATAGTTGGTTAGCCTTACCCTTATTCTTATAAGTAGAATAATTGTATTTCCTGACACTTTTATATGTTTAAATATCCCAACTACTTAATGCAAGTGAGGCCCTTTTGTAAATTTAACTGTTACGCTGTATCATATACTGACTTTTACTTCTTTTGCTTCTCTACAAAAACCACAAATTCATGTTTATAGACCAATACAGAGATTTTTAAATCCTGTTAAAGATTTTTACATGAAAAATTCCAGAAACAAGGCCAGTGAAATTGCCTGGTAGCTAAAGGTACTTATCAAGCCTAACAACCTGACATTAATCTCTGGGATCCACACAGGTGAAGACCACCTCTGCATGCTGACCGTAAAATACTTAGGCCACACACAAACACACAACCAATAAGATACAGTAGAAATAAAGAAATTATAGGGACAAATGTGATGATTCCCAATATTGTGATATTTCACTGAGTAAACATAGACTCTTTAATTGTTGAAATCCACAATCTTGAACTTTTTCTTTAATACACTTAGTCCATAGGTTTTTATTGCTAGGTTCTGTAACACCCTGGGGTAGAATGCAGAGATGAATAACCTACCTAACCCTGACCCTGAGTATTGGAGTTGGACGGAGGAAGCCTCACACATAGTCACATGCTCAAAGTTCTGGAAATGGGAGTATAGGCAGTCTTTTTATTAGGCTGAAAAACTCCAGTCTCATAATTGAGAAAACCTCTAAAGAAAGTGTGTGTGTGTGTGTGTGTGTGTGTGTGTGTGTGTGTGTGCGCGCGCGCGCGCGTGTGCAGATATGTGCATCTAAAGGTAGAATGGTTTGTTTCCTTACATATACTCAGCTAAAACTACCTTTTAGGCCCACAGATGACAGCAACCAGCCACCAGGGCGGGGTGTGCTATCCATGCATGGCCTGACCTATGGTGTGATCCGTGTGGATTCCGAGGAGAAGCTGTCTGTGCTCACAGTGCAGGATGTCGGCCTTGTCATGCCTGGAGGTGAGTGCAGCCCTGGGGTGTTGTCTTAGCTTAGATTTCTATTGTTGTGATAAAACACCATAACTATAAACACCTTGAGATGGAAGGTTTTATTTGGCTCTTCTGGGTTACACCACTGAGGGAAGCCAAGGCAGGAACTCAAACAGGTCAGGAACCCTGGAGGCAGGAGCTGCGTCAGAGAGGCCATGGAGAAGTGCTGCCTATTGGTTTGTTCCCCATGGCTTGTTCAATCTTCTGTCTTACAGAAACCAGACCACCAGCCCAGGGTAGTCCCATCTTCCATAGGCTGGGTCCTCTCACATCAATCAGTGACTAAGAGAATGCCCTACAGGCTTGCCTACAGCTGGATCTTATAGAGACAACTTTTAAAAAATTTTTTATAATTTATTCACATTACACCCTGATTGTTACCCCCTCTTCCAGTTTCCACCCTCCCTCCCTCTTCTGCCCTATTCTGTTCCCCTAGACCTCTAATAAGGGGGGCTCCTCCCCCACCATCTGACCACAGCCTATCAGGTAGAGACATCTTAGTTGTGGGTTTCTTCTCTCAGATGTAGCTTATGTCAAGTTGACATAAAACTAGCCAGCACAAGTGTGACCTTGGCAGTTCTTGCATGGCATCCTGACTCATCTGTTAGTATGTGGCATATGGACACAGGCTAGCATCTTGTCTTCCTGTCCACTCCATTTCTCTTTGTATGATAACAAAGGTTCCACACTGAAACTCAAATATTTGGATGTTTTTGGTTTATCTTCATACACCTAATGCAACATTCTCTGTCCCAAGAAAAGGAAAGCAAAAATATTCATAAAGCTGTGAAGGACATCTGTTCTTTGGAACCCTTTCCTCCAGGAAGGCATTATGGCTGACTCTGTACTCCACACTGGTCCTGTGTTGCTTTCTTTTTTGCAACCCAGACCTTCTCTTTAGTCATCCTCATGCCTCAGCCCAAGCTGGACACCAAAGCTCAGCTTTCAGTAAGGCATGGAAGGCTTTGAGCGTTATGTATGAGAAATGAGATTTGTTATATGTTAAGCTATACTTACTGTGAAAGCAGTAGAAGGAGTCACTTGATTGAAGAGACACTACTGTGTCTCACACACACACACACACATACCCTCACCCCCAAACACACACACCTGCCTCTCCAGCCCCTCAATGTGCTTTGGTACTTAAGAGCCACATACAGAACTACAGCCCATATCTTAGTTGTTAAATGTTCCTGATTCCTGTCTCACAAGGCCACACACATCAGCATATTGGTCTTCAATTTCTGTCTTCCACAATAGAGCACAGGGTTCTTTCCTGTGCAGAATCTAGGCCACCTCCTTTGAAGTCCCTCCATGCTCCTTCACACAATAGAGTGGCAAGTCCATACATGAACAGCACTCATTGTTACATGTCTGGTTATACTGCATAGCCATATATACCCAGTTGGCTTCTTACAAGATCTTGGTTTGGGATGTGAGTTCTGGGACAAAACCTAGTGGGTAAAAAAGGCCACGCTGCCCTCATGGAATCACAAAAAGATGGCTTTTTCACACTGCCCCTCTGTACTGATGAAGTGTGCAGGGGGATGTCCTTTCTACTTGCCTGGTTCAAAGCATAACAGAAATAAAGCCTGGCCTGAGTGCTCCTACTTCTCTGTAGCCTAACTGTTTGTTCCACCTGCTCTCATGGGAACTCTTTTAGAGTCAGAGCAACTTAGGTCTTCAAACTCCAAATTCAGGCTGACCCAGGCCCATTGCCCACTCCCAAGGAATAGCCAAACCTCCTAGCTATGTTGCTTTATTTCTTTACAAAGCCGAGAAAACTACTTTTCAAGTAAAGGAGTTCCCATGCTGGAGGCATCAAAAGATTCAGGTGATATAAAAATGAAAAACCTTTCTGTCCACTCAAGTCACCTACAGTATCACAGTTTCTTTTTAGAAATTTTTATTCAGAAAAAGTCCATAGTATAGTATCAAAGAAACATACTCCCACATCCATATGCACTTGGATTTGGGCTCTTTCAATGCAATGGAAGGCTATAGTACACCACGTTTCGTGTCTTAGGTTCATTTGTTAGCACATAAAGAGCTCGCTCTTTTCCAAGCAGTACAGCATTACACAGTTTGAATGAATAATAATATATGCCTTTCACAGTTGGGGGAGTTGTACTCTTTGATGCATTCTGATGTGAAGGACCACATCTGTGCTTCAGTCTACAAGGGTGTGGGAGTATAATGAAAAGGTCTCAGAATTGAAGTGCTTATTATTATTAAGAATTTCATACATACATATACTGTTTTGATCATATCTATCCCCATTCTTTCATCTCCAATTCCTTCCTTATGCTCCCCAATTCTCTCCCCAACCACCTCACCCTCAACTTCTCCCCACCTCTCTCTCTCCATATATATATATAATGAGTATTTCCTGAATGTGTGTCTGTGCATCATGTGCATGCCTGATCCCCAGGTAAGCCAGAAGTGGGTGTTGGATCCCCCTGGGATTGGAGTTACAAATGGTTGTGAACCACCATGTGGGTGTGGGAAATCACACCTAGGTCGTCTGCAAGAATATCCAGTGCTCTTAATACTGAGACATCTCTCCAAATACCTCTCTTCTTTAAACCCACTGAATCCACTTAGTGCTGCCTGTATGCACATGGGTTGAGGGTCATCCTGAGCAGCCTCCTCCTACATCAGCACCAGTTACCAATAGCTTCTCAGCTAGAGCTGGAACTTCATAAGCCTCTTTCCCCATCCATGCTGGGATTTTGGTTGGCTCGATCTTAGCTGCAGGCCTTGGGTCTGCTTCGAGGACAACATGCCCACATCATTTTGATCATTTCCCATTGTTTTCTGGAACTCCTGTAAGGATTCATGCTCCTGGGAGTGACAGGTGCTAATAACACTCTCTTTCTGCCTTTCCCATCAGACTTCTGGGTGTAGTCTGATTTTTCTAGTCTGATAAGTGAAGGTATTTTTGGTCTTGATTGTGTTGTCTCCTACTGGAAATTTATTCTATGCCCTCACGCATTAGGCAAGTATTCTACCTTTGAGCTGCCTCTCCATTTTTAGTGGGGTTTTTTTGTTTGTTTGTTTGTTTGGTTGGTTGGTTGGTTGTTTTTGTTTTGTTTATTTTTTGAAGCAAACAAGGTCTCTCTATATAGCCTGGCTGTCCTGGAACTCTATGTTACCCGGCTGGCTTTGAACTTGTAGAGATGTGCCTGCCTTTGCCTCTTGAAGCCTGGCATTAAAGGCATGTGTCACTATGCCTGGCCATTCCTGTATATTTTATTTTGAGGCAAGGTCTTATTAATTTCACTAGCCCTACCTTGGACTCACTTGCTACAAGACTCTGCTTTTTGGTGTAGTTTGGATGTATATTTCCCTTATTGTGAGACTTTTCATATTTTCCCTTAACTTTTCATATTTAAATAATTCTCTTTCTTAGTTGTAATGCCAGCCTCTAGAGGTTGTAGGGTTTTTAAATCTTCCACATCATTGGCTATAAATATCACTTGCCTAAGATTGTAGGTCCTTGGCTCCCTAGATAAGCTATGGTTTCTAGTGGGTTAGGTAGGATGCTGAAGTCACATAAGCATCAAGTAAGTGTGTGGGTGACAGGCTAGCATCGTTAAATTGTGTACTTAAAAAGCTAAAGGGAGCACTCAGTTTGCAAAGTGCTTAGTGTACACGCATGATGATCAGAGCTTTATTCCCAGAACGGCACTGTAATCTGGGTGCTGGCAGTTGTTCAAGGTAGGAATAAAGGGCCTTGACATAGGAGTACACATGAATACTCGCACGTGTGCATGCATGCACACACACACACACACACGCACACGCACACGCACACACACATATATGTGCGCACTCATGCTCAGAGTGCCAAAAACCTTAAGGTAGAATTCTCTAAAGGATTATCTGCAATAGAGAATTTAAACCAAAGGATAAGATTTATGTAGAACACTAGAGGCTGTAAATTCTGTTTTCAACTTAGAAAAGCTTTGGAAGACTTGCAAACAAATACCTATGCTGCTTCATTTGCAGGACTGAAGTTGTGTTCTAGAACTTTCACCTATTTTTCTGGTGCATATGTAGTGAATGACTCTGACACATCCCTGAGGATCATCTCATACATAAGTGGCACACAGTGTTTCTCTCCTTAAGTATAATATTCATATTAAAATTAGAGTAATTGAAACAATCGCTGTCATAATGACAAAATCTGGCATGTTGATATAACATGAGAAGCTACTGCTCTTAGAGAAAGCGGACACTTGGCATCACTGGGACTCTGCTCATTTGTCCACATTGCTCTGGGTTTATTCACTGCCCTCCTCCTGCTCATGCCCTCCTTGTGCTTCCTTGCTCTGCCTTTAGCCATCATGTGTTCAGTGAAGCCAGATGGGGTTCCTCAGTTGTGCAGGACAGATGAAATCGGGGAGCTCTGCGTCTGTGCGGTTGCCACAGGAACATCATACTACGGTCTCTCTGGCATGACCAAGAACACCTTTGAGGTAGGTTAATGGAAACCTGGCTCTGGCCTCTAACAGCTTTGCCAGGTGTTCAGAAACAGACAGGAAACTTATTAAGATGATGATTTTACAAAAGAGCATTCATAGGTGGTGCTGGCACACACCTTTAATCCCACTGCTTGGAAGACAGAGGCAGGTGGATCTCTGTGAGTTTGAGGCCAGCCTGGTCTAGAAAGTGACTCCAGGACAGCCAAGGCTACACAGAGAAACCCTGTCTTGAAAAACGAAAGAAAGAAAGAAAGAAAGGAAGAAAGAAAGAAAGAAAGAAAGAAGAGGAGGAGGAGGAGGAGGAGGAGGAGGAGGAGGAGGAGGAGGAGCATTCATATCATTAACCGGTGGCTTTTTGCATACTAGGTTTATTTTGACTATTGGGCTGTCAGCATTATTCTGACCTTTTAGCATCCAGAAGGAACAAGCAATTTCTTTAAATGGTGTTTTGTTTATTGTTGTTCTCAGATGACAGGTGAGTGGTGAAAAGCAACATGCAATAGGAGAACATGTGCATGGGTGTGGGGTAGATGTCATCGCTCAGGAAGTTAGATGGCCATTCTTTCACAATCTTGTAGCACCAACTAGACTTGGCCAGGGGTGAACTCAGGAGAACCTGGACAAATTGCACATTAAATAATAATTTCAGTCATACAAGTGAGTATGTGAAATATATGTGGTGACATCATGGGTATAGATATACAGGTAGCATGGATATGAGTTGTGCATGTGTGTGCTGAGGACACATGTGGAATGTGTATGAAATGTGTGACTATCTGGTGTGTATAGGTAACCTGCCTTTTGTGAGTGATGAGCACACAGTGGGCAGAGCCATGGAAGGAGTTAAATCCACAGGGTCAAGTATTCTGTACTGTATCACAGTATTCTTAGGACTTTCTTCTTTTTCTCATATGGTGTCTAGCCTTAGGATTATGACAGTGTCTCTCTGGTTCATGATTAGAACAGATTATCCATTCCTACATGTTAGATCATGTGAACATGAACTCCGATCTCTAAAATCCCTGGAACTGGAGCTGAGTGTATAGTCTAAGAAAGACTTTCCTTTCCTATGTGCTTTATCTTCAAGGTGGAAGGAAACAAGATTTACATTTCGGACTAGCTGTGCTCTCTCTACATTTTCTTTTTCAGCATGCTTCCAATAAAGACAAGTAACATTTTAATGAATAGGGATCAGCTACCACCAATATGTGTTATTAAAAATGTACCTTAAGTCACACTAACCACTTTCACCTGGTATTTTAAGCATATTGCAATGATTTCTGGCTGCTGCCTGTCTGGAGGTTCAGAGCCTGAGAGAGGAGCTTCATGAAGCCCTTACACATCACCCAGACATGCAGAAGTGGTAGAACTTTGCTGAGCCTGTAAGGAACCCAAGAGGGCATTGTATGTCCATGTGCATTTATTTACTTCTGACCTGCCTATAACTATCTAACAAAAGCTACTTAAGTGGCAAGAGTTTATTTTGGTTACAGTCCATCATGGTGGGGAACCCATGGTGGCTTTCTTTGTATTCAGTCTAAACCCTCAGCCCATGAAATAGTATCACCACACTCAAACTTTATCTTCCCTCGGGTAAAGCTCTCTGGTATGACCAGAGGTGTGTCTCCTAGGTGATTCAAAATCCAGTCTAATTGACAATGAAGAGTAAGCTTCACATCATGTTTGTGGACTGTCAAGCAGAGTCACCATGATCTCATGCTGGCAGAGTTACTGCAGGTAGGGAAGTAAATTTGGCCTTCTCTTAACAGAGAAGTGGTGTAAAAACTATGACCCTGCTAACCCTTTAAGGTGGCCTAATTGCAGCCTTGTTCCCCTAGGTATTTCCCATGACAAGCTCCGGGGCTCCAATCAGTGAATACCCATTCATAAGGACAGGTTTGCTGGGATTTGTTGGTCCTGGGGGCCTCGTCTTTGTTGTGGGTAAGATGGATGGCCTGATGGTAGTCAGTGGACGAAGACACAATGCAGATGACATCGTGGCCACAGCCTTGGCTGTAGAGCCCATGAAGTTTGTCTACAGAGGAAGGTTAGTGGTACTTGTCTGCAAATTAAATGTTCAGTTTTGGTATAGTTGGTTTCCTAGTTAGAGTTACTATTGCTGTGATAAACACCATGACCAAAGGAACTTAGAGAAGAAAGAGTGTACTTGGCTTATTCTTCCATATAACTGTTCATCACTGAAGGAAGTCAGGACAGGATCTCAAAGCAAGAACCTGCAGGCCGGAGCTGATACAGAGGCTGTGGAGGAGTGCTGCTTACTGACTTGCTTTTCATGGCTTGTGCAACCAGCTCTCTTATAGAACCAGGGACTACCTGCCGGGAGTTGCACCACCCACAATGGGCTAGACCCTCCACGTCAATCACTAATTAAGAAAATGCACTAGCTTGCCTACAGCTTGATGTTATAGAAGCATTTTCTCAACTAAGTCCCTCTCTGATGACTCTAGCTGGTGTCAAATTGTCCTAACACCAAGCCAGCACAATTGAAGGGCTTAAAAATTGTAGGAATTCCTTAGATTTATTTGGACTCAGTTTCCTCCTCTATCAAACTGAAGCATTTGGACTCAGTGATCACTGAGATCTCAACAAGCTGTGATTCCTCAGGAGCTAATATGAACTCTTTGAGGCATTCCTAAACTTAATAGCTTGATAAAGCTATACAGATCTAAGGGACCCAGAAACGACAATCAGTTGAATTTATGTAGAAAAGTATCTGCTCTGTGTTTGAGTGCCCCCTTTCCTACCTTGCCGACATATCCAGGCACTCAGCAAATGTTAGTTACATTTAGATTATTCATTGTAGCTCTTGAGCTTTCTGGTGATAAAAAAAAGAGAAATCAGAAACTCCTCTAGATGTGATTTCCAACTTTGAAAACTAACAGTTCATAGTCACATGGCTGTACCATTGTCAGATTTAAATCATCTTTAAAACTAGAGCCTAAACTCACAGTAGCTGTGTTACCCACATAAGCACAAAATAAAGCTAGTTTAAAATTGCAGCATAGACTGGGAAGGGCTCCTGAGGCCTGAGGCCAGTGGTTCTCAACCTATGGGTCAAACGACCCTTTCACAGGGGTCACTTCACCCCACCAAAAACCACATTATTGTGTTTACATTGATTCATAGCAGTACAAAATTTGTTATGAAATAGCAATGAAATAATTTATTCTTGGGCTCACTACAATTTGAGGAACTGTGTTAAATGGTGGCAACATTAAGAATATCGTGAAGCACTGGTTCAGACCTAGCTGAGGAGCTGCTGACAGTTGATGACTGGCTACGGAGACATGGAAGGCCGGTTTTCTTTTGGGAAGGGGTAGCAACTGCCAGGTTGCCTGTGCAGCCCCAGACTAAGTTTGCAGCTAGTTTTCCTCTGTGAAGATCCTGAGATTTGAGTGATTAATCTTGATCATAAGTCCTTACTGCCACAGAAGCAGGTGTCTGTCCTCTGCTTACCACACCTTCCTCTGTCCCTGCAGGATAGCTGTGTTCTCAGTGACCGTCCTTCATGATGAACGGATAGTGATTGTGGCTGAGCAGAGGCCAGACTCCACCGAGGAGGACAGTTTCCAGTGGATGAGCAGAGTGCTCCAGGTGCCGCGGCTGCGTCTTAACGCATTGATTGTTGCAGCATTTCACACTCACTATAGGGCTGAGGCCCAGCCTTTGTCAGCCATTCCTTGGCCTGTGTGCCCATATTCTATTGGCCAAACTGCCTGGCTGGAAATTCTATAGTGTAGAGAAGCAAGGATGAAGGACAGAAGTCAGGAACTGCAAAACTGCCTCTTGGCAGTTATATTGGAGGACAAAAAGCATATGTTGTTACAGTCATGAGGACATACCCACTTATGGCTTTCCATTAGCTCTATGTGAAATTATGTGACCTTCTATTGTAGTGAGAAAACTATCTCTTCATTTGGTCTTCATGCAGAGCACTGTCCATACCATGTGTACTTTTGTATATTATAGACAGTAGGTGGTTTTTATAATTTTTATTTTTATTAAAAATGGAGTATTTTCTCTCAATAAGCTCTGATAATGGTTTCCCTTGCACAACTCTTCCCAGGTCCTCCCTATCTCCTCATCCACACAAATCCACACTCTTTTCTTTCTCACTTTATAAAACAGGCAGGCAAACACACACACACACACACACACACACACACACAGAGAGAGAGAGAGAGAGAGAGAGAGAGAGAGAGAGAGGGACAGAAAAGAAAGAGTATAAGAAATGCATATAGACACAGAAAAACCATACATTAATCCCATAAAACACAAAATTGGAAATTATAATATACAAAGAAAAGACCTTTATAATAAAAAAAAAATGCCCAGATAAAGCTTTATAAGACAAACACCTCCAGCTATACCATTGGTTCATTTTGTGTTGACCATCTACTGCTGGGCATGGGGCCTGCCCTTAAGTATGGTTTATATAATTAGATTCCATTGGAAAAATAAAATTTCCTTTTGTAACCCGTTTTTCCTTTGTGAATGTTTGTATAGAAAAGGTTTTGTACATGCAGTCATTTACCAAGGCTAGGTATAGTGCCTCCTTCCTGTGATTCCAGCATTTCAGAGGCTGAGGCAAGAGGATTGCCACTAGCTAAAGATCAGCCTATAGTGTGAGACTATGTCTCAAACAAAATCAGAAAAATAAAAATGGGGAGGATGGGAGAGATAGCTCAGTGAGCCAAGTACTTTCGGTGCAAGCATAAGTATGTAAGCTCAGTCCTCAGCAGCCGTGTAAAAAGAGCCAGGCACCATGGTGTGTTCTCACGCTCTTGCTGCTGCAGTGGCAGAGGCAGGCAGGTCCGTGGGCCTCTGTTCAGCCACCTCAGCCTAATTGGCAAATTCTGAGCCAGTAAGAGACCCCTTTGTCAAAAAGATAAAAAAAAAAAAAAAAAAGAAAAGAAAAAGAAAAGTGGGCAGCACTCAAACATCAACACCAGAGGTTGTATTCTGGCCTCCACACATATGTGTATACACATGTATTTGAGCATGCGTGTGTACACACACATTTCTATGCCATCATACACAAACAAATCTAAATAAACACATTATTTACTGTCTCTGCTTATATTTGCTGTTTTAATATCACTGTCCTTCTCTTTTTCAGGCAATTGACAGTATACATCAAGTTGGGGTTTATTGCCTGGCCTTGGTGCCAGCAAACACCCTTCCCAAAACTCCACTTGGTGGCATCCATTTGTCAGAAACAAAGCAGCTTTTCCTGGAGGGCTCCCTACACCCGTGCAATGTCCTGATGTGCCCACACACCTGTGTCACAAACTTACCTAAACCTCGGCAGAAGCAGCCAGGTATGCCCAGTTTCCCTGCATGGTCTATCATGGCCTTAAGTGTGCTTTGTGAAGTGTGTCTTCTCAATAGCAGGCTCAGGAGGGCCTACATCTGGGAATGCTGGCAATCCTCTGCATGCATGCTCTCCCCATGCTGCACACTCCAGATAGCACTCTCCTCACCAGCTGTGTTCGCACCTTGATGGCTGGGGTGTAGCAGCTCTGCTGAGACAATGGGGCCTACGCAGGTAGACTACACAGAGCATGTGGGTGGAAGAGGTATGCAGCCTTCTCATTGGACAGCACTTCCTCTGGAATTGGTTGTGCAGTCACCTACTGGTGGCCCTAGACTAGACTAGACATAAACGCCTTGGGGTCCTATTGTACAGAATCAGAATAATACACCCTTACAGGTTTTATGTGGCTAATTTAGGAGTGAAAGCAGTAGGTTATGGGATAAGACTTTGAAATATGAGGAACTCTATTTCTGGCTGAGACTGTTCTCTCAGTCCTTGACAGTTTGGGAACATCTTACCCTTTATCTGGTTTGATTCTTGTAGCTCCTAAGTCAGTCACATAGTACTAGATCACACACACTTGTCAGTGAATTTGTCAGAATGTAGTGAATTGGAAAATAGGAACTCTGTTGCTAAGGGGCTGGTATGTTCAGAGCAAACCAAAGCTAGATGAAGATGGTATGATCTGTACCATCACCGTCTATATGTGCTGATCCATTGATCTCATGGAGCACGTGAAGCAGGTGCTCTTCACTGTATAGATTAAGCACAGAGAGACTGAGTTTTGCCTAACGTCATGCAGCTACAGTGTGCCCAACACAGAATCTAAACCCAGGCGGCACACTCTATTCCTCAGCATTACCCACCTTCGACTCCCCATTTCTTAAGTCTAGCTTGGGATCTTTTACTGCCACTTATGCGAGAATGGTACTGTTGACATTATTACCCCAGCTAGTGCCTCAATACAGCACCCTTTGTAATAACTGTTGAACCCACTTCAGAAGCTCTCATCCTGGGTGCTCTTCAGTAGTCTGCAGACTGTCTGCACATCTACAGGACAGATCTGTCCAGGAGGCAGGTGGATAACCTTCTCAAATCCAGACATGAAGAAGAAAAGTGATTAGCCAAACATATAATAGGCTGGGGACTTGACTCTCTGCCTTCCAATTGTAAAACCCTTGCTCTTATTATTTTTACACCTCAGGGATGTCTTTATGGTAGGCAGTATGGAAGTTATGTAGCTAAGTAGTCTGATCTCTCCCAGTGTAATCATGTTTAAGCGCACAAAGAGTGTAGAAAGTAGGTTTTTTTGTTTAGCCTTTGAGATACATTGGATTACCCTTCCTTGTTGTTCTCTATGTTTTCACTGTTTCCGCCCTCCTCTTCTTTTCTCTCTCCTTTCTTTTTTAGGCTCCTGACCTGTATGTAGCCCAGTCTGGCCTTAGAACTCTTCTGTCTCATCCTTCCAAGCACTGGGATTACAGGGTTACTACCACATCTGACATCTGCCTCTGTTTTTCTTATGTTCTAGATCTCCTCTGTTTCGTTTCTCCTCAAATCTGTATTTTTCCCCTCTCACTATCTTTGATTTAATGATTTCTGTAGTAAATTTAGAGCTGTGGCTGACTCAAAGTATCTAGTTCTTTAAATAGTATACAGATAAGTAGTGCTCTAACAGGAAACCTCAAGAAGATAGGAAGCCCTGCCCTTCAGAGAGCATCACAGGAGGATGAAAAGCAGCCTCTCAGATCCCGTATTGTCTGAGAACATAAATAACATTAGAAATGATGCAGTGCTTGCTCTTTGTAAGCACATTGGTGTCTATAGTATTAAGGTTCATGCATTTGTCACTAACATGTCCTCAGTATCAAATTGAAGGTGACTAGACTATCTTTTCGTTCATTTTGATGGCCTCAGTAGCGTAAAGTCTGGCCCTAATGAACCTAATAGCAGTAGTTCTCATAACAAAGTCTACCAGTTTAATACCACATGAAGCTTCAAGATAGATATTTAATATAGGGAGAATCATTTGCAAATAAGTAACATAAATGTATAATGACTGGCCTCACCTGTTCAGTCTTAAAAATCTAAGTACTTGAGAAAAATCAGCCCATAGAAAAAGGCTGTGATCATAGGCTGGAGCAAAGGTCAGAACACCTAAAGAAGGCTACTTTCATTAGGAATAGCAGGAAATTGTGGTTTAATGGATTAATACTTTAATATTATACCTACTCAATAAAGCTGTGTATAATGGTAAACTCTGCATATATATGTGTGTGCAGCTAAAGTAATATAATGTGTCTTCAAAATATTTTTTTTCTTCTTTCATTCTGCAAATTGAACCTAGGGCTTTACAAGTGCCTAGCAGTGTCTTGTCTCTTTTCTTTTTAAATCCTTCTATCCTCCCTTACTGCCTACCCCTTTAACAAGTATAAAGCAGCTAACCTGAGGCATTATGACTCACTTATATAAGTCTCTCTAGATTTGCTGATGACTTGTAATGGCCCGAGAGGAGGATATCAGGACGTGTGTGTGTGTGTGTGTGTGTGTGTGTGTGTGTGTGTGTGTGTGTGTGTGTGTGTGTACAGGGAATTAAACTAGATGATTTCAAAAGCCTCTTTTGAAGAAATATTTAAAATTATTCTGAACAGCTGTGCTACTGGCAACCAGCGAAAACATTGACTGTAGCCACATTTGTGTAAGGTTTTGCTACCACCTACAAATAGAGTCCTTTATTCAGAGTCACTGATGGGCACGTTATTTGTTCAGTTAATAGTAGTGTGTGGTATGATTAAAAACCTAAGCAGAATAGTGTTGAGTGACCTTTAAGCAATTGTAAGAACTAGCAATGATTCTACAGCAGTTACCAGAGTACACACAAATCCACAGCTACAGCTCCCCTAACGACATTCCATCAGAGTAGCTTAAAGAACAGTGCAGAGTCCCATGCAGGGTCTAGCACAAGAAGGGGAAACTGTATTTTCTGGCAAACTAAATTCAGCATGGGCTACTTGCATGTCTGTAGAAGATAAGTGACCCTATGCTCAACAAAAGTCTGCTAAAGGATGAGCAGACACTGGAATGCCTTGTGGTCTGACTCAGAATTCTAGGTTATCAGGGGTCATTATGGTTGTCATGGTAACTGGCCCATCCTAAGTCTTGGTCACTGAATCTATTGGCGTGAATCTCATGTTTTTATTTTACATGCCCCCTGATCCCCTGGTTGAGCTGCAAGACACTCAGTTCTTTGTGATTAGTAAAGGATGCATGTGTCTTGGTTGAACTTAATCACCAGACATTTAATAGAAATCTGACCAACTTAAATTTCATCAAGCCAGAAATAGATCCATGCTACCTTTTTATTTTATGCTGTGATTTTTTTCCTATTTATATGTGTGTTGTGTTCTGTATGCATGTTCACATGTGTGGGTACAATTAACTGTACATGAATGTGAAGGCTCAAAGTAGTGTGTCTTTAACCACTCCCCACGTAATATACTGAGGCAGGGGCTGTTGACTAAGCTCAGAGCTTGTTTCAAGTTGTCTTTGCCCCTGTGTGCCTCCTGAGCACTGAGATCACAGTGGGCCGCCACACACACCTAGCTTTTATGTGAGTTCTAGGGTTTGGACAGCACTATTTGTACTTGGATTAAGTACGTTTCCCATCAGTCCACTCTTTGTGCTGTAGTTCTTGTATTAAGTGTCCTTTTCTTCTCTCCTTTCTCCCATGCTCACAGAGATCTAGAATGTCTAATCTTTCCCAAGTAAATACACATTTCTTAGTTTGTATGTTTGCATCTAATGAAAAGATGTGACTAATTAGCATGTATGTGTTTCTAATAGTCAGAAATTGGAGTTTCTGCAATTCTTTAAGAAATTTTTGGGCCAGCAAAATGGCTCAGTGAATAAAGTGCTTGTTGTCAATCCTGAACCTGACTTTGATTCCCCAAGACCCATATGGTAGAGGAGAGAACAGACTCTAGCAAGTGGTCTCCACACTCATACCGTGGCATGAGGGCATGTACATGCACAAGGAAATAACTGTAATAATTTTTTTTACAAAAAAATTTAAAAGAAACCTTCTTTCATAATTGAAAAGTTTAAGGTATCAGAAGCATGTGATGGGGGGCTGGAGAGATGGCTTAGTGCGCTGTCTGCTCTTCAGGGGCCCTGAGTTCAATCTCCAGCAACTACATGGTGGCTCACAACCATCTATATGGAATCTGATGCCCTCTTCTGGCCTGCAAGTGTATATCCAGATGGAGCACTCATATGTAAAATAGGGAAAAAAAAAAAAAAAGAAAGAAAGAAACCTGTGATGTTTCTCTTTCAAACTGCTGCCTTAAACTAGAGAAATAAAGCTCATTGAGTTTGTAACAGTGGAGTAAGGGGAAAAAAACCTTTCAGTGTGCAGTTTCCTTTGCCTTAACTCTTCTACATCTAATTGTGGGCCTGACAGTGTGTGAATCTCAAACCTTACTACTCAATTAAACCTATAAGTAAGTGATTCTCTATCATGCCTCTTCAAGAATATTCTCTGAATCTATCCCAAGAGGTAAATGCATTATAATTTGCTTGGTTTGAGTCAACTCTCATTATAGGTCATAATACAAGAAAACAAGTAGAGGTATAACCCAGAAGTCCTCCTCAGGGAAGTGCATCCTGACTTCACATCCTGTAGTTATCCTCTGCATCACTTTATAATCACCTCTGGATATGCATCATCATTATCTGTTGGCCTCACACTACACAATAAAAGCATCAGCTTACAGACTGCTAAGGGATTCTATATGTACTGAAACTATTACTTCTATGTACCCTCATCCAGGTTAAGGGACTCTATATGTACTGAAACTATTACTTCTATGTACCCTCATCCAGGTTAAGGGACTCTATATGTACTGAAACTATTACTTCTATGTACCTCATCCAGGTTTCTTCATTTTGGCTATCAAAGCACATCAGTGATTTCTTCGCAATCTCTTATAATAAGAGAGATTCAAAGCTGCGGCTTTGAAAGCATTTTTTTTCTAGGTTAATTCTTTACTAATTGGATAAGAATCCTGTTAAAAAGTATTTCACTTTTGTCTCTAAGGTTATTTTTCTCTCTTCCCCCCAGAAATTGGCCCTGCTTCAGTGATGGTAGGAAACCTGGTGTCTGGGAAGAGGATTGCCCAGGCTAGTGGCAGAGACCTGGGTCAGATCGAGGACAATGACCAGGCCCGGAAGGTGAGAACCGAGGTCAGAATCATATTATTCCCTTGATTCTAGAGCTGTGTTAACTGTTTGTAGAATCACAGAATGACTGTCCAAGTCCTCTCTGTATTAGTTCCACATCTATTACTTATCTCCCATCTTTGATGATACTACCCTACCTCCCCACTCGTGCAATAGTTGTCCTATAGGGGAGAATGTTACAGGAGGCATGAGGCTTTAGGGCACAAACATGAAGTGATGCCATCAGCACGGGCAAGATTGAGGCAAACATTAGGAGAGCATTGAACCTCACTACTTGCTTCTTTTTTAAATATTTAATTATTTATTATTATGTATACAGTGGTCTGCCTGCATGTACATCCGCAAGCCAGAGGAAGACACCAGATTACATTACAGATAGTTGTGAGCCACCATGTGGTTGCTGGGAATTGTACTTGGGACCACTCGAAGAGCAGCCAGTGCTCTTAACCTTTGAGCCATCTCTCTAGCCCCTTTCTAAATATCCCCCACCAACTGTGATGTGACGCTTGCACCTCCTCACAGTGGTCTTGGTATATGGTTTTTGTTGTTTGGTCATTAGCAGCTAGATTTCCTTACTGCGGCTTAAAAGAGCAATTATCTAGTTCCTCCCTACCCAACAGAGCAGAGCTCATAACTTGCCTATGTGTTTCTGAGTCCTATTGCAACTGTTCAGCTCTGACAATGCTTAGGACTCCCTGTTTCCCACAGCCCAAAGGTAGGTCCATTCAGTATGGGCTGTTAAGTATTTAAATACTGCCAGTGTAATAACATACAATGATTTTTTTCATTAAAAGAACTTGATCATCACACTGCCCTCATATAGTACATTTCTACTAATAAAAGATAATAGGATATTTCCTATTGCTTCATGTGAAATACTAAGTATGATGTATTTAATCTATGTGATTTGTAATGCAATTTAATAACACCAGAGAATTGGCATTCTACAATCACATATTTAGTAGAAGCTTTTTTTTAAGTAAGCTAGATTAGATTCTTTCCCTCCACATCATGGAAAACAGCATTGAATATTCTGGCAGCCCCAAGAGTAAAATGATTGACTGTATTGGCTGATCTTACCTATAAGGGGGATAGCTCTCTTCTTCCTTGGGCTGACTTGAGGAGAACTTGCCTAACCAAGGGTACTGTAGTTATCCTTGGAAATGTCAGTCTCAGTCAGAGGCATTGAATTCTAAATAGCAGCAGGGAAAAGCCAAATTCTTGGTCATTTTGTTGATGACATATGTCCTTATGCCTCTGTGTAGGAAAGCATGCATTCAAACAATTTATTTTTACTTACATACTGACACTGCCTAGCCCAGATCCCAGTGGCATGACCCTACCATCCTTGTGTCATTCCAGTTCCTGTTCCTCTCAGAGGTCTTACAGTGGAGAGCACAGACCACCCCAGACCACCTGCTGTACACACTGCTCAATTGTCGGGTAGGCGCTTGAGCTCCAGGGCTCATATTTCCTAATTTCTTACTTTAGTAGTCTGAACTTTTTCCTGAGAGGGCACCTCCTTTTATAATATTCCCAAAGACTTCTTTTCTTGTTTCTATGGTCAAATACTCTAATAATAGCAACATAATGGAGGAGGAGGGTATTTCAGCTCAGAGGTTACAGTTCATCTGTTATGGAAGCAGCCGTAGCATCTGGAGCTTGGGGCAGCAAATTGCACTGTGAAGCAGAGAACAAAACAATAAATGCACACTTGTTAGTGTTCTCACTTTCTCTGCAGCATCTCCCATCCAAAACTGAGAGGTTAATGGTATCTACAGCAGAGAACTAATGTGGTGCTAGGACATAGTTATGTTCTTATTCTTAATATAAAGAAACTTATTTACATATAAATATGTTTTAGTTACAGATGCTAAGGAGTGAAAACCACTTCTACGTTGTAAAGTTTCTGTTCAATTTCACATTAGGAAATGGATCAAACTCTTCCTCCTTAAAAGCACTTAGAAGTTAGACCTTAATTTAGTAGCAAATTTTAACAATAAAAGTTATATGCAAAGATCTGTTTTTTAAGCTTTTCTTTATGCTATGGAACTAAAGCTTGAAATCTAGACCATGATGGTAAAACCTCTTGACAAGTATAGGCACCTGCAAGTCTACAAATCTGAGGCCTTTTAGGATTCCTAATTATCAAAGTCTTGAGTGCTCAAAGATTTGGCTTCTAGTTATCAGGGTTAGTCTGCATTTGATTGAGTTCCTCCTGTGAATATATGTACTTGGACATCCTTCACTTTATTCTAATATAAAGCTTCTTATCAGCTTGAAATTAGCCTTTGTGGAGTTGGTCATAACTGTCATCATATACTGCATCTACTCAAGACCTTATCCAGGGACAGTATTTGGAGACAACAAAGAGGGTTTCCCTATTGTTGCCCTGTTCTCTGACTATCTAATGAAATGCCTCTCCTCTGAGGGGTACGCAGCCCATGAGTCTCCTTTGACATTTGCTGACCACATACCCATGCATCTGAAAATTTATTCTCCTTTTCCCCCTGTTTTATTTATCTCATTACATTTTTTGGTGTGTGTGTGTGTGTGTGTGTGTGTGTGTGTGTGTGTGTGTGTGTGTGAGAGAGAGAGAGAGAGAGAGAGAGAGAGAGAGAGAGAGAGAGAGAGAGAGAGAGAGAGACAGGGGAGAGACACAGAGGCGGAGAGACAGAGTGTGAGTGAGTCAGGGAGAAAGAAACCACATGCTTCTGGAGGTCAAAAGACAACTTGGTGCAGATTAGTTCTCTCTTCCCATCTTGTGGGTCCTGGATATTGAACTCAGGCCTTTCAGGCTTGTCAGCATATACCTTTACCTGCTGAACCATCTTTCTGGTACCACAGTTCCATTTTTCACCTTTTATACTGAATCTGTCTTCAGACTATAAATATAGACATGACTCCTCTTACCTCATACAGTTGCCCATTTTCATCTTCCTTCACATCTGTGTTACTTTTATTTCCCATTAATCTCTTCTCCCTGGACTCTCCTGGACCTACCCCTCCATGTGGTGGTTTTCCTGTGAGCTCCTCTTGACTTCCCTTTGTCCCTAGCCTCATGGCTCTCCCTCTTCCAATATTGCCTCCAAAGTGATAACTAGAATGTATGGTCTTAACTACAACTGACCTCCTTTTCATTGGCCTGGTACCTTCTCAGGTCTTTTGATGAGTAGAACTTCTTCCCTTTCCTTATCTAACACTGCTATGGTGAGTATAGCTTATACAAACTGTCAACAGAGGGCAAGTCAGACATGAACCACTTTTAAACTCCCCCTTTAACATTGCCTAATACCTTGCTCTCATTTTTGTAAGATGGATAAACACCTGAGTTCACACTGTATGACAGTCTAAAGGGGTAGCACAAGAGTAAGCAAATCCTTGTAGACAAAGATTTAAACTTGATGACAGTGTGTTCATGGACAAAATAATGAAATAGCAATATTCTGCTTGTGTCTAACTATGACAGTACTCAGCTCCTTGGAGTGATGTCAGGATACTAGGCTTGACATCCCATCAGTGTGACCTTTCAAACATTGTCTCCAGTTCCACAAACCACTCAGATTCCCTTTCCCTCCCATCTCTCCACTGTGTACTCCATCTTTCCCATGTCTTCATTCACATATTTGCTCCTTGCTCACTGAAGTAGTGCTTGCTCTGGTGCCTAGGAACTTGCTTCGGTATTTTTCTTCCAGCCTATGCAAAGTGGTTTTGTTTTGTTTTTTTGAGACAGGATTTCTAAATGTAACCATGGCTGTCCTGGAACTTGCTCTGTAGAGTAGGCTGGCCTTGAACTCACAGAGATCCACTTGCCTCTGCCTCCCAAGTGCTGGGATTAAAGGCATGTGCTACCACAAC
This sequence comes from Acomys russatus, assembly GCF_903995435.1. Lineage (NCBI taxonomy): Eukaryota > Metazoa > Chordata > Mammalia > Rodentia > Muridae > Acomys > Acomys russatus. The sequence continues at coordinate 64,010,125 of NC_067145.1, forward strand.
CTGACTATGCAAGAGCATGTTTAGTAATTATAAAGTTGACATTTAAAAAAAACTGTCATTCTTTGATTGTGGGTCTTTTAAGATGACTGAAACACTTGACTTCAGAGTGCAAAGAGTGTTTCTCATTGTTACATTCAGTATCTGTTCATGTACTTGCACCCACGGCAACTATAGTAATTAGGTATGAGGTATGCAAGAGTGAAGGAATAGTGCATATTAAAATGCTCACTAATAGTAGAAAACTTTCTGTCTTAAAACATGCAGAATATCCATTTTTGTTTTTATCAGGAACTTTAGCCATCTAGTTTAATTTTGTTTGTTTGCTTCTTTATTTGTAGTATTCTCTTTATAACTTTAAAACATGAATTTTTGCCCTTTTCTTCATTCCTTAATTGTTTTAGTTGTTAAAACAAAACTTTCAAATGGTGTTAAGCTCACAGTCAGTCAGTGACCATGAAGTTTGTTGTGTTTAGAATGGATGCTGACCCCTAGATGTCTCGGCTTTACCAGCCTGTCATGAAAACTCTCCCACAACTTATTTTAGAAGACAATTCTAACTTGATGAAATAGCTTTACCTAGAAACCTACTTTTTATCCAGTGGTTTCATAGTAGAAATAAGTTTTTCCCATTAATGTTGATGAGGATGTTGAGAGATGATGGTTGTTACCTGAGGCTAAATGATTAATGCTTCATGGAAACACTCACTTGAAACTTGTGTTCTTAACAAGTGGTACTTAGAAAAATGAAACATGTCCCTAAACCTGCTAGTGATTCTGTTGCAGTAAAGTATTGTACTGGTGTCTGCAAAGTGAGTAGAGGCTGCAGAAATAGCCCAGGAAGTAAAGTGCTTACCTTGTAAGCATGAGGATATGAGTTCAATTCTTGAGATACACAAGGGCTGCTTATAATTGCAGCCCTGGGAAGTAGGAATGGATCCCTGGGTTCGATGCCACTGAGAGACCTCTTCTCCAAAAAAAGACTGGGGTGGACAGCACCTTATAGATGAACTCCATCTGAAGTTGCCCTCTTACTTCCATGTACATGTGTACAAACATTTACCCTCACTGCACACAAGTACACAAGTACACAAGACTATTAAAGAGCAGGTGGCAATGAATTTGCATCACAGTGTATATCCGTATGTAGTGGAGCCATGTCATAATCAACCTTGCAAGCTGGGAAGGAAGAAAAGCAATAAATAAATGAATGAATGAATAAATAAATAAATAAATAAATGTCTCATATCATGATTGACATTCAACTACTGTGAGTTACTCTTCAGATAATAGAGAGAAGGGGCATGGGAAAAAGGGATCTCAACACATACCACATCTCCAGTGGCCCAGTTAGAGATCCCAGTGTTCAGGGGAACATTGGATTGTCTTGACCTGTCAGCTCCCAATAATGACACAGAGACTTATTATTTATTATAGCCCAGGCCTTAGCTTGCTACCTCAAAACTAGCTCATATAACTTAATTAACCTCATCTATCCTACTCTATGCTTGCCATATAGCCCATTAGCTCTCTTCAGTCCTGGTATGTCTGACTTCTTCCATGTCTGACTAGTGAATCCTTGCACCTCTCAGTTCTTTCCCCAGTTCCTATCTCTGCCCAGATCTTGCCTTTCCTATTCTGCCTAGCTGTAGGCCATCATCTCTTTTCTAAACCAGTGAGAGGGTGATGGAGAAGGATGTTTAAATAACAATACCAAAGTCCAGACAGTACTCAGCTCTCTGCTGGTATAGAAATCAACATTTGAACAATACAAAGACAACCTTTATACAGGTCACAAAAAGATCATCCCAACAGAAGACAGTGTTCATTCAACATGTTCTTTCCAGGCACCTCATCCTATAGCCATAGCTATAGAGCAAAAAATTATGTCAGACTTGCACTATGATAGTCTACCTCTTTCCCACATAGCAGCTTCTGAAGAGGGACTTAAGGGTAACACTGATAAGTTTCAAGTCTCTATACCTGATAGCTTCAGATCCCAGTTACCACAAAGCGTATTTCTCATCATTATCACAAGTGTGCTGGGTTTATTTTATATCAACTCCACGAAATGGCAGAGTATGTTGGAAATTGTTTTAGAACTTTATCAAAGATAAAAGACAGCATGTTAATTAAGTTTCACATTTTGTTAAAAGCCCATTAGTAAGAATTTCCAGTAGCTAGAATTAAAGTGTATTTTCTAAGAAATTATTGACTGCTGGTTGTGAATAATCCAAACTTATCAAATCTCAGAACCACAGAAGGGAGAAGGGCACAAATTGTGGGCTTTGTCTTCCAACAACAGGTTATTGATAAGTGGTTGTATTGGTCCTTTTTGTTGTTGTTGTTCCTATAATAAAATCTCTGAGGCAGATAATTTTATTTTTAAAAGTTTATATTGACTTACAGTTCTGGAGATGCAAAGTTGAGAGGTCACATCTTATGATGGTTTTCTTGCTGACAGATTCCTGAGGTAATACTGACAGGAGAAGAGTAGAGCTGTGGATACCTGTGTGTGCTGCTCTCTTCCTCTTCTCAGAAACCCTCCACAGTTCAACTATGGAGGTTCCATCCTAATGATATCATATAATAATCCTACTTTCCGCCTTGAGGCTTAAGCACTGTGGTCTTAATAAATTTTCAGCATTCTACTATTTCACAGTTAGAACTAAATCTTAGCCCATGGTGCTTTGGAGAAAATTTAAACCATACCAGAGCTATTGTAGGGGTTCACTTTAGCTCTTCTAAAGGTAAAAGGAAATTGGTTAGAGAAATTGCAGCTGTCTTAGAGACAGGCATACCTTAACAGTACCATGGTAATGGTGTTTTCAGTGGGGACAGGTGGATGCACCAGTTCTTCTGGCTCTCTTCTGAGATATACTGCCAGTATGCCATGAGGCTCTGTCCCTGTGTATGACCATAGGTAGTATGCTGCTTTTTCTCATAAGGAAACTGCCACACTCCAATGTCAAGGCTGGGTTTGATGAGGAGCCTTACCATCAGATGTGCTATTCATCCCCCAACCCATAGCTGCTTTGAAGAGCTCAATGACCCTTAAGTCCAGAAAGATGTGTGTTTTGATTCATGCTGACAGATAGATGAGGAATGCTTAATCTCGAAGGCACCAAATTATAACTTTTTGTCTGTATTTCTTAGACTCATGTCATCTCATACACCTGCCCCTGCTCATCACCTCTGCTGCATTCTGCTCTCACTGGTCCACTTTACAAACCAGCTTCTGTTTTCTCACTTTACCCTCCCTGTGGTGCAAAGGAAAGTGTGTGTGTGTGGGCGGGGGGAGATCAATTTAGAGACTTGCAAGCTAAACATCCCTTCTATCTAAAACACTGGTCAGGAACCTGGGTGGCTTCACACTGGCCTCCTCTTCTTTGTCATCAAAGACAACAGCTTGACCTCATGGGACTCACTGTGATTAGATAGAGTTTGGTAAATGTTTTGCTAAATATGAGGACTGGGTATGTGTATCTTAGTATGTCATAAAATTCTCCCCTGAACTCCTGTCAGGCTCTCCCTTCCCATCCACATGTGTGCTTATGACCTGGGACATTTGGGACAGGAATTCGGTGTGTTTTTCCGGACACTGCTCCCTCACAGTCCAGAGGCTCTGGCCATCTTGGTCCGTATACAGCTGTTTTCCACATGGTAGGTCTCCAGCCAGCTCATTTAGGATCTCATTCTCACACACTGTTTACTTGGGAGGCTCAGGCTCTGGGCCTGGAAGCTTACTGTGTTTTCCTGAGTCCCAGAAGCTCCCACATCCTCTTTCAAACTACTTACATAAACGCAACACTTAACCCAGATTGCTCACCATCGCTTTTTACTCTCAGCTTCCCTAGTCTTCCTCATCCCAAAGACGACCAGCTGAAAATGTCTATTGCTTTTAAAAGGGTCTGCTGTAAAGTAGCTGTGGACAGTGATCTCTTCACTCCTGTGATTAATACAAATCATTTTAAGTTAGCTGAATGTAATTTGTGGAAAGGGTTTACCTCCTCTTTTCCACTTCCTCATTCTGGGACAGGTCACTGCTGTGCAGAACGGGGTGCCTGGGATAGCCTAGACTGTCCTCCAACTCTTGATCCTCCAGCCTCAGCTTCTGTAATGCAACTTATTCATTCTTTTTTTCATAATGTAAATAATGAATTGCATTCATTTTGGTATTTCTCAGTGCTGATAGATAGGATACTATCCTAGTCTTTCCTGGTAAGCCTCTTTCAAGATATTTTTAACCTAAAGATGTTTTCTTTTTGTTTTGCATATTTTCAAAATCTACATGCAAAATTCACTTGAACTGCCTAGCTGAAGAACTAGTGACAGTTGCTGGCTTTTGAGGAGGGAAAGTCAGTTTTCTTTTGGTATAGTAGAGGAAAATGATGAAAACATATATGACCACTATAATTGTGGTTCTCTGACTATATCAAAACCCATTGACCTGAGAATTTTGTGTAAGTGAATTATGTGACGCATGAGTTCCTATGGTGAAGACCTCCCTAACCACCTGCTCTTGTGATGCTCAGGGGACAATAGCAAACTCTTTGACGTGTGTTCAGCTACACAAGCGTGCCGAGAAGATAGCAGTGATGCTGATGGAAAGGGGCCACCTGCAGGATGGAGACCATGTGGCGTTAGTCTACCCTCCAGGTAAAGTGACAGGATCAGTCCTGACCCCTGAGAGAGGTAGCAAGGGCATGAGGGGCGGAGGTGCGTGGTCGCCCCCAGTGGTTCTTGCAGAGCTTCTGCATTGCTGCCTCATTATATTCTTTGTGTCTGTTTAGATTCTCACCAGGTGCGTTTGCCACTAGTTATTCTCACCCACAGGGCCTAGGCTACATGTTAGCACTGTTTTCAAGTTAAAGCAATACCTACCCAAACTTTTATATCTATATTTGTTTAAGTTACTATGGTAGCTCATATTATTGGTAAACATTAAATTTTTAGGTTCTAGACATAATCATACCATTGACTAGTTATCCAGAGAAATAACATATAAATTAAACATCTACACTGTCTTAGCATCTTGTGTGTAAAAGAACAAGCCACAAGAATGTAATCACTGAAACTTACCAAAAGATACATGGAGGAAGAAGTTAAAGACCTTGTTTCCTTAACTGTCTAACTTTTCCCAAACTCAAACTTTTATTGAGAGAGAGAGAGCAGTGGTGATCATTAAGCAATGTGACTGGCTTCAAGTAAGTGTTTCTGCTTTCCTCTTGTGTAGGAATAGACCTTATTGCTGCGTTTTATGGTTGCCTATATGCAGGCTGTGTGCCAATCACTGTGCGACCTCCACATCCACAAAACATTGCAACGACGTTGCCTACAGTCAAGATGATCGTAGAGGTAACAAAGGCCTGGGTAGGATGCAATGAAAGTAGTAGAATTGGGAATACTCTGCCCAAGGCGTTCATCATCCAGCTTTGGGAATAAGATCTAAACTGAGCAACACAGGAGCGGGGCCATCTGGGCGGAGCTATTGCAGTACATTGATAATACTGTAGGCGCCCTCGGGTTGGCTCTGTAGAGAAGGCTTCATCACCAAACCAAAGAAGCAGTCTGAATGAAGAACAGTATGTGTTTTCTTTAGGTTCCCTTTGTCTGGATCAAAAAGGTTGTTTTCTTTGGTTTTAGAGATGTGTGCGTATGCTTTGTTTGTTTCTGTGCATAAGGAGTTGAAGACTAGCAAGTGTGTTTGCCTATGGGAAGCAGAGTCATAAGAAACAGAGAACAGTCCTGGCTTCCTGGTGAAGGTTCTTGGTAGCTGGGAGCGGACACTGCCAAGGAAGGCACTCCTATTAGAACATGCCTCCAATGTATCTGCATGTGTAAAGGTTTTTCCAATATGCGAGAGTAATGCTAGGACACTACTTAGCCTCCGGAGTTTAGGGCTAGGCCTCAGGGCTTTGTCTGTGTGTGTACATGACCAGTACTCCTGGCTTTGCCAAACCTGAGCTATCTCTTAAGAATTAGTTTAGAAGTTCTAGCAGGAAAGAGACTCCAGGCTAGAGAATGCCTTTCCACTACTGTAAAATGGAAAAGGTCATCTCTTTCAACCAAGAGTGAAGTTTCAGCAGTGAGGCTGAGGAGCAGTGGGGGAGAAAGAGGACAGCCACTAGTCCGTGAGGTCAGGTGGATCAACTTTGGCAGACTGGGGGTGATATCTGCAGCCCAATCAGCCCCACCTCCTCAGCTGGCTCTTGGGAATTAAAGTTGTGTACTTTTAACTGATGAAAAACAGTAGGCACATAAGTGATGAGCACTTCCAAGTGGTGTCCATTTGTGGTGTGCATTCATTCCTTCCCTTCTTGTCTGTGGTCCTCAGGTGAGTCGCTCTGCTTGTCTCATGACAACGCAATTGATTTGTAAGCTGCTTCGGTCCAGGGAGGCAGCAGCAGCTGTAGATGTCAGGACATGGCCCCTCATACTGGACACAGGTCAGCACTTAGACTGGCTTTCCACATGCATTTTCTTATTTTGGTCTTTAGTATAGGCAAGTATTCTAATAGCTTTGTTCTCCTCTGCAGATGATTTGCCAAAGAAGCGGCCTGCCCAGATGTACAAACCTTCCAACCCAGACACGTTGGCTTACCTTGACTTTAGTGTGTCCACAACCGGGATGCTAGCTGGTGTAAAGGTGAGAAGAGAGGTCTACCTACTAGTGTACAGACCAGTGGCGGAAAACAGACAAGCCGTGCACTGATTGTTCCCTTACCTTGTTATATATATTGTATTCCAGTGAGGCATGGAGAGAGAGGTATGATATGATTTCCATACAAGTTGTAACATACATGACCTTTTAGTACCTGATAGCTAGTTACCAAATAATCTGGGGAAAGCTGGGGCATGATTTATATATACAGCCCTTGCCTGCCATGTCTATTGCCCTGGATTCAATCTCCAGTACAAACAAAAATCAAAACATCTGAACAAAAACAGAAGCAAAACAAAAAACCTAACATTTTTCATATTGTTACAGTCTTACTGCATACTAGAAGAGTATATAGAATCTTCTTGCGTGCTGGCTCTCAAGTCTTACTCGGCTCCCCATCTCTGTACTGCATTCTCTTACTTATTATAGTCAGAGCTTAAAAGATCGCTGCTTGGTGAAGCCACAGTGAGCCTTTTGCCTGTCAGAGGGTAAAGCTACTGCTATCTCCCAGAATCAGCATCATCACAGCTGGGATGGCAGGGCCCTGTGCCTCGGGGTCGACAGCCTCAGGGTGCTTTTCCTCTCCATCTTTGCCTCTGACTCAGACTGGGACAATCTGAGCGACTTACCTGTCACTTAGTTCTCAGAGTTGACCTCTCCCATAGAATTAGAGAAAGCACACCAAATTGGCTGGAGTATTAATTTTTTAAAATTTCCTAAAAGAAATAGTCTTAAACTAGGATGATTTAATTATTGTCATCCTACGTGAACTTTGAGCTTCGTGTTGTCAAAGCCAAAATAGAAATGCATCCTTCTGATTATTCTTATGGAGTATGGAAGTGGGAATTACAGAGAGGCTATTTTTCTATGGAAGAAATCCTTACTCAATTTTAGCTTTTGGGCAAAAAGCATTCAGTTGCAAACCATAAAAGTAAGAAGAGGCCATGGGTGGTTTCTCTGTAACTGGTGCTGAGCAATGTCAGGTTCATATAGAACATAAGAACATGTGGTACTATAGCTAAGTCTTATGTTTTACCCAGTTAATTGTGCTGTGTTGAACCTTGAATGGTCCCTGTGCCCAGGGAAAGACACTTACTGGCACTGAAAGGCGAGGGTGCTTAGGACATGCTGCATAATGTGTCACAGTGCAGCTAAGATAAGTGGTCCATAGACTTGAGGCTGTCTCACGTCTGATGCACGTGTGTTTGGAGATCTAGTTTTAGGGCCCTCAGAGTCCTTTGTTTCTTGGCCTCTGGGGAAAATAGTTCTTTATCCAAGTCTGAGGTTATCTAGTAAAAAATCAAGAACTCACACTTTATTCCACAACACACTCCCAGTTCAGGCTTTTAGGCTAGCGATATAGGCAGGGCCCAGACTAAGGTGTTCCTAGAGATGGAATGTTTTTGTTTTTGTTTTTGTTTTTGTTTTGGAGCTTTTTGTTTGTTTTGCTGGATTTTTTTCATAGTTGTTTCTTTTTTAACCTGTCTGTCACTGTGATAAAACTACTCTCAAAACAAGGGAGATGTGAGTACTTTCTTTGCTTTCTTCATAGTAATCATGTTTGGGAAAGTGCTGGCAGACCTTATAATTGCCTGCTGAGTCTGAACTTCCCAGTACATGGTGACCTCTTGAGAGCAGGCCTATACACATTACTGTTAATATAGAAAGAGTCTCTCTGTACCTGAGGCTGGTGTACAGCTCACTGTGTGACTCAGGCTGCCTTCAAACTTGCAATTTCTGTCTTGTGTTTCCCAAGAGCTGAATAGGTGTGTACTATACCTGACTGCTCCTTCTCCTTTTTCTTTAAAAAAAAAAAATAGTATTTTATATTATTTTTTATAATTTATAATTATAAATTTTATAATATGTTACTGTTGTTGTTGTTGTTATTAATTTAGATTACATCCCCATTGTTATCCCCTCATTTGTATCTTCCCGTTCCCTTCTCCCTATTTTACCCTATTCTTCTCGCCTAGACCTCTGTGGCAAAGGGGACCTCCTCCCCCACCATATGACCACGCCTATCAGGTCTCATCCAGATAGCCTGCTTCCCCCTCCTCTATGTGCCACCAAGGGAAAGTGGTCAAATAGGGGGGACACCAGAGTTCATGTCAGGGGCATTCCCTGCTCTCCCTACAACCATGGCGAACAAGCTGTCCATTGGGTAGATCTGACTAGGAGGTCTAGGGTCTCTGCATGCACTCTTCTTCATTGGTACAGCAGTTGGTACAGGCCCCTCTGGGTCCAGATCCACCAGCCTTGATGGTCTTCTTGTGGGGCTCCTGGACCCTCTGGAGTCCAATAGCTAGTCCTAGCCTCTGTCCCGATTACCCGCTGAGTGAGGACTTTGAGAGGACATCCATGTTGGGTTAATCTCCAATTATAAGTATACCATGTGTGCCTTTCTGGGTCTAGGTTATCTCACTCAGGATGATTATTTCTAATTCCATCCATTTGGCTGCGAATTTCAAGATTTCTTTGTTTCTAAAAGCTGAGTAGTATTCTATAATGTAAATGTACCACAGTTTCTTTATCCATTCTTTGACTGAGGGATATTTAGGTTGTTTCTAGATTCTGGCTATTAGAAATAAAGCTGCTATAAACATAGTGCAGCAAATGTCCTTGTTGTGTGGTGGAACATCTTTTGGGTATATGCCAAGGGGTGGAATAGCAATCTGAGAAAGCGCCAGACTGATTTCCAAAGTGGTCGTACAAGTTTGCACTCCCCCCAGCAATGAAGGAGTGTTCTCCTTTCTCCACATCCTTTCCAGCATGTGTTTTTGATCTCAGCCATTCTGATAGGTGTAAGATGGAATCTCAGAGTGTTTTGATTTGCATTTCTCTGACTAAGGACATTGAGCATTTCTTTAAGTGTTTCTCAGCCATTCAATATTCCTCTGTTGAGAATTCTCTGTTTAGTTTCTCAACCCCATTTTTAAACACTTTTTATATACATTTATATTGTTACACATATATACAATAAACTACCTATAGCATGAACCCTATTTCTTAACTAGGTTACTTGGTTTGATGGTGTTTATTCTTGAGTTCTTTATATATTTTGGGTATTAGCCCTTTATCAGATGTAGGGTTGGTGAAGATCTTTTCCCAATTTGTATGCTGTCACTTTGTTCTGTTGACAATGTCTTTTACCCTAATCCCTAGCACTGAACCACAGTGCCTGATAGAGTAACAGAGCAAGCACTTAGCGTGGCAGCATTTACCCAATGAAAGAAGAGCTATTTTCTGGCTCTGCATGGTGCCCCTTCAAGTGCATCTGGGCAGCAAAGGTTTCTTTGACCACTTGTCTTGAATGCATGGTAGGAGAATTAACTATGATTGAAAGACTGATGAGACCTTAGAGGAACATTTTATAAATATAGCTTTGCCCATTAAGCAGGTACTGCGGATGTGAAAGTGTGTGTGTGTGTGTGTGTGTGTGTGTGTGTGTGTGTGTGTGTGTGTGCACATACAAATATATCCATATATATTTTGTATTCCAGCTTAAATTGCTTCATTACTGGCATGAATTCAACAAAGTGTCTCTATGATACAGCTTTTTCCTAGGCAGAACTTGTAACAGTGACCTGACACTTGATAATTAAAGGACGCCCCACCCTTCTTTCCTTCATGTCTTCTGTGCTGAATGCGAGGGTTGGAATTTCTTGCTTGGGTTCTTTACTGGTTCTCTGTATAGAGTAGCACTGTGGCAGCATGCAGTTTCACATTTAAATTGTAACATATTTTAAGCCATCATGTCTGATACAGTTTTCCATGCTTCCTTGACTTCTCAGAAGATATTGTTAGGTACAATCTGTAGTGTTTCAGAATCTGTCACCTTGTTTACTATACGGCATCTATTCTGAAATGGAAAGAGGAATGGATTACAAAGCAAGAGCCTCCCTGTTTTCCGTGCTGAGTGGAGACAGGATTTGACTGCTGTTTCCTTGTGGGGTGGTCATATATAAGAAGGGTCATATATAAGAAGTTTCCATCCAGAACTTGCTCACGTGGTTTTCAGCACACTCTTTCACTTCTGAGCTACTGTTATCTAAACATGAATATAGGGTCCCATGCTTGTGAAGTATAGGCACCTGTGTATTGAAGACAGGTGCTGTGAGGGTCCCTGAACCTCAGGGAGTAATAAAGCCCAATAGGCTGTGATCATATGGTGGGGAAGGGGATTCCTTTCTGTCAGAGGTCTAGGGGAGGGACTAAGGTGTGTGGTGGGGGGAATGGGAAGACACAGAGGAGGGGATAACAATCAGGATGTAATCTGAATGCATTTTTTTTAATCTTAAAAAAAGAAAAAAAGAATGAAGCCCAGTTTCCACTGCAGAGATAGGCATGATGCCGCATACCCTCTTTACCTTCCTGCAGGCAGTTACTGGGCACAAAGATCCCCGTTTGTATAATGTGCTTTTCACACCTAAAAGCATTGTTATCCATTGCTGGATAACATGGAGGGTCAAGAAGTTATAAGTATTGTTTATTTGTTCAAAATGGAAGACTTCCTAGTATAGTGACTTGTGGATGTAATCCACACAGATCAGAAGGTTAAGTATAAGAGTTAACATGAATAAGCCAGGCCTGGTGGTGCATACCTTTAATCCCAGCACTCAGGAGGCAGAGGCAGGCAGATAGATCTCTGTGAGTTTGAGGCCAGCCTGGTCTACAGAGTGGGTCCAGGACAGCCAAGGCTACAGAGATGCTGTCTCGAAAAAAAAACAGCAAAAACAAAACAAACAAACAAAAAAGAATTGTCATGAATTAGAAGCCAGCCTAGGCTTTGTAGTGAGTTCCAGGCTACCCTGGGTGACACTTGTGAAATCATGTCTGCTGCCTACGCCTTACCCACGCATTCCACAAAGAAAAAAAAAAAAAAAATAGAAAGACTACTGAGAAGACCAGCACCCATCTTTCCAGAACAATTTAACCCAAATTTGCTATAGTTGTCTTTGGCCCTAAAGTATCTTTGGGGCACTTAATGCAAATTACCATGAATTAAACAGTCACGTTGTCCTACAGAGGCCATTGGTGTCGTCTTACTTCTACTGCCTTTCTGTCTTTCAGATGTCTCATGCAGCCACCAGTGCCTTTTGCCGTTCTATTAAGCTGCAGTGTGAACTTTACCCTTCTAGAGAAGTGGCCATCTGCTTGGACCCTTACTGTGGACTGGGGTTTGTCCTCTGGTGTCTCTGCAGGTGAGGTTCTTCCTTAATATCTTTAAAATGTTTTTTTGTTTGTCTGTTTGTTTTTCAAAGGAAAGAAACCATATACCTCTTCTTCTGAATGCTTGGCTGTGGAAATGAGTATAGAAACCCTGGCCTTGTGCCTCTCCATGAGGCCCCAGCTCAGGACAGAAAATAGTAACTGTGATACTTATGCTTTCTATGTAAGTGCTTGAAATGTCATCTAGAAAACAAGGACATAGCCAAAGATTGGTGAGGCCATGCAAAAGTGAGAGGCATTTTAAGGGGTTTCCCCTGTGATAACCAGGGACAAACGGTGCATCAAAATAACAGCTGCCGCATATGACATTTTACATCAAATAGGAAGCTGTCCAGCTATTTAATTAGGTGAGCAAATTGAAAAATTGGTGAAGAATAAGATTTTGTAAAGTAGCTGCCCACAAAACAGTTACTCACTGCAAAGGTCAAAAGAGAGGTTTCACAGTGGAGAAGTCTAAGGGAAGGAATCAGCTAGACTGTCTTCAGCAGCAGTGGGGTGTAGTCCTGTTCCCCAAAATGTGCTACACAGGGCAGCAGCTTCATTCCTGCCAAAGATGATTGACATGACCCGGTCCTGTAGAAATGTCAGGCACCTAGGCTGAGGAACACACAGTCACACAAGAGCCTGTCTTCTTTACAAATTATGCTGTCAGAGTAAACAAGTCTTTAAGATCCAGCTGCTTCAGGCTGAAGGAACCTGAGAAAGAAACGTGTGAATGAAAGGGGAGCCTGACCCAGACCCTTCCCTGCACAGCATGGCATCGGGACAGCTGGTGACGCAGGACAGGCTGTGAGCTGCTGTGGAAGAAATGTATCTATTTTCAGATTTCGACAGCTTAATTGGTTTATGGAAGAAATTATTCTTGGTTGCTGGAAATCCCCCTACTTCCTCCCCAACTCCTGTCACTTGGGAGTGATAAGGCATAAGGGTGGTAACTCACTATCAAATTAATTAAAGGCAAAAGGCTATATTGACTATATTTGACACCTGTCTGTTATTTTGTGGTGTTTGAAAGAAAAATATAAATGCAAATAGGAGATATCTATATATTTATCTCTATCTATCTACTACCTACCTATCTACATATACACATTTACTTATTCTAAAACAAACCTTCAAAAAAATAAAAAATAAAAAAAAAATAAAACAAACCTTCAGTTGTGGCATTGAAGATTCTACTCAGAATCATTAATAAGATGGAATTGTTTTAAGATATTTTCTAAAGTTATGCATACTGTTTCAAAGTGTGTCAGAGAGACAGAAGGTAGAATGAAGCTCACTGGAAGAGGACTTGGCCACCATATTGCAGAGCCCTTACTGTACCTACTCAAAAAAGTATATCAGATGCTCATATTTATGCATTAGAATGTTTAATAAAAATATCAAATTTAATTGTTTGTTAATTGATTGTAATCTCTAGATGAGCCTTAGCAGCCTAGAAATTGACAGAGCTGATCCTTGAAACAATGCCAAGGACTCCTAGCAGTCAACATGCTCTTTCAATAGAATATACAGAATGTGGGGTGTGGCCAAACTGCAGTGGTGCACATGCATGAAGATGTCACAGTGAAACCAATTATTTTGCAAGCTAACTAAAAATTTAAAAAGCTAACATACCATATTTCTTGATTTTACAACTTAGAGCAGAGTTGCAATACTAAAGAAAACTAGACACTGGTGTATAGATGAATCAATACAGATGTAGAGATAAGGGGGTGGATGGGCGGTGAGTGGGTGAATACACAGAGTCAAAGCAGATAGAGACATAATCAATGAGAAAGAATTGAGAACCTAGAGATAAGCTCTTGCCTTTATAGTCAGTTGAGTTTTAAAGATGGTCTTCAGTGCAATTCAGTAGGAAGGCAGATTTTTTAATAAGTAATACTGAGGAAGTTAACCTGCCATATGCAAGTAGGTTGATTTTTTTTTTAACCCTTACTTACATAACAGACATAAATTAAGTCAAGTAAATCATGTTTGGTTGATTTTTGTTTTGCTTTTTGACATAAGTTCTTGCTTGGATCCCAGGCTAGTTTCAGATTCATAATCATCTTCCTGTCTCACCCACCCTAGTACTGGGATTGCAAGCATGGAGAGAGATGGACCATAAATCTTCATCTAAGAGCATTTCAGAGGAATGCATATGACTGAGTCTTTATAGTATTGAGGTAGACAGAGATATATTAAACATGCCAAATGCAAAATGCATAAATATTGGTAAATTAGACTTCAACAAACTTAAAGCTTTTACATTAAACACACACACACACTTGGGAAGTTTTTGCCTTTTGAAAAGCCAAGTTGCTGTCTGGGACGCATAATTGCAAACTTTATTTTTTTAATGTATATTTTATTTATTATAATTTATTCACATTACATCCCAGTTGTTATCCCCTCCCTGTTATCTTCCCATTTCCACCCTCCCTTCCTCTTCTGCCTATTCCCCTCCCCTAGACCTCTGATGGGGCGGGGAGCTCCTACCCCAGCTGTCTGGTGACAGCCTATTAGGTCTCATCAGGATAGCCTGCATCCCCTTCCTGTGTGCCTGCTAGGCTGTCTTGTCAAAGGGCAGTGATCAAATCAGGGGCATCAGAGTGCATGTCAGAGGTTCAGCCCACACACACACACACACACACACACACACACACACACACACACACACACACACACACACACACACACGGAGCATCGGCAGTCCATCAGTTATATCTGAACAGGGGTCTAGGTTCTCAGTTTGTGCAGGCCTCTTGTATCTATATCTGCAGGCCTCAATGGTCTCTCCTTCCCCTCCTGGTACCGTCCATCCCCCTACTCTTCCCTACAGCTCTTAGTGCTCCACCCAGAATCCCAGTATCTGCCCCATCACCCCGCTGTGTGGAGGGTCTCAGAGGACATCTATGTTGAGCTAATATCTACTTATAAGTAGACGCAAACTTTAAGCATCTCTAACTCTCAGACAAAAATTAAAAATGGAAAAAAAAATTAAAAATGGACAAGATCCTTCACCAGAACTAAATCAAAAGTATGTATATAGGGTAGGGCATGGTGGTGCACATCTGTAATCCCAGCACTCAGGAAGCAAGTCCAGGACAGCCAGAGTTACACAAAGAAACCCAGGGTGGGGGGAGAATATATATAGTAATATAGAATGCATTCTACATGAGAAAATATCTAGCATTGATTAGGAAAATGCAAGTTAAAACTGTAGTGACGTGTACTCTTTACACACTGGAACATATACAAGGTGGGAGGGTAGGGCACAGAGCTGTAGAACTCATGTTTTTTTCTGACTTAAAATATACACTATAGAGTGACAGTAATGACTAATGTATGGAAAAATTCTAATTTTCATATACAATGTCAATGGAAATATAATCTAGGGAATCACTGTTGGTCAATGTATAAATACTGAAGACAAATATATCCTGTGATTCAGCAGTTCCATTTTTAGGTAAATGGCAAAGGATTGAAGTGTCCGCAGGAAGACTTGCTGTCATCTTTCACAAGAGGCTTAGTCAAAATGCAGTGTAGGTGACCTAGGTTAAGGAATGCCCAATCAAGTGTCCATAGAAATACCAATTGTTGGTCATAAAATGATTGATTAGGTTAGAGGCAGGGTTGACTACAAATAGGCACAGAGATGGCTTTGGGGTAATATGAATTGTGAATGTGCCACAGTAGGTGACAACTGTATGACTGACCAGAATTACAAAGAATCATTTCATTCTGTGTTTAATTAATGTGGGTAAGTTTTGTGTTATGAAAAGTGTACCCAAATTAAGCTGGTTGATTGATTGGTTGATTATTTATTGTTGTGTTTTGCTTTTTGTTTTTACTTTTTATTTTTTAAGTAATATTTTCATACAATATACTCTGATCACACTTTTCCCCTACCCCAAAATCTTCCTTATGTCCCCATCCACCCAACTCTATGCCCTCTGTCTCTCTCAAAAAACAAAACAAAATAAAACAAAAAACAAAACCAAAAACCTCCAGTAACTATATGTTTTAAAAAGCATTAAAAAAGAAAGAAAGAAAGAAAGAAAAATATACAAGCAAAAGACCAATAAGACAAAAAAAGAAAAAGAAAAGCCTAAACACAACAAAATGATACAGAAAGTCTACAAAAACACCACTGAGTTCATTTTGTGTTGGTTAACTACTCCTAGACAGGAGGTCTACCCTGAAATGTAGTTAATATACCTAGTGAGTCTCCATTGAAGAAAACTCAATTCTTCTTTGCCAGTAATTATCAATTGGAGGTATCTTCTTGGTTGGGAGAGGTTTATTTGTTTTTGAGACAATCTTGCTATAGACTTTTTCAGCCTCAAAGTTTAGAAGATCTTTGCTTCCTCACTGCTGAGATTACAGGCTGTGGGTGCAGCTTTCTCAAGAAGAAAGCTTGCCTTTGGAATACCTAGCAGAAAGAATGTAACCCACATGTTTTGTGACAACAACCTGCTGATTAAGGAGGCTCAGCCTAGGAGTACCCTGGGATAGTATGTGACTGAATTGTTGAGAGCGAAATTTGGCACAATTATCTCTTGTTTGTTTATATGTTGTCATCCTGGTCACTTAATTGCTAATATGAAAAGTAATATTATAATGAAAAATGCCTTTTTCATCAGTTGAAGCTTAGCTCTAACCTGGAATAGATCAAGTTCCAGAAAGTCTTACAAAATACTTTGTTCCATATAGGCAATCTGCTCTTAAGTAGTTTGGACTTGACCATATGAGTATTTATAATCAGTACCCAGAAAAATCAGTATGTATAAAAATTGATGGATTAGAATTTGCTGGATGTTTTTTTTTAATTTTTTATTAATTTATTCTTATTACATTTCAATGGTTATCCCATCCCTTGTGTCCTCCCATTCCTCTCTACCTCCCATTTTCCCCTTACTCCCCTCCCCTATGACTGTTCCTGAGGGGGATTTCTTTCCCCTGTATATGCTCATAGGGTATCAAGTCTCTTCTTGGTAACCTGCTACCCTTCCTCTGAGTAACCCTGGAGGGGGAGACTTGCTGGATGGTTTAATAAGGGCAAATTCAAAATTCATGAGTCAGGACAGAGAAATCACTTTAGGGCAATGGTTGTCAATATTCCACAATAGCACTGTGGTGATATATATAAATATAGTATGTTGGCTATCTGGATGGTTTTTCTTACTTTTGATTTCCATGTCATGCCAAAGAGGTCAGTGACTCTATGTATAATGTTCACTAATGTGCTTGAAATTAGATGGCCCTTAATTCACTCACATTCTGAGCCCAACGGTTTTGTATGCTAAAACTTAGACCAAACAGTTCAGTAATCCTGGTATATGTAGTTGAAAAATTAAGTTGTGGGCTATTTACCTTTAATGTTTTTCAATTTGGACTTCCTTATGCTAGCAATTCCAAAATTAAAATTAGGGATACGGATATGGTAGGTTGTCAGAATTAAGAGGAAAATCATTATAAGTTTATATACATCAGTTTTTATTCCCTAAGACATTAGGCTCAAATGCCATTAGGTTTGTTTGCTGGTACTGAAAAGTCCTTAACATGAACAAGGTGCTGTTTAAATCTCAGCTTCAATAAACAAAAGGCATTTGATATTAATCGAAACACTGTGCTCCTTTACTTCTCACTATAGACAGACACATAGTGCTTCTTGGTGGGTAATTATGATTTATGGCACCTATGATGTGTAGGCTTTTTAGAGCTTGGGCTCTTGCTGGCATATGATCCTGTGTTGGGCCTTGAGGTAGTTCATTTAGTATCCATACAGTCAAGGTAAATTTTCCGTTTATTCTGGCTGCTGCTCTGTGATACCTTGAGGTGTCTAATTGGAGATAACACAGTAGCTAATGAGTAAGGCTCTAATTCCAAGTCACACCTAGTTTAAGTCTAAATGGAACCTCCTAGTAGCAAATGAAATCCTAAATTTCAGTAAAATCACTCCACGTGGGAATGCCCTACTCCCCTCACCATCATAGGGAAAGCTGCACATGTCTAGGAAAGGGGCCAGGATGAGTTCATTATTCAAACCTCTAGAGCCAGGTAAGGAGGGGGATGGGATGTCTACTTCAGCTATGGTGTGCTCTGGAAATAATATTCAGTCTTCAAAAATTGTTCATGGAGTTGGAGTGATGGCTTGTAGAGGACCCAATTTTGCTTTCCAGCATCCACACCAGGCAGCTCACCACTGCCTGTAACTCCAATTCCATAGGGATATGATGCCTTACCCTTGCACACATACGTTTAACTAAACACAATATATTTTTAATGTACATGGATCTGGATGAGGAGAAGAGCCATAGGTTAAGTCCTTAAATGCATTTGTAGAGTTAAGAAGACATTTGCTTTGCTGTCAGATATGAAGTATCTTTCTTAAAACGTTAATTGTAGAATAATATGGATATTCTTTGAAAGAAAAAATGATTTTTTGGAAGGCTTATCTTATGCTAGGGTTTTGGAACTAGTGGGAAACAGTATAAAAAGCTTTGGTTCTGGATAAAAGAACATGTGGGTATAAGTTTGCTCTCACAGCCTAAGCTAACCTCACATTTCATTGCTAGAAAGTAACGTTTAACAGGTAGTTGTTTGAATAGCATATACATCTAATGTGCGTTATAGATATACTTGTGTAGTTTTATTTGAACTCTGCCAAATATCCTTAGTATAAAGTGACTTGCGGAGGTGGGTATAAAGACTCACACCTGTAACCTTGTACTTGAAGGGCTCTGAAGGCGGGCTGCCATTAAGTTCAAGGGCGACCTGAACTACAATGGGAAATCTTGTCTCCATAAAACAACAACAACAACAAAAGATCCTTAGTAAATACCTCCCCGATGGCAAATCACTATGTGAATGTATATACATACACATATCCTACTACTGGATATTAGAATTATTTACATGGGATTTTACTGATTATGACTATTGACTATAAACATTTGCACATTTCCTTAGGAAAAGCAAACCAAAAATCACAGCTAAGTACCATTTCTTACTACAGTAGCTGTACTGAAGCAGAGCTTCCCAAGTGCTGGCAAAGTTTAAAAAGGGACTGGGTGGTGTGCGTTCTAGTAAGAATGCAAAATTGTCAGTCACTGTAGAGCATGGCTTTAGCATTTCCCAAAAAGTTAATCACAGAATTATCCTGCAGTCCAGCCATTATTTTCCTGATTATATGCTGAAAGAATTGAAAGAAGTATTTAAACAGATGTGAGTACAACAGTGTTCCCTACAGCTTTACTCACAGTAGCTAAACGGTGGCTCCTAGCGGAGAATGTATAAACAGCATGTAATGTGTACACCCATTTAAAGGGTGCCCAGGCATAACATGGAAGGAAGCGCAGATACACACTGCTATGTGGGCAGCCTCAGTGAAATAAGCCGTACTGAAGAGGACATATTTTTGTAATTCCACTTACTGGGAGCATCTGGGATTTACACAGAGAAAGAATAGAGGGTAAGAGAAAAGAGATGATGAAATGTTACGTAAAGGGTACAGGGTTTCTCTTTGAATGGAGAAAGAGCTGGGAAATGGGGGTGACGTTTATATGTCCTTGTGCGTACAAAATCTGCTGATATGTGTATTTAGAATTGGTTAAAATGGCAAAGCTGGAGACTGGCTGGAGTGATGGCTTAATGGTTAAACACTGACTGCTCTCCGAGAAGACCCAGGCTCAGATACCAACACCCACAAAGTAGTTCACAACTGTCTGTAACTCCAGTTCCAGGGGATCTCACACCCTCTTCTGACCTCCAAGGGTCCCAGGTATACATGTGATGTGCAGACATACATGCAAACAAATGCTCATATGTATAAAATAATAAAATGAATTTTAATGGTAAAGTTGATGCTATACGTATTTATTGCCTTGATGTTTTATAAGTCAGGGCAAAAATGATCTTCTTAAGGGAGGCAGGGCATGATGGAGAAGAAAATGTTCACAGTACGTTATACACTCATGTGGAACTGGTCTTATATAACCCAGTATAAGAAGATAAGAATTTTAATTTTTAAAAATTCACTTTATGTTTATGGGTATTTGCCTCCATACATGTCTCTGCACAGGAGGCATGAAGATCCCTAGAACACATAAGAACAATTTCTTGAGCTAATTGGGCTCTGTTGCTTTGCTTTTGAAATTTTAAAAATGAGATTGGCCACACTAAAGAAGAAATGGCTTGTGCTAGGTACACACACACACACACACACACACACACACACACACAGACTGATAATGTCTTTTCATACAACATAATGATGATGTGTTTTCATATATGAATTTTTCTAAGGCTAAAATATCTCTTTAATTCTCAGAATATTTATTCAGGATCTTATATTATTTTATTTTTTATTATAATTTATTCACATTACATCCCAATGGTTATCCCCATTGTTCTTATCTTCCTGTTCCCACCCTCCCTCCCTCTTCTGCCCTATTCCCCTTCCCTAGACTTCTGACGTGGTAGGGCGTGGGGGGCACCTCTCCCCTACTGTCTGATCACAGTCTCATCAGATAGCCTGCATCCCTCCCTCTAGGATCTTTTATCATAATAAGTAACATCAAGGGCTGTTAATTCACAATGATAAGCAAACATTAAAAATGGCAGTTTGAGGGGCTGGAGCGATGGCTCAGAGGTTAAGGGCACTGTCTGCTCTTCCAAAGGTCCTGAGTTCAATTCCTAGCAACCACATGATTGCTCACAACCATCTACAATGAGATCTGGTGCCCTCTTCTGGCCTGCAGGCACACATGTGGGCAGAATACTGTATAAATAATAAATAAATAAATAAATAAATAAATAAATAAATGGCAGTTTGAAAAAAATACCTTATTTTTTAAATCTATACCAATTACCTGATCAATTTTTTACCTGATCAATTGTGAATTAAAATATGTAATCTGTCATTTTCCTAAGTATAAAGATAAAAAATAAGAATGACTGTACTTGTCTTTCTATATAGTGGTTTAGACATAATACAGTGCAGATTGACAGTAGGAAGATTAAGTGCCTAGCTTCTTTTAATTGTCCTAATTTTCTTCCTATGTGGTTTTCTTAATCTTTTGCATCTGGCTTTTCTGTTTATTTTACATGTGAAAGCTTCTTGCTTGAAGTGGTCCTGTTTTTCAGGAGTGAGTGTTGCTGTCTCTTTCCTATGTGCCCTGGGTCCTGGCCCTGACAGCATGTCTTGTGTCTGCAGTGTGTACTCAGGGCACCAGTCCATTCTGATCCCACCCTCTGAGCTGGAGACCAACCCTGCCTTATGGCTGCTCGCCGTGAGTCAGTACAAAGTCCGGGATACCTTCTGTTCCTACTCAGTGATGGAGCTTTGCACCAAGGGGCTGGGCTCACAAACGGAGTCCCTCAAGGTAAGCAGTCCCTGCTCGGCCCTCAAAGCCCAGCAGCACTCCTGACCACTCTGGTCCTGAGAAGAGGCCACACAATCCTTCCAAAGAGCTGAAGAGTGATCTGCTTGCAGAACGATTTTGGGGAAATCAAGGTAGTAGGTTTTCCTCATGAATACTTTCCCACTGCCACAGACACTAATAAGCAAGACTGTAGAGTAGTCTGTCCTAAGTTCCTCCAGCAGTGTTCAAAAGATGCTAAATTTTTCTCTTCCTAGCTGATTTTGATGTTCAAGTAGAAGGTTTAAGTTTATATGTTCATCTTTACTTTGTTGGGAGGCCCTTATTGGAAGGTCTGCAGTGTAACAAAAATTCATTTTATAACCTAGTGAACAGTGTTGATTACTTTTTTCTTTTTGAATTACACTGAGATGTCTTTCTCCATTAAAACTAGGGCATTTGATAGATGTGTTTTCATGGTAAGTTGAATAATCACTAGTTAATGGTAATAGGGAAAAATAATGCTAAGACCTATCCTGATTGTATTCCATCCTGCTGTTCTCTGCCTGTATGTGCAGTGTGTGTGTGTGTGTGGTGTGTGCAGCTGTGCAGGTTACTTATGTTTGTGTGTATACATATAGTGAAGCAGAACACAGGACATTTATCTCCTCTGATTTTTTTCCTATTCATCCCAGTGCAATAAAACAAGATATGTAATGTGATGTTAATTTATGTAAATGGAATTTTATGAAATTATATATTTGCATAAGAAGAATTACAGAGAGTAACTACCTCTTAGATCCATCTATATTGTATTACAATATACACCAAACACAGTTGGGTGCTTTTTCATTAGGTTTTGTTGCTGGCTTGTACATAATAAGCAGAGCCACCACAGCTGAGTGGAACCGTTATGTGTTCGTTGATGCTCGCCACAACTCTCTCAATCAGGATACCCTACTTTCTTCCTTTTATTGTTTTTGTTATTTATCTATTCTCTCATATATTACATCCCAACTGCAATTTCCCCTCCCTCCCTCCCTCCCTCCCTCCACTCCCACTTCCTCCCGACCTCCCCCTTTCCCCGTCCCTAATCACCCCTCTTCTGTTTCCCTTCAGAAAAGGGCAGGCTTCCCAGGGATATCAACAAATAGAGCACATCAAGTTGCTGTAAGATTAGGCACCCCATGTGAAAAGAATGTCAGTCTCTTAGAGCTGGAAGTCCTGGCAGCTGTGAGCAGTGAGCTGTCGGTAGAGTCCTTTGGGAAAGCAATGAGCACTCTGAGCCATCTCTATCCCCGTCGTGTGTACATTCCTGTTAGAGCATGTCCAGAAGATGCACACCAATGCCTGCTCTTCCCTAGTGAGAGTGCTTGCCTCGACCTTTTCCCTGTGATCCTTACTATCACTTCAAACACGTTTTCCATGGCACCTTTACTATTTTGAATATCTCTATGGTTTTGTGTGTTCGCTTGGCTGGTTAGCTGGTTTGGCTAGGCTTTTTTGGTTTTATCGCACTGACCTCAAATGGCTCACAGAACACTTTGGAGGAAGATGGCACTGGAAATGAAGAGCAGTGTTGGCTTCTAATCATTTCTGTGGAATTCTGAGTGAAAGGATGTCTAGGTGACACACAGCTACACATGTTGAAGGCTTCATTCAGTAGTGTCCCTGTCCTTATTTCCAGGCACGAGGACTGGACTTGTCGAGAGTAAGAACTTGTGTGGTTGTGGCAGAAGAGCGTCCCCGAATCGCCCTCACACAGTCTTTCTCAAAGCTCTTTAAGGACTTAGGCCTCCACCCACGGGCTGTTAGCACTTCCTTTGGCTGCAGAGTGAACCTGGCAATTTGCTTACAGGTAAGTTTCATTGAAACCAGTGAGTGCTGTGTCACAAGATTGAGTCTCAATGACAGGTGTGCAGTGCAGGCCTGTTCAGTGAATTTTTTTTTCTGGGCAGATGCTTGCATTGGACAAATCTCTCTTCATCACACAGGTGTGATTGGTGCACACCTGTTTCTTTTTCTGTTTTCATTAGAGAATGCACTGACAGATATTACTCACATCACTTCCTGGGTCTTGGAATGCTTTAAGTTTGGCACAAGAGTAGTTCTTGGACAAAACTGGGCTGACAGACTTTTATTTCAAAAATTAGGTAAAAAGAAAACCATTCAGTTCACTGATTCTCAACCTTCTGAATGTCGTGATCTTTTAATATAGTTCCCCATGTTGTGGTGAGCCCCAATCATAAAATTATTTCATTGCTATTTCATAACTGTAATTTTTCTAGTTATGAATCATAATATAAATATATGTAGGCTATTTCATCTATGACACCTGTGAGAGGGGTGGTTGCATCCCACATGTTGAAACCTGCTGATCTATATGGTCTCATATGGACAGACTGTAATTTCTGAAGGAAATTTTCATTATGTTGAGCTGGCCTGGGAAGGTGCTGCTGCCATAGCAACACAGAAGCAGCAAGGCTGCACTTTGATGAACTAGCAGGGAGGGAGGCAGCTTTCTGAAGGAGACCTGGCAGTGACATAGGAAGAGGCTCCTGGGAGGCTCTCTTGTCCATCACTAGTCCACGTGGTTCCCCTTCCTATTTTTCCTTTTTCTTGATACACTCATCCGTGAAGGGATAGAATTGCAAGATTAACATTGCCAAAAAACAAAACAAAACAAAACAGATGAGTACCTTCCTTGAGTGCTTCCAGTCTGTGCCTAGCAGTTAGCAGTCCTGGATGGGGTGCAAGGTATTCGGAGCACACAGCAAAAGCTGGACACACAGCAGGTGCAGGAAAGCGAATGGCTTCCAGGCCCTGTCTATACCTCTCTCCCTTTCCACTCACTGTCCCTGCCGTTGACACCCCCAAAGGTGGCTCCCTTAGTTGGCTATGAGTGAACCTCAGCCCTTGGTCTGCTTTTTTCTTGTCCATTTTAGGTGATTAGACCCAGCCACTATGTTAAGAGGCAAATGCGTGCGCACGCGCGCGCACACACACGCACACACACACGCACACACGCACACACACATGCACACAGAGTCTCTGAAGGGATCAAAACAGAAAGTAGTTATCAGCAGCTTGTTCAATTTTTTGTAGGTTTTCCTTGTTTCTGTCTTCCTTCCTTTCAAATTCACTGTATACTAAGTAAATCCCACTGAAAATCAAAATCAATCTTCTCCTATTATTGGAAAATTTTTTCTTACATGAATTGAATTTATTTTGTGATTTTTTAATGTTCAAGTATTCAAAAATTTCCTGTACCAAAGTTTGATAAACGTGAAGAAGGTGTGTGTGTGTACAATGGAGTTAGTGTGCTGTAGCCACAAAGACAATGTGTGTGTGTGTACAATGGAGTGTGCTTTAGCCACAAAGACAATGGAGTGTGTGTGTACAATGGAGTGTGCTGTAGCCACAAAGACAATGGAGTGTGTGTACAATGGAGTGTGCTGTAGCCACAAAGACAATGGAGTGTGTGTGTACAATGGAGTGTGCTGTAGCCACAAAGACAATGGAGTGTGTGTGTACAATGGAGTGTGCTGTAGCCACAAAGACAATGGAGTGTGCTTTAGCCACAAAGACAAATGAAATCACATAATTTGCAGAAAAATGCGTGAAACTGTGGATCATGATGTTAAATTAAACATACCAGTTTCACAAAGACAAATATTAAGTATTCTCATATGTTGTTTTGGTTTTCCCTACAAAAAGGACATGAAAATAGAATGGGCTGTATTTGGAGAGGAGAGATAGCAGGAGGGGCAGGGGGTCAAGAGGAAGTAAAAGGGGTGAGTGTGATAAAACTATATTGTATATATGTGTGGAAAGCTCACTAAACCCATTTCTGTTCAGATATCTAGGAACAAGAATGTAGAGTCATTGGGTATGAGGAGAGGAAACCTCTGTCTACAAGTAGTACTTATGTCATATTTTTTAGCCAATTAGCTGATATTCTCCTAGAAAAGAATAAAATCCAATTTTATTTAGATACAAAGTAACATTTTTCTTATTGCCAAGTGTTGGTTATTATAAATGGTTACCCATGCTTTGTACTAGAAGTGGAAGGCACAAAAATCCATCTCTTACAGAGATGCAGCAATAGCACAGTACAGCACTTCTACCTCCTCCTTGGCATGGCACATCGCTTGAGCAGAGCAACCATGAAGAGGGTGTGGGTGGAAGCAGGCTCTTTTGACTACAGTAATGCTCACAAAGTGGGTGGAGGGGAAGCAGAGAAGGTATGCTCCATCAGCATTAATTCCTGCAACAGAAGACAAAGCTCTGTGGCTGGTTATTATATAAACCTGTTTGTAGATAAAGACATGCAGTACACATACTTATTAACTCCTTAGTCTTCCATTTATACCTGTCCTCCTAGATGTACAATGTTTTTGGATGCCTTACAAAGAATACAGGTAATGTGTAGATCTTTGCCTGGAGGTCTGACTTATGAGCCCCCAGAGGACTGCTTCCATAAGCAGTAACTAATTGCTTAAGAGGGGAGGAGACTCTTCAGCAGCACTGCCTGCAAGTTGTGTAGAGTTCTGGGAATGCTGCATTCCTAAGTCATCATCCATGCTGACTTAGGTGGGCTTTCTAGTAAAGTAGCTGCCTAAGTCATCCATTCTCCTGTAAGTGACTTCTCACCTGTGTTCCTTTAAATAATCCCAATAAACTCATTGATTAAGCTAAACCTGGAATCATTTCTCCTTTTTTTTTTTTTTTCCTTCAAGATTTATTTATTATTATGTATCTAGTGCTCTGTCTGCTTGTTCCCCTCCAGGCCAGAAAAGGGCGTCTATCACATTACAGATGGTTGTGAGCCACCGTGTGGGTGCTGGGAATTGAACTCAGGACCTCTGCAAGAACAGTCAGTGCTCTTAGCCTCTGAGCCATCTCTCCAGCCCCCTGGAATCATTTCATTGGACGTTTTTTGATATCCTCTCTAGGTTGAATAGACGTTCGTTCATGTCTCCCCAGAAGAACTTAAGATTATACAGTTAGCATCTTAACTCCAAAGAGGGGGGGGGGAGAGAATGTATACATATTTATATGCATGTGTACATACATAGTTATTATTTCCCCCTAAATACGCTACTTATTTGAAATGATTATTTACAATGAAATATTGTGTAAGACCCAGGCAACAGGAGGAAATTCCTGGACCCTGTGCACCTGGCACTGATGGTCACCTGATAAATGTGCTGTAACAATGTTGAGCGAATGAAGTGTTAGCTTCATAATGGGAGGCAATAATGTATTCTTTTTTTACTTTTTATATCTTATCAGTATGGTTACTAACTTGAACTTTACTATTACCAATAGAAACGATGGCCCTAGGAAAAATCTTTAGGCATTTTCGTACTTTTTCACTTTTTCTATGTTTTCATTTTAATTTTTTGTCTTTTTGAAAAGCAACAATGGATGTGCTATTTCTGGCATCACTTCCCAGCAGGCTATGGGGGCAGTGACTCATAGCTCATACACATTAAAGCCTCTGTAGCTCAAAAAATGGCCCATCTAGCCTACCTCCTCCACCCTAGGTAAACTTTACTAGAAACTAACGCATGACAAAGTCCTTGCTCTCTCTATATTTCTTATTGTCAGCGAGATGAACAGTCAACACATAGATTTTTTTTCCTTTCCAGAGCATGTGAATATTATTTGTTGGTGATGAGGATAAAAGGATAGAGAATAACTTGGGCATAGACAGGTACTTTACGTTGGGTAATCAAAAAAAGTCTTTGGACTGGTGCTGGTTTGCAGCATATATCATATTCATGATGGAACTGTGAAAAAAATCTATATGTGAGTGGTGGAGTGGGGACAGAAGTGCTGCAAAAGGTTTGGGGACAGCCTGGCCACTGGAGACATTCATGTTCTGTTATTTTTTATAAAATGAAAATTTCTGCCAAAGCTGCTAAACAGATGGAGGCCATGAAACACATAGTCTAGAAGGCAAAAGTCTTTATCTTGCTCTCTGTGGTATTTTCTTTAGAACATGTCACAGTGTGAAATAACATGTGAGGGAGGTCAGTGTGCAAAGTGAAACATAAAAGGCTAAGCTATTCTTGAGATTTCCTGACCTTCCACCTACATGGTTAAAGATGATGAAAAGTTAGGCTTCTGTTGGAGGACCAGAATCACAGTGTACACAACATTAATCCATTAGTGGGGATATGTGCTGTCAGTCAGTTGGTTGTCTCTGACTCATGGTTTTCTCCATAGCTCTGATCACCATCCTTACATCTCTTCAGCATCTGAGATTCTGGATAGTCAGCTAGTTACAAACGAGGAGATTTTGTCTCTCTGAGACAGTACTTAAGCAGAACCATGTTCAGACTAGAAAGGGAACCGCATCCATATGTGTCTAGGCTTTAAAAGTCTGTTCTTCTTGGCAACCTGCTATCCTTCCTGTGAGTGCCACCAGGTCTCCCCCTCCAGGGGACTTGGTCAAATATAAGACACCAGAGTACGTGTGAAAGTCAGACCCCACTCTCCACTCAACTGTGGAGAATGTTCTGACCATTGGCTAGATCTGGGTAGGGGGTTAAAGTTTACCGCCTGTATTGTCCTTGGCTGGTGCCTTAGTTTGAGTGGGACCCCTAGGCCCAAATACCCTATGAGCATACACAGGGGGAGGAAGTCCCCCTCAGGAACAGTCATAGGGGAGGAGAGTAAGG
This sequence comes from Acomys russatus, assembly GCF_903995435.1. Classification (NCBI taxonomy): domain Eukaryota; kingdom Metazoa; phylum Chordata; class Mammalia; order Rodentia; family Muridae; genus Acomys; species Acomys russatus. The sequence continues at coordinate 64,038,054 of NC_067145.1, forward strand.
GGAAAATGGGAGGGAGGGAAGAATGGGAGGATACAAGGGATGGAATAACCATTGAGATGCAACAATAATAAATTAATTTTTAAAAAGTCTGTTCTTAGGAATAGTGTTTTTTAAAATTAGTGATATCACTTTTAGAGGGATTTCAGGGACTTTTAGGCCTCTACGTACTATATATATTTGAATTGTTTTTTAAAGTACATACCCAAAAGGCCTGAACCAGAGATGAAATCATGCACTTTCTTTTTCCCTAATGCTGAACAGACCCAGATGGGTACCATTTAAAATGCTTGCCTTGCAAGGACTTGAGTTCAAATCCTAGAATCCACATTAAAGCAGAAACCCAGGTCTGGTAATACACCCTTGTAGTCCCAGCGCCAAGGAGGTACAACACAGGAGAATCTTAAGGCCTCGCTGGCTGACCATCCTAGTCTACTTGGCATATTCGGAGCCAGCAAAAGACCCTGTCCCTAAGAGAAGTGGGCAGCACCTGAGGAACAATGCTTGACGTTGTTCTGTTGCCTCCATGGGCTCATCTATAATTGTATAAACACACAACACACAACTGTATCACGTTGCATGCCGTTTTAAAGGCTAAAGGGAGCCAGAGATGTGAGTTGTGGATAAGGATGCTTAGTGTCAAGACTGATTGTCTGGGTTTGATCCCTAGAAACCACATGCTGGAAGGAGATGGTGACCACAGGTGGACTCTAACCTCTACACATGCTCCATGGCACATATGTTCAGCATTCTCTTCCCTCTTCATACACACATAAATGAATGTAGTCCTAAAAATAAGACTTTAGAAGTAACAAAGTAGGGATTTGTTTTTATTTTGCGAATATCATCTTCACCAGTGACACCTACATGTTTCCATTTCCCAACCTCACATCTTTTTCACCCCTGGTTGGTCTCACAGTGAGCCACCTTCTCTCTTATGGAGTCATCCTTTCCTTGCTGGCATTTTCATCTGTAGTGCTCCCTTCTGAGGCACTGCAGACTGCATAGTTGCAAAGGCATTCCCTCCTCTTTCTTTTCCTGCAACACACTTCCTGTCATGTCTTCTGTAAGCCGCTGTGGTAGGGAATAGCATCCCTAATGACCCTTCTCAGAGCACAACACACTCACACATTCTGATGCTGTCACTTCTGCGTATGGAAAAGTTTCATAAAAATGCTGAAACTGAAGCCCTTTAACCATCAACCCTGTGCATTTCAACCAAAGTCACACCAGTTAAATGAATACTTGTTTGGTCAGAGTTTACTGTCCCGTATAGGAAACGTAAAACACTTCTGAGTCGTCTTCAAAATGAACTCACAGTGTGAATCTGCACCAACTGAATTGTACTTACAAGAGGAAATGGACATACAGGCTTTGTTCTGTAAGAACAGATAGAGACAGACAGAATGAGGAGTATTTTTAACAAATATATCAAACCCTTTGATTAGAACAGCTTCTAGTTAGATCCTCTGCTACATGTGAAGTTTAGTCATTGATTTTTACAATGAGAGAAAGGCCTAGAGAGGTTAGGTGGACTTTGCTAGTTGACAGAGATACGGAGTAAAAACAAAGAAGTCTGTAAGAATGAGCCATGTTAGGAATGACATTTCTCAGAATCTTGAGTTATAAAAATGACATAATTTTGATTTGTTGAATTTATGATGAAAGTAGATATTAGAAAGGGTCAAATTCTGACTTTAGTGTTTAATTAGCTTTAACATCAGTTTCTTTTGTTTGTTTTGCTTTATTTTGTGTGTGTGTGTGTGTGTGTGTGTGTGTGTTTTTTTTAATAAGACATGGTCTCACTATGTAGCTCTGGCTGTATTAGAATTCACAATGTAGACCAGGGTGGCCTCAAACTCACAGAGAATCTCCTGCCTCTGCCTCCTGAATGCTGGGATTAAAGGCATGCACCCCTATGCCCAGCCTAACATCAGTTGATATAGTATTGTTAAACAGTGTCATTGTTTATTATTAACCTATGTTGGGAACAATTTCCCATAACCTTGACTACTGTTTAAAGCAGAGAAACTCTATCTCTGCACTAGCTATTAGCATCCTCTTTTCATTAAAGGAAGAGATGGAAAAATAATACCCTTCCATCTCCCAAAGGAGACCTCAGTTGTTTTCTCATTAAAGGAAAAGAAAAGAAGAACTTAAACATGAATGTTGATTTTTTTTATCACATAGGATAAGGTGAGTGATTTATCTGAGTGAAAACCTTGTCTATAAATAAGGTTACAGAATTAAATCAATAGTAATAGTTCTACTCAACTTTAAATATTGAAACTCTCACAAAGAAAGAGAAATACAGTTATAATGATAGAAATAAAAGCCCTTCATCATTAAACAGAACAAAGTAGAATGCTCAGAGGCCAGTGTAACTCTGTTTCAGCATAAAACACATAGCTATAATAAGAGTTTGATTAATTTGAGCCTTCAAGCCACTTGTTTTCCTTTGCCATATTCTTAGATGAAAGAAGTAAAAATAAAATGTTGTCATGGAGTTTTGCATGCTCTGGGGAGTTAGTCACTATCAACTACAATGCTTTGTTCTCTCCTGCTGTGTCTTGTCCTTGATAGCTGATGCTCTGAGCTGAGATCATGGAACCTTTATCCTCCGTCATTTGACTTGTTCTTGGTTACAGTCAAGGGAAATTCCTGGGTTTTGAACTGTGCTTGTCATTTAAGTTCAGTGGGGCCAGCAAAGCTTCATTACTCCCTAGCCAGAGCGTTTGCATGCTGCTTACCAGCTCTTTAGAGGGTCAGAGTGTGGCGGTCAGGCCTAGTGTTGGTATGGCCTTCTCAGAAGGCTCAGTTGTTGACAAATGGGCCATGTTCCAGTAAAACATTTCAAAACTAGGCAAGATGGTCTTTGGCTGGTTCCTGTGACTCTCACTCCTTTTACCAACTTGACAGCTAATGGCATAGATGGGCAGATTGCAGGCCAGTGTATTAGCTGGGTTTTCATTGTCTTTTGCCCAAACCAAACTTGCCTGTCCCTCCCACTCTCCCTAAAAATTTGGACTTTTTTTTTTTTTTTTTTTTGAGACAGCACCTCATGTATCCCAGGCTGAAGTCAAAGTCGATGTGTAAAGAGGGAGCAAATGTACAATGTAAGACCTGGTACTTGATACCTTCAGACTTCAAATGCACTTTTGATGCTTTTCTCAAGTTACTAATCTTATAAACAGGGTGAGGCACTATAACTGTATAAAGACTTCTTACTGCTATAGTGAGAAGCTTAAAGTTATTTAAGGAACTGAAGAGGTGGCTTAGAGATTGAGAGCACATCCTGCTCTGCAGAAGACCTGCACCTGGCTCCCAGCACCTGGGTCAGGCAGCTGCACCCTTTTGTAAGTCCAGCTTCAGGGGAATGTGTCACCTCGGCCTCCGTTAACTCAGAGGCACAGACACGCATGCACATACGTAATTAAAAATAAAATATATCTTTTAAAACTGTCTTGATAAAGTCATTAGATTAAACCAATAAAACATACTTTGAAGTAAACCAATAAGATACATATTTTCAAGTGCCATTGGAAAGAGGAAACTCAAAGCCCCCATAAAGTCGCTGTTGAGGTATACTATCTACCTTACTGATAAACACACTGCCACAATTGATATGCCATGGTCTGTCCTCTATTTCTCTTTTGTGCTCTGTGGATATGTTGATATCTTTCAGTTTTTTTCCTACCTTTAACAGTATAGTGTTAATTTTAATGGTTTCCATATTTGACATTGTTTTGATCTTGTTTTTACTTTGTTCCCTGCTTTCTGCATTCTCCCCCAACTCCATCCCTCCCTTTTCTTCATCCCATTCTTAATTGTTGCATTGTTTTGTGTGTGTGTGTCTCTCCTATGTGTGTCCTTTGTGTTTGGTGTCTGTTGGCCTGGTGTATTCTCCTTCTTTCTTGTCCCCACCCTCTTGCTGCTTGTAGCCCCACAGGCTGTGGACACTGGCCGAGCAGGTAGGGGACTTTTCTGTTCATCACACCAGTGCATAGCCCACATCTGTACCTCCTGCTTTTCCAGCTCCGAGCACTGGGACACACTGGAAGTGCAGTGCAGATATCGACAGGCACTCCATAGGCCTGTGCCTGCGGTACCACCTAGACTAGCACCACATGAATCTAGCATCACCATGAATACAATCATTGGTTCCCTTGCTGGTTAGATCTACTTCCATTTCCCACCGTTTTCCACTTTTCAGAACCTGTTGCTTGCTTTTAATTGACCATCTATGGTTATGAGTTTTCACATCACTCACTTCATCAGTGTTTCTCCACCTGCTGCTCTATAACACATCTCCATTGAGTAACTACAAGGGAGAAAGAACATTGTTTGTGGACCACTCACTGTCACTGAAAACATCCAAGTCTTACTTGCATGTATTTTCCTTTTCCTGTTCTCAGTGGTGTGAACCCAGTGACCACTATCCCTGAATATTATAACAAGAAGGTGGTGATTGGTTTAGTTTTACACAGGGTCTCACTCTGTAGCCCTAGCTGGCCTGGAAAAAGTACCCACCTGCATCTACCCCTGCTTCCTGAGCATTGGGAGTAAAGGCATGCACCACCATACCCAGAGATGCTGTCATTATTTTTATTCTTATATTTAAACATTCTTTTGGTACAAAATTGAGATTCTTAAAGAAATCTAGTTCAGTTCAAGTAAATTCTGAAGGGCTTAACTTTCCGCACCTCTTTTACAAATCTATTGTGTTTGCCATGTTTTTCTTCCTTCTTATTGTCTTGCCTTATCATATGTAAAATATTATATCATTTCAGTTATGCAGACCTCCCCCAGCAGGGGCCGTTGGTCAGAGGTCAGAGCTCAGTCCAGTATATTTTTAGAAGATATTTATGATGCCAAAATGAGCTTTCTGGACTGCACTGTTAAATGAAGACAGCTCAGAGTATTTACTGCTCAGCCGACTTGGAGAAACACAGAACTTCCATGACTTATATCACAGACAGAAATAACCCTCTAAGGCAGGAGGCACAAGCAGGGTTAAAAGGAACAAAATAATTATCTCTTGTATCTTCCTCCTCAATCTGTCAGCTCCTGTCACACTTTTGCTTTGGTATCGTAAGGTCTAAAAATAGCCTTTCTGATGCATGTAGTGAAAATGTCGGAGCAAGAGATGCTTCATGTCTTGACAACCCACTTTTGCAGTCAAACTTTTCCTGGTAAAATAAGTTATGTCCCTCTCTTCGTTCTTATTATACATGCATGGCTAGAGTCAAGCTTTGTGAATGACCAGTGTGATCCTAAGGCATTCCTTGGGAATTTAGAGGAGCAAACTGGATGTTGAAAAGCTACTTGGAGAGGAGTTGGTTTAGCACCATTAGTCTTTGGGGTTGTTTGTTCAGTTTAAGGTTTAACCAAACAAATGCTTACCAGTTAGTAGAGAGTGTAGACACAGCTTCATTCCATGCACACAGGCTAACCACATTGTTGTTGTTTGCAGGGGACATCAGGACCTGACCCTACCACTGTCTATGTTGACATGAGAGCCCTGAGACATGACAGGTATGGGTTCTCTCCTCTCTCTCCTTTTCCTCTCTCCCTCCACTGTGGTGGTCCAGCATGAATGTATCTAAGTTAGAACGAAAGTAGCCGTTTTACTTGTTCAGAGGGTCATTATATAGATAAAGTGTATGGCTGGGCAAGTTTGCTAAAGCTTTACAGATAAAAACTTGGTAGTAAAAGTTTGGTGGTATAACTAGAAGTATCTGATGATCCACTTTGCTAACTGGAAGTCACAGCCATCTCAGTGAGGTTCTATTTTGCATGGCAATATATGTCAACATTCTAGCTATATTTCTACATGAGGTGTGTGTGTGTGTGTGTGTGTGTGTGTGTGTGTGTGTGTGTGTGTGTGTGTGTGTGTGTAGAGAGAGAGAGAGAGGGGGGGGAGGAGAGGTACAGACAAGAGAGGGAGAGGGAGAGACTGTAAAAATGCCCTATGTGGGTGTTTTTATGAAAAAGTTTTAAGTAGAAGTGAACTTGCCCTTTCTGTGAAACTACTGAACAAAATTTTTAAGTGAGATTATTGGTGTGTGCCCATGTGTTGTTGTTGTATTAAGTATGTCTTAGGAAGAGAAGGCAGGGGCCACACAAGATGAGACCTTTTAGAGGAAGCGCTGCCTCAACTGGAGGCCTATTAAGATGTTCAGGAGAGAAGAAAAATGTTATTATTTCATATCAAAAATCTCCCCACTGAAATGGTTTGTGTTCTGCTTGGTGGCCATGGGAATGCCCCACCATTGTTGCTGTACAGACATAAGTGTAGGGTGACATGTTTCATAGGTGGTTAGGTTTTAAATAAATGTGTTGCTGTACACCAGGTAGTGTGCTGTTTACCCTGTGCCTTTTGGAAGTGGCTGTTAGCAACACTATGGAAACCAGCCAAAGAGTGGTTGTATGGTTAGGGGTGAGGGCATGGGAAGCACCCCTGCAGTACCTAGTAGGCAGCTGAAACTCTTCAGAGATAGGAACCAGTGTCTCTGCAGAGTGAGGAGGGGTCCTAATTTGGAGGCCAGGTGGAACATGACACCCCCAAGAGACCAAGAGAGTCACCACTCCCTACTCTCACACCCCAGGAAGAGGAAGTCAGGCTTGGGAAAGTGCTATGAAATGTGGGTCTGCACGGTATGTAGTGACGAAGTAAGACCAGCACTGCCCTGCTGCAAAAAGCAGGAGGCCTGTGTTAAAGCTGAGCTCTTTGTGGTCACCTAATCCCATGATCTTGACTAAGGCCTTCTGAATGACACTTCTCCCCTAATGTCAAGTCAGTAGTAATAGTCTTCCCTGCCTAGGCTGCTTTGCTCATTAAAAATAATTAGAAAGAGACATGACAGTGAGTTGTGTACTAGAAGATACTCTAGGGTCAATTGTCAGTAAACTTCACTGGATAATGCCATCAGTTGCGATGATCAGGAATGCTGTTCTCTCACATGGGCTACCTGAGACTGAGGGGCTGTGTCTGAGCAGCCCCCAGACCTCCGGTCAGCATGGTGGACTGGCCCAGGCACCCTCTTAGAGCTTGGATATAATACAATGCAGTTTCCCTGAAATAACCTGCTCAGTTCTCATCTATATCAGAGAAAAACTGAGCCCTATTCTCAGCCAGCAGAGTATTTCCTGGGAACTTATCCCTCAGCTCTCTTCACTCAGGTCTGCCTCAGGCCTTTTCAGTCTGCTCTTTCTTTTTCTCTGCCCCAGCAGCTCTTTCCCACCACCTGTGAATGAGAGACACTTCCTAACTCTATGACTGTAATTCACTCTTAAATTTCCACTTTGGGATATGTATATGTGTGTGCATGGTGTGTGTGTGTGTTTGTGTGTGTGTGTGTGTGTGTGTGTGTGTGTGTGTGTGTGTGTTTGTCTAGTTTATTGACTGAGTTATCTCCTCAGACCCATCCTCCATTGTATTTTTCAAGGCATTTACAATGTTCCTGTTTGTTTGACCCTCTGTGTAAGTCTGGCTTGCTCACCTCATTCCATCTGCCTAGGCCCCTTTTCCTTGGCCTACTGCATAGAATCTCAATGTCATCTTCATACTTCCTTCACATGTCTGTGGTGGTCCATCTTCCTGACATCAGGAGTCACTGACAGCCCCAATAGCATCCTCTGGGTTCCCCCAATGGTTAGCTTTTTTCTCGTAGCCTTTTGAGAAGCTGAGTCTGTCATTCTCTACTCAATCTGTCTCCTCCACACTGAAGCCACCTCTTCCCAGGAGAAAATAATACCCACTTTTTACATCTTCAAGTTTGCTTTTGACCTTGATTGACATACATAAAGTATACCTTGTGCTGCAGCTCCCATGACAGGACCTCCAGGATCAGACAGGACTGAGTCATTATCTCCCTGCTTATGACCCTGGAATGTGATGTTAGCTCTGGGGCCTCAATTTCCCTATGTTTACAATGGGTACAATAAAATTAGTCTTTGCAGGTATCTCTAGTAACTAGGGCGGGGGGAAGCTCTGTGGTTCTTAGGGTAAGTTGGAACATGCTGGGAGCCTTGGGCAGAGAAAGGGTAGAGATTGTAGTGCTGAGTTAAGTCTCACCTACAGAGGCCTGTTGTCTCCATCCACAGAGGCCTGATGTGCTACCCTAAGAGAAAATGCAAGCTGTAAGGTAGTGGGTCAGAGAAGTTGCTGAAAATGTTGATCCTCTTTCATTCTTCTGGTGTTCTTATGCAAGTAGGGTAGTGGTTTTTTTCATTTTAGCTATGTGAAGATCTGCCATAAGGATTAATTGCTTTACCAATTGATTTCATGGGGCATTCACTTGGGAGCGTCAAGACACCTGCCCAATTATCACTTAATTAACCTGGGGAAGCTTAGGTTGTCAGTATGCTATGCACTGTGCGGGAAAGGAGGAGAGAGGACAGGTAGGTGCATGCTACCTCAGAGACTGAGACCAAGATCTCTGTAGGTCCATCCTACAGAAGCAAGTAATTAAATAGATTTATTAACCATTCTGCTTGGTTTTATGCCTCTTTGTTTTATACCCACTTTATTCGTGTAGTCCCAATGTTAGGGATTTGGCAATCTGTGTTTATAGCCAGGTTGCCATGGAGAACATTTCTGCCTCACATAATGAGGATCATATTCCTCTAGTTTCCAGGATAAATATAGTTCCACATATACAAGAGAAAGTACTCAAGGGCTACTTGAGAGTTGTTATTAATTCTTAAAAGGTATTATTTACTGTGTATTTGTTTCAAATGAATTTATAGTTACTTGATCTCTTTCAGTTTGATCTTTTCCTAAGCACTTGAGTTGTTCCATCTTTAGGTAGGAAAGGAAACTATTTCTCAGACATTTGAAGAAACAGCTTTAGCAGGTTGTCAGATCTTAACCGAGTGCTGGTATAAAGCTCTAGAGTGGTGACTTGTCTGGCTCTATCGTGGCTTATGAACTGAAGTCACAATGAAAGGCTGTAGCCAGAGCAGGATGAATTCTAGGCTGCGATGCATTCAGTTAGTAGAATGCTTGCTTAGGTTAGCATGTGAGGATCCTGTGCTCATCCCTAGTGTGTATAAGCTGGAGGCAGTGGCACATGCCAGTAATCCCAGCAAGCAGAGGTAGGAAGACCAGAAAGTCTACATAACAAGTTTGGTATCAGCCTGGACTTTATGAGAAATATCTTAGAAGTAAGAAAGGAAGGAAGGAATTGAAAGAAAAGCATGGATTCTAGACTAATTGCTACCTAGTAAATATCTGGGTATCAAGATTCCCAAGAGCAGTGGACAGAGAAAAAGGCACCTCAATGGTCTTACATTGGTCAGCAGAAGGATAGGAGAAGCAGGGAGAAAATCAGACATTCGTTGGCCCAGGGGCTCTGGTGTGTATTGTGTGAGTGGCATGAGTGTGTGTGTGTGTGTGTGTGTGTGTGTGTGTGTGTGTGTGTGTGTGTGTGTATGTGTGTGTGTTGCATATACACAGATGTATTTGGTGTATGTGTGTGCACATGCTAACCTGAATATGTGCTTTTGTGGCTTATGTGTCAGTGTTCTGCATACTTTATCCAAGAATGTTCCAGTATTTTCTGGGAAGAGTTGGGGGTCTGCTGTGGCCTGTGGTTCTAGCAGATAGGAGCTGGGCCATGGGTATAGCATGTGCATTTCTGATGAACGTTGGCCTCTGACAGGTGACTATTCTAACAATTGTACATAGGCAGTCACTACTCTGTATTTATTACCTTCTTAATCTGTTCCCTGGAGCCTATTGTCCCTCTGGCTGAAGTGACTGGCAGATGCCTGGAGGTTAGATGAGATTGTTTTCTTTTCTTTTCTTTTTTCGAGACAGGGTTTCTCTGTGTAGCCTTGGCTGTCTTGACTCTCTCTGTAGACCAGGCTGGCCTTAAACTCACAGAGATCTGCCTGCCTCTGCCTCCTGAGTGCTGGGATTAAAGGCATGAGCCACCACTGCCTGGCTGAGATTTTTTTTTTAATCTTTATTTATTAGCTTTTTTCATCTTCTATTTCAGGTTTGGCTCCTTTCAGGCAGAAGAAGTCTTTAGCTCACTAACTGAACTTGATATTAGAATGTGATCACAGGATCATGATGTAACGTGATTTCTCTGTTTACCCAGCATTTGAAACTATACTCTGAAGTATACTTGAAAGTCAGATAACTGTCCCCACAGAGAAAACTGAAAGAATTTGCCTTTTGTAGAATCTCATTCATGGGTATTTTTATAAGAATTTCTATTTTCCATTCCTGAGATGAGCCCCAATCTTCCATGGAGCTTACGTCCAAACCCTTTTCTTGGTATCTCATGAAATACATATTGTTCACATTTCTCATCCTCTTCAAATATCTGGTGAACTAAACATGTTATGACAGGAGGAAGCTGCTACTGGTAGAACTGTACAGCCCCAGTGACATGGCTGAGTTCCTTTTAAACATTCCTCAGCCTCATTCTGAATGAGGAGCCTTTTCCTACTCTCCAGCCAGCCCACCTCTCCTTGGTCATATGTCAGGAAATTAACCTTATAAATCAGCTCTAAATCAGTAGAGTTTAGTAATATCCACTTTACCCTTGTAACTCAGAGACTGCAATGGAGGCCCTGGATGGGTGTTCTTAGTTCAGGCACCTTGCCCCTAACCTGGCAGCATCAGTCAGTACCCTCAGGGTGGGGACAACAGTGCAGAGCTCAGGCCTTCTCTAGGTCGTAACTCAGCATTCAGAGTCACTGTGAAGAACCTAATGTTGACAGTGATGTCAGATCACCTTGTTGGTAGTTGTGCAATTACTTCATTTGTTCAGAAAATTAGTGTGTGCGCACTTTGGTGTGCACTGCAGTGCCTCTTCTATCTGCTTCTCCCCCTCGCGTGGCCTTTGCTAAGTCTTTATCAGGTGTGTAGGAATGGGGGGACTTGTGTATTCTGTGTCTTAGAAGGTTATGGGGATACAGCTCATAGAGGGAAAACCACTTGTGATCCAACATAACCCTAACCTCAAACCTGATCCAGCTCTTTTTTTTTTTTTTCACCTTGTGTTTTCTGTTCAAGTGCTTGCAAACACTCATTTTCTCCTTGTTTTGTGTGAATAAAATCTTTCAAAAAGTCAGGCATGATGGCACATGTTTATATTAGCTGCTCTGAGAAGAAAGAAACAGTCGATCTCTGGAGCTTCCTAGCAAGCCAGCCTGGTCTACTTAGCAAGTTCCAGGCCAGTGAATTTCTCTTACTCAGAAAAGCAAAATAGTTTAATCACAGTACTCAGGAGGATCACTGTGAGTTCAAGGCCAGCCTAGCCTATAAAGCAAGTCCAGTTCAGTCCAGGCTACACAGAGAAACTCTATCTCAAAGAAACAAAATAAGCAAGCAAGCAAACAAAAAACAGAAAACCTGTGGCTTCCATCCCACCCCTACACACACACACACACACACACACACACACACACACACTATTGCCTTGTGGGTAAGTGAACAGCATATAGTCCTTGGGTAACTGGTGAAAAGGGGAAATGAGTAGTGAAGATCACAGAGACTACACAGTGATAGAGCCCTGGGAGGGACAATGCGCCAGCTCAGGCCATGGTCAGCCATGGAGTTCTATGTAGTTCTCCATACAGGGTTACCATTAACTATGCTTTTCCTTCTAAGGAGAACTTTCACTGTTTCCTCAGCGCAAGCATTTTTAATTTAGCAGGCCTGGTGTGGCTACTAAGCCCAGAAGCTTTGCCTTCTCAGCATGTTACCTACATGCAAGCAGAACTATACCCACTATAGGCCTAAAGCTCATGGCCCGGGCCTCCGTCACGCTTAAGGATGCCAATTACTGCCCATCCCTCCCCTTAGAGTGCAGAGGCATCTTTCCAGGTGTTTTGTGGATGGAGCAAATGTGTCTCCATATCCTTTCTCTACGGCCAATACTGATGTGTTCTTGCCATCTGTCCCTGGCAGGGCTGTTGCCTCTGCTCTCATTAGCCCTCTCTGGGACTTTTACCTTTGCTGTAGGATAATACTAACAAGTAACTTACCTTAATAGCCTGCCAAGCTCAAGCCACATACCAAAGGTGGCCAAAGACAGTCACGTGATCCAAAAAGCCCACTGAATGTTGTATGTTTCCACTTACAGAGTCCGGTTGGTAGAAAGGGGATCTCCTCATAGCTTACCTCTGATGGAGTCTGGAAAAGTGAGTATTAAAAGTGTCTCAGTCCCACTCCAGCATGAAGGTCAGTAGGGTGAACGGGCTCTGCCGTGTGAAGAGATGTGTCCTCAGGGACTGTGTGTTCCCTCGGGAAAACCTGTCTTAAAGATAATGTTTCAGATGGTTTGGCTATAAAGAAGGCAACAACAGTGTTGTGAATGCTTTTTTTTTTTTAAAATAACAAATCTGTGCCGCATTGGAGTGACTAGAAGCCTCAGTGCTATCTATCTCTCTATGGTCTCTCTTCAGGAGTACCAAGGTTCTAATATGACTTTTCCATTCAGTTATCAATCCCATGTCCCAACCCTTATGAGGAGAAGACTTTCAGAATCTTGAGAAGGTTCTCATACTATCTTATACTGGAATACCATCGACTACTGTTTAGTCACCTGTTCAGACCTAATGGAAGCAAAGATTGTGAACTAGTCTATTGATTCTTGTTGTCCTATTGTCTCGCTAAAAATCAAGATATCACACTAAAGAAGTATGTGGATGATGGTTCTCAGTGATCCATTATTAGTTTAGTGTCTGTCAAATTATTGCAGTCTTCAAAGAAGTAAAAATATATTTAAACTTACATGAATTTTTCCTTTTTGCCCCAAATGCCAATTCATACTCCATTTGCCATAGTTCTATTTTTAAGTTTATTTTATTTATGCAAGTATATGTGGTGTACATGCCCATGCTCACACACACATGCAGAGGCCAGAGCAGGATATTGAGTTTCTACCTCTGTCAGTCACTTTCTGCAATATTGCCTTCAGACATCAATTTCAGGGACTGTTGGGTACAGATGCCAGGGTCACTACCCTCCAAGTCCACCTGACTACTCCAGGGTGACAGGAGTTCCTACCAGAGTGTCTTGCTTCAACTTGACCATTGAATGTTACATTTTCTGAGCTGAGGCAGCCATATGTCACATTTTAGAGTGGGCCTTTGAGCCTTTTACTATGTGATGCAGTCTGGGGCAGAGGGACTCAATCAGATCTCAAAGCGGATAAATGCCCTCTGCCCCAGACTGTAGAATTGTAGTGCATTGGCAATGAGAACAGTCTTTGGTAATGACACACACTTAACTTCATGCCACGATGCTCTCTCTATGGTTTTTGGAAAGGAAATTGCCACTTGGCATTGAAGCAAGGTTGTGAAGGGAAAGTGTGTGATGCTTGTCTGCCTTTTTAACCACAATCAGAAATTGTCTCCCCTCTGTCTCAAACAGATACTTCCTGGGGTCCGGATCATTATTGCCAATCCAGAAACAAAAGGCCCCCTGGGGGATTCCCACCTTGGAGAGGTGAGTCATGGAGAGTCTTCCAGGAGATGGTCTCCTCCTAGATCAAACCTCTGAGCCTGTTTTTGCTTTGACACCTGCTATCATCCACAGCTCATGGTACTCACATGAGACAAGTCCTGGTGGCCAGGAAGGACCTAGAGATGTGCCTTCCAGCTTCAGTCACCCCTGGAAAGCTCAGTATTATAGAGTGGCATACCCCCAAGAACAGGGGAAACATTGTTATCAGAGAATTCCAAAAGCACAGCAAGTTTGATCTCCACAGACTCACTTTGGAGAGGGTTCTTATGAGCCCTCTCTGTTTCTAAGAACTCCTTCATCAGAACAGTATTGAAATCTACAGAGTGAACAGAGCTACACCCAGCATAATGGCCACAAAACTCAAAAGCCCACAGACTAGCAAAGTGGTAGTTGGATGTGTGTTTTAGATCAGAGAGCAAACAGTAGTCCTTTGTCATTTGTGATGACATTCTACCCACCGTGGCTCCCTGTCATTTGGTCTCCTGATGCTTTGACAAGGAGAGAAATATCTCATCGTGCTTCCAAGCCTCTAAGTTTTTCAACACTAACATCAGCAAGGTCCTGATGACACTCACTCAAGTGAGGCCAAATGTCACACTTTCTCCTTTCTTGTTCTCTCCATTGGTAAGATTTCTCAGAGAAAGTAGAGGGCATGGGGGACACAGCCCCAGTCTTAGACTCTCCATATAGGGCCGTATCACCTTTCCCTCCAGTTATTCTGCCTATTCCTTGGCTGCCCAATTGAGGATATCTTTGTGTGAGCATACCTGCATCCTCAGCCCTAGATGTCACCAGCAACAGGACAGTCTCAGCCTACCCAGGAACATATTCCCACAGAGCGTGTGGGCAGACTCATGACTTAGGAGCCAGTCCTAACCATTTCTATGTTTCACATCCTTTTCTTGTCTTTGTGACTGGCGACTTTGTGACCCTTTGTTTGAATCTTGTGGTTTTGTAAAATGATCTGAATTAGGTTAATCAAGTGTTACATTCAGAGTTCTGTCCCTCCGAAAGCAACCAGGACTAGAGAGGTCAGAAAGTTGACTTTTTCATTTTTTTACTCCAACATGATTGAACCATAATTGGCAAATAAAGTACATATGTCAAGGTGTACACATAATATTCGTGATGTAGTAGTGATTGCATGCATTGTAAAATAACTGACAGTCAAGGTAATTGGTACACCTATCACCTCATATAATTACCTTTGCTGTGTGTGGTGAGAATATTTAAGTTCTGTTGCCAATTTTCAAGCCAAAAAGCAGTCTATGTGTTGTGTTAGCTCCCAGAAGTCCTTCATCGTCTGAACAAAGACTAATACCCTCCAGCCAACGTTTCCCCAACCCTGCCCACCCTCAGGCACCAGTGGAAGCTGTTTGGCTCTCTGCTTTCTGTGAGCATTTTTGAGAGTCCAAATCTGAGATTAGGGGGTATGTGTCTTGCACTGACTTCTTCCCTCGAGTTGTTAGGAATGGCAGGCTTCCATTTCCCTCCTTTAAGACTGAATTATGTGGCATTGTCTGTATTAGTTATTTGTCTTGTTGCTGTGACAAAAGCAAAATAAGAAAGAGTTTATTTTGGTTTGTGGTCCCAGGTTATGGTCCATCATGGCAGGGAGGCCATGACGTCAGAAGCTCAAGGCAGTTGGTCCCATTGTACTGAGAAGCACAGCAGGAATGAAGGTTCAACTGGCTTTCTCCTTTTTATGTAGTCTAGAATGCAGCTAATGAGTGGAGCTGCCCACACTTAGGCACCACATTCTTCCCACCTTACCTAACTTAATCAAGAAAACCACTCATAGATGTGCCCAGAGACTTGTCTCCAAAATAAATCTACATCTTTTTGAAGTTGACACCCAATATAATATGTCACAGTTGCCTTAGCAAGGAAATATTACACATTGGAGAACAGAAAACACTTGTTCCTACCTCATCTGATGTTGTCCTTCTATCCATGTTACCTTTTAGTTACTTCAGCTGGTACTCAGTCGATGGCTGTTAGCATCCAGGCACTATCCTGGGGTATTGGGTTACAGTGGTACACCGTACGCATGAGGTTTTCACCCATATTTCTATGTTAGTAAAATAACAAAATATCTGATATTAGAATGCCTGTACTGCAAACAGTATACACTGAAAGCCCTGCTTGTGGTATGGCCCTGTGTACCAATATTACTGGATGCATTGCACAGATGTCCTTGGAATTGTGTTGGCTCCACTGTTTCCCAGGGCCTTTCCTGTGGTTCTACAGCTCTTGCTTTGCATCTGTGTCAGCTTCTACCTAACCACGAGCCACAGGTCCGACACCACCTGTCTGCCTATTCTGTTGACTTTGTCCCTTCATCATACTTTGTGCTATCTTACCATAGTCTGCTTCCTAAGGTATGCTAGCCAAGTAAAGGGATGAGCATGAGCTGGGGAGGGGTCTCAGCAGCTAAGAGCACTGTCTGTTCCAGAGGTCAGTTTCCGACAACCACATGGTGGCTCACAACCTTCTATAATGTGATCTGATGTCCTCTTCTGGCATGCAGGTGTACATGCAGATAGAGCACTGTATACATTAAATAAGTCAATAAAACATATAAAAAGGGAAGAGCACAATCTTAAAGCTTTGAGCAATTTCCTAATTGCTTTTAGAAATGATCATCACATTTGGAAAACTACAAAGAAACTCATACAACGTTGTTCACTTTAAAATCTTCCAGTTATCTGCTTTAATGAAAATTTCAGCCAGTGAATGGCTTGTTTGGTTGCTTAACTGTAGCTTATTTTACATAGTATTTTTACTATAGGGAATGTTGTGGGTATCTGTCCTCCCTGCACCCACCTCATCCTCCCCAGATACTTGATCAAAACCACCATTGCCTTGTATTCAGACTGAACCAAGGAAACCTTGGCCACTGTGGAAAATAACTTTCTGAGTTGTAGAGACAGTTAGCTTGCCTTCCATGCAGAAGGCTGGGTGCACAGAGTGGCTCATGCACAGTGATATTTCATTCTGTCCATAGATCTGGGTCCACAGTGCCCACAATGCCAGTGGCTATTTTACCATTTATGGAGATGAATCTCTCCAGTCTGATCATTTCAACTCCCGATTGAGTTTTGGAGACACCCAGACCATCTGGGCCCGAACAGGCTACCTGGGCTTCCTGAGGAGAACTGAGCTCACGGATGCCAATGGAGGTAAGTGCAGGCTGGAGGATGCCACACACTGGACACAAGTTGAGTTTGACCAACACTGAAAATGGCCTTGAGGCTCGAGAGCCACACCAGGACCTCTGCTTGCCCTTTCTGATTTGAAAGTACCTGACCTTGAAAGACAAGTAGGGGCTGGGTAGATAGTAGAGCTGGTAAAGTGTTTACTATGCTTAATCCCCAGAACTCAAGTATGTGTTTGTTAAGCTCTTAGGCCCTAGCTCTCTGGGGCCATCTAGCCAGTCAGCCTAGTCACATTGTCTCCAAATTCAGTGAGAGACCCTGTCTCGACAAACAAGGAAGATATTTGAAGCTGATTTTTGGCTTTCACACTCATGTTCACATTCATGAGCATGCACACACCTATACAGCTGCATACACATGAACATGTGCATACAAGTGATTAAGATATAATGCAGTAAACAGAGCTGTGCATACCCTTCCTTTTGTTTCTCTGAGAACCAAAAGCAAAGGTAAGGCTAAACATGAGCCCAGCACTCCCAATGGTGAAGTGTGCTTAGTGTCCTTATAAGTTCCAGGGGCTAAGTGTTGTCCCTACCAGGATTGCTCCTATGACGTTTGGGAAGGAGTACTGAGGCTCTGGGTCCTGGTGGCCTGCAACTGGACTTTGCTGCTCCCATTGCTTAGGACACAGCCCTGTGTCTAGCAGTGGTATGTGTTGTTGCTAGCTGCCTGTGTCTCCATATGGAGAGCCCCACTGGGGTATTTCATGAAGCCAAGATACCAAAGCATACTCACAAGCCTAGAAGGTGGTTCATGGCAGAGTGCATGCCTAAGGCTCATGTCTCATCAAACAATAAGTTTTCAGTATGTTAGGAGCTGGGGAAGATAGTGCAATTGGTAAAGTGCTTGCTATGCAAGAATGAGGGCCTGTGTTCAGATCCCCACACTCACATAAAACGCCAAGTGTAGCCACACACACCTGTAATCCCAGGAAAAAGAAGGCAAGAGAGGTGGATGTCTGGTGCTCACAGGTCAGCCAGCTTAGCCAAATTGGCAAGCTTCAGTTTCAGTGAGAGGCTCTGTCTCAAAAAATACAGTGGAGAGAGTCATGATGAGACCAAAGTCCTGGGCAGATGAGATTCTGGACTTTGAGGCTTCCTAAATCACCGAGCCTGCTAACCCAAGTCCTCGGTTCAGGGGATAGAACATGCCTGTGTGGCGGCTTCATGATGGGTAGTCACAGGCTTATTTATTCATGGATATGAAAGGTGGTATCAGTTTACACCCTTCAAGAAAGACCTGTAGAGTCCTGCCCAGCTGAGCCACAGGGCACAGGCAGCAGAGTGTGGGCGCTGCGCCCACCTCGCTGGCCCTGCATGATGGCATGCACTCCAACAAGGAAACGAAGCTCTGGTAAGCAGAAGCAAATGCAGGCCTTGCTTGTCTGCCTAGACTAGAGAAGGCTTGTGTGCTATTAGTTCATGGCAGCTGTTTATTTCAAATTTCCCTTGACATGCTATGTTAAAATGTAACTTAAAAGTAAAGATAGAGTTCTTATTTTTAGGCAAAGAGTGGGCTGACCACATTTTCATTGCTGTAAGGTTACTTTTGTAGGATAAATGTAAGTCTTAGGCTTTCCCTCCTGTTGACACATGAGATCACTGTTCTGAAGAACTCCTATAAAGTGAGTTGAGGGAACCAGGTACATTACACTAAGATGTAACCTTGGTGCCTTTGAGTAGGTGAAGCCCTGAGGCACTTGCAAAGTGAGTGCCACCCCACGGAGCCCAGGCTTGTAAATGCTGACTGGTGCCCATTCTTTTGATCACTTGCCAAGTCCCTTGGTCACTGATGAAGATGTGATCTTATGTCTGGGGGTAGAAGCTGGTCCAAAAGAAGATCAGCTTATACCGCATGGACAGATTCATAAATTGGACAGAATGAGATAAAAAGTGAATAGGGGTAAGAGGGTGGTGATGGAAAGGCATGTTGTATTTCTGTATGAAAGTGTCAATGTAACTTACTGTTTTGTATAATTAATACACATTCATACAAATGTATAAAAAAAAAAGCCAGATGTGGCCTTATCCCAGGTGACTAGCATACTGAGAAGGATTCCTGAGGCTTGCTAGCCAGCCATCCTAACTGAATCACTGAATTACTGAGCTCCAGGTTCAGTGGGAGATCCTGTCTCATAAAATAATGTGAAGAGGGATAGAGGAGAACACGTGACACTGGCCTATGGCCTCCACATGCAAATAGACATTAAAATGTCTAAGAAAAAAAACAGACAAAAAATGAGAACCTTGTGGCTGAACATCCATTCACTGGAAAAATAAAAAAGAATACCTGAGTCTGAGGCAGCTGACACTCCTCAGGAGGAGGGAGTCAACTGTCCCTACACCTGCCTCTCCTTTCCTTGCTTGCCCATTGTCACTCTGGAGAAAGCAGAACAATAGAGCAAAGGATGTGATTGGTACTTGGTTTCTTCTGCAACAGAGCGCCATGATGCCCTCTACGTGGTGGGGGCACTGGATGAAGCCATGGAGCTGCGGGGCATGAGGTACCACCCAATAGACATTGAGACTTCAGTCATCAGAGCCCACAAAAGTGTCACAGAATGGTAAGAGGGCGGGAAGGCATTGTCTGTTCTAGAGTGAGGAGCCTAAGTATTGATCACAGGATTGGAGGAGTTTCCCTAACACTAGACACTGGACAGGATGGAGTGTCTTCAAGGTAAGTCTCCTCACGGCTAAGGACAGTACAGGGAAGAACCTACTCTGTGAGAACATCTCAAGTGACTGGAAGCTAAAGACTTTTAGCCTGAACAGTGTTTCCAGGAAGCCAAGTTGTTATTTTCTACAATTATGTTGATTGCTCCTTTGTATAGTGTTTTCACAAATTAAACCAACAACAAACAAAACAAAGCAAACAACAACAACAACGGATACTTGGTAATAAGAAGTATTGCACTTCCGTGGAAAAGTAAACATGAAAGACGTATTGTGTTGACCGGGCCCCACTAGACATGTCTGTCAGGCAAGAAATGCTTCAATTAAACCAAAGACCAAACCACAAGCTTCTGCACACAACATATGTAAAGTGCCATTGACAAGCTGAAGCCTGAGCTCACTGTGCTCCTGAGCTTGGGAAGGCAGGCAAGGTGCTTGCTCACTAAGGGCGCAGTGCCCCCTCCTGGCAGAGATCAATATCGCTCTCAGGCCACAGCCGGCGAGAGAAGCACCTGCAGGAACAGCTTGGAGCAGTTTTCAGACCTCCATTCTGAGCGACCATTCTCTAGTGTGTTTCCAAACACAGGCTCAGGCTTATTGCCCTTCATTGAATCCGAATAGGACAGGTACATTTATTTACTTGCTTATTTTGTGTGGTGCTAGACAGCAGTTGTACAACTGTCCTGAATCTCAGTGTTGAGCTCTTGGCCAAGTACCTGAGCTCCTGTTTGCATGTACAGGTTCTGGGATCACATTGCCCTCGGTTCTTAACCACACAGGCCTCCAGGGCTTGTGTCAGAGTGCTTGTCTGGCATGCCCACGGCCCTGGGTTCTATACTTAGCACCTCTAAAACAAAATAAATGACCTCCAGTTGTCAGAGTTTTCTCCTTACTGTGGATATATGACAGAAAAGCAAAAGACAGTAAGAACTCTTGATACTTGAGACACAGGCCTAGGACTAACCTTATTTTGAGCCTATGTGACTATAAATTTCAGCTGTAGCCTCTATTTAATTGCCTTTATATTCTCCCTCAGGATTTGTGTTGAGGGGTCTCCCTCTCGGTTTTTATCCTAAGCATCACTATGATTACTTGTTGCATGGCTCCTGGCCAGGCTGGGCCTCCAATTCACCTGTTTTATAAAAGCCCAGGAAGGAGGAAATTGATGAGTTAAGGGATTTGATTCTGATGGTCTCAGGACCCTGGGAACTGTCAGTCATGGACTTCCTCCCCTGCTCCTGCTGGTCCTCTTACAGTCTTCTCCATGTGTCTTCTCTTCACCACTGCATCATGTTCTCTACGCTGCCTGACACTGAGAATCCCCATGTCAAAGACAACACCATCTCCATGTTGCCAAATACAAGCCTTAGTTGGGGTTTTATGGCTGTGCAGAAATACCATGACCATGAAAACTCACATAAAGGAAAACATTTAGCTGGGGCTGTCTTACAGTTCCGTGGCTTAGTCCCTTATTGTCATGGCGGGAAGCCTGGCAGCGTGCAGGCAGGCATGGTGCTGGAGAGGGAGCTGGGAGTTCTACATCTGGAACTATAAGCAACAGGAAGAAACAGCCACTAGGCGTGGCTTGGGCTTCTGAACCCACAGAGCCCACACCCCACAATGGCACACTTTCTCCAACAAGGCCACACCTACTAATAGTGCCACTCCCTATGGGCCAATGGGGGCCATTGTTATTCACACCACCACAGCAATCAAATTCATTTCTTATCAGGATTTGCTGTGTTAACTCAGACTTTGAGAAAGCCCTGATGGGGGAAGTTTTCCAGGCCCTATCCTGTTTCTGGCAAACCCTGAAATGACAGCAAAGTTCACTTTCCACACACTGTGGATAGCTGAGCTGCGCCCACTATTACATTAGAACAGTAGCATATATTTCAGATACCATAATACTATTCAACCCAAAGTGTCTGGGGGCATGTATGTATTTTGGAGGCCCTGGCAAACCAATATTTCAGTGTCACAGTGACTCATGGGAATGAAATATCAGTACTTCTTGGGAATCATTTTCAAAACTGTTCTCTGAGGGGTGCAAGAGTCCCAAGGCAATGCCCTGCTTAATGCTCTCTGCAGTTCTCTCTTTCAGCATAATGCATGTGTATTGATTATACTGAATAAAATTTGCACTATTTTCTAGTAGACTTAGTCTCATGTTTGTAGAAAAATAGTGCCTCTAAGTACATGCTATTTCCAGCTAGAATAGAGATTGTCAGACAAGCAGGGGAGAGCTGCTGTGATTGGCTCTCCATCTGGTGCCCTTTTTCATGGGCCCCCTTCCTACCAGGAACCTTGTGGTTTATTCATATAGTTCCTTCCACCCTTGTTCCTGCAGCCAAGCAGACCTGTGTGCCAGAGCTTGTGAACCCCAAGATCTTTAACCAGTCCTAAAAGCCAATGTCACAAGGTTAATGGAGTTTAAAATGGTACAGCATTGGGTTTATGCTTCTAGTAATTAGGCAGACTAAGTACTCAGGAGACCTTTCCACCAGGTAAACACCCATTGTATGACTCAGTGCTTCTGTGTTATTGTCATCTCTAAACACAGTACTATGAAACAGAACTACTAATTATGCTCACATGTCACCTTATCATGCTATTTGACTGGAAATAAGGCCAATGGCTCTGCCCTACATGTGTCTTATCATCTGGGGCCAGCTCAGGCACATCTCTAGTCTGGCAATGGCAGTTGCATCAGAACAATCCAAAACAGCCCAGTATTTCTATAGCCCCAGCTAGCACACCCTGCTCATACACATTGACCAGGTTCCGTGTTGGGCTTGAGCCCAAGGGCCCGAATGTGGGAACGCTGGGCTGAGAGTGCTTCCTGCTGCTACTCAAACTCCTGCAGCAGCAGAGTGGGGAACCTGAAAGACATGATGATAGGCTGCATTGGAGGGCTGAGGAAAATGGTGTGTGTGGGGGGCAGGGGGGAACCACATCCCTGGCGGCTGTACTGCAGCCAAACTGGAATGCAGACTTCTCCCCAAGGGGGCAGAAGTGACCCTATGCCACAGAAGCAGAATCCAGAAAACACCATGTAACACACAGGAGCTACCATGAGAGAATGCCAGGACAAAATCCAAGAAGGTATGTTGTGGGTGGGAAGACCATATGCTGACACAGCTCAGAGGGATGCCAGGGTGAGGAGATGGGTGGGCGCACCAGGCAAATCTGAACAGAAACAGGAAGTGTTCTTATCACGTAAAAGACTCCCTGTGATGGTGGTTTCCTCTCTGTCTTTCAGTGCTGTCTTTACCTGGACAAACCTGTTAGTGGTTGTGGTTGAACTTGATGGGTCAGAGCAGGAAGCCTTGGACTTGGTTCCCTTGGTCACCAATGTGGTCCTAGAAGAGCATTACCTGATTGTAGGAGTGGTGGTCGTGGTGGACATCGGTGTCATCCCCATCAACTCCCGGGGAGAGAAGCAACGGATGCACCTGCGAGACGGGTTCTTGGCAGACCAGCTAGATCCCATCTACGTGGCCTATAACATGTAGTCTCACCACCTTGGCTTCCACAGACTTTTCTACAGATGTGACCTGTTTTTGTTTTTGTTTTTCCTCAGTGTCCACAGAGACATGCAGACACTTGGGCTATACTCAAAGGAGGAGCCTAATGTGGTGGGGTTGGGGGTAGCACTTCTAGGAGCAGTCACCCTGGCATGGAGATGAAATGTGAATTTACGATGGATTTTGCTCAAAAGGACTTTGGATCACTGCCTTCAGTTTGCTGGAAAAGCTCATTTTTAAGAACTTTCTTTTCTTTCTTTTTTCCTTTTTTTTTTTTTTTTTTTTTTTTTAATTATTGGATAAGAAGTGCTCTCTTCGTAAATGTGGTATTTTGTTAAGCCGAAATAGTGATTAAAAAGAATACTCTACCCTCCAAATGGGTTCTTTTAAACAATTTATGTAGTGTGACAAAGAATTGTTTTCTCTGTTTTAATGTGTCATGGAATCTTAATGACATGGATCTAATTTAAGCCATCACTAGATCTCACCCTTCTAGGAGAGTTTATTGAGGTACGAGAACCTTCTGGGTAGCACCTTCCAATTAGATTTTAGCGGCTTTCTTTGTCAGAGACATGCTGAAGAAACGGAGGCCAGTTATGGCCTTGAAGTTAACATAGAATGAGAAGCGAGTATAATAAGGTATTTCGGCAACTATCTTTGTACTAAACTAAAAAGATAAAAATAAGTTAACTTCCTCGACATGTAATTATGTACAAAATGTTTAATTTATTTTGATCTCTTTAGAAATATAAAAGAGAAAAAACATTCAAGAATATTAAAGTCTTGTAATGTTTGCTAATATAAAAAAGTGTTGTATTATCTTGCGTGGATAGTATCACAACAAATATATATATATGAAATATAAATTCACTAATGAACAAAGGAGATTTTAAAGTTTAAATGCAGAACTTGTCACTTGCATGGTGCGCCCTCCACTGTATTCACACACACTTGGCTGTTTCCGAGCAATCGCAGATCGCCAGTAACCCTGTCTTAGACCAGAGACCAGCAAGTGGAGTCACCACCGTCTCTGAGATGGTGAAGGGATTTAATGCTAATGTGCACTATTTTTTCCTTTGCTGCGAGGACGACAGTGAATGCTTTCGTGCCAGCATGTGCCAATGACACTGACAGGCTCCAGGTTGGCAAATAGCACTGTTTTCTCAGCCGCAAGAATCTGTTGCATAATGTCAATTTTATTTTATTTTAGCATTTTGTGTCACTTTATATATTTTTTGGTTGTTCCTTGGTATGAAAAGAAGATGCCCTGTGGTCATTTGCACCATGTGTCACTCATTTACCCCTTCCAGTGGCCACTGTGAGCGCATAAATGTACAGAACAGCTTTGAGGGAAAGCTATGTGTGATGTCTTCTTGACTATAGCCAGCTGGCTCTATTCTCTGGTCTTGGGAGCTTCCTAGCTTGACCCTGAGTAGGCACTATTCTAGGGACTTAACGCAACAAGGAGTTGTGCCGGCTTCATCCTTGTACTAGGCGCTGGAGAACTGATCCCTGGTGTTGTGTGCCTACATTTTCATGTGCACAGCTTGGCCACTGTATCTCTGTCTGCATCAGACCAAGAAGAAGGTAACAGCATTACAAGAAGGGGTTTGTTTTGTAATTGCCACAGTATGTTCCCTTCAGTGGCTCCCAGTACTAGAGAAGCCTGACTAAAATTGTTGCTAGGCAGAAATTAGGTTCTTGATTGTATTATGGGCAGGGTCTTTGTCTGCCTTAGTTATTTGCAGCCAACAGTAAGCCCTTTGATAAAAGAAAGTTTTGTTTGACTTCTGAGATCTAAGGCTGATTGTTTTGCTTTGTTTCGTTTTTAATTTAAGTGGCACTTTTAAAATTTTTGCATATGTAAAGCATTCTTCCATCTTCATAAATCATTTATTTTTTCAAATATTGTTTGCTCATTGCTATGCGTTTATACATGTTTCAAATACACATTCCTGTAGTCTGAAGCTTCCCAAGGGGGGGAAAATCCCTGCCACACACAGAAAAACATTTTCTTGACATATGTATATACCCTTGAACACACATACAAGCACTCTCCCTCTCTCTCTCTCTCTCTCCCCCCCCCTCCCTCCCTCCCCTCCTCCCTCGTAAAAGAAACTTGGTTTAACATTTCAGATAGGATACTGATTGGTAAACATCATTGCAGTGTGCAGGAAATCTTCCATCTGGCTGATGTAAGAAAGCAGAGCAAATTTAGATGTCATTCAAAACATAACTCTTAACTTTTAACCATATCAACTTCACACCCAAGGAGGGCAAAGGCTGCAGTACAGTTGCAAAAGCCGTTCACAGCAGGTCTCTTCTGCATCCTGTCACCTGTGACATTAGACTAGGTTTGAAAGAGTTGGTAGACTGGGTTGGAAGCTTAGTTGTGCAAGAAAGAGGAAAGGAGACACTTAAGTACCACCAGTTTCAGCAATAAAGAAGGGTCGTTGTGTGTTAGAAATCGTACTGTAGATAACTCATTCATGAGAATGTTTAAAAAAAAAATGTTTGTCTTGTGACCATGTGCTTTTGGAGTCAGCCAAAACCGTGTAATCAACTTGCACAAAAAGAGGGCACACGATGAACATTGAGGCACAGACCTAATCAAACAGGAGCAGATTCCTCATGGTGCTTGTTTATTATATATATTTAACCCTGCTTGACACTTTACCCAAGGGGACGGTCCCTTTATCAGTTGAATGTTAGCAGCGTTATTTCAGAGTGTGGTGACTGGTTAGAGAAAACTCATGTACTCAACCAATCACAGTTTCAAACAAAATTTTTATGTGCAAAGGACAGCAACCTTCTTGTATGTTCAACCACCAGTACGCTTTGTACATCTGTGATAACGCCTGTTTTATATTCAAATGAACAAATAAAAGCTTTTATTTTTGTTGCTCTGAAAATAGCAGTTTCTTAATTGGTACCCTGGAAAAAAAATGTCTGGGACAGAGCACTTCCCTGTCAGGAAGGAGGTGACTGCTGGGAAATGTATCTACTCTGTTTACATGACTTGTTGCATAACAGTACAGATGATCCTGCTTTGAATGTGTAAATCTTGATGTAGGCATTTCTAGTTTACAGCAGTTCCTATGGCAACAAATGTTTTGTGAAATGTTTTTTTTATTCTTTAAAATATATCTGAATATATTTGTTCACATTTTGCTGCAAGTGTACAGATTATTGGTAACTCTTTGGGGCAGAGAGTAAACATATGTCCTATGTATGAACCCTTCTGTTTGCTGTGTCACAGGGGAACTACTTTGTATGTCTGGACAGGCCACTGGTTGCCTATTCTAATTCAAAGTGTCCTTGTTCATTGAGTAACGAAAGGTTCTATCTCTCTTTTGCTCAAGATCATAGGTGTCTTAACAGTTTTGTTTTGGGAAAGTCTTGACTAGTTACCTGATCTTTGCCTGATGATTGTTTTTTTAAAGTCAGCCTGAGGCTAGGGAGATCACTTAGCTAGGTAAGCAGTGCCACACAGCCTGGCAACCTGGAACTCATGTGTGAGTAAAAGAGAACCAACTCCACAAACTTGTTCTCTAACCTCCACAGGTACACTGTGGTATGCCCCAGTATAGACATCACACACACAAAGGATAATGTTAAAGGTGGGCATGGCGACATGTGCGTCTAACCTTCACACTGGCAAAGCAGAAGGACTTCTGGGACTCACTGGCTAGCCTAACCTTTGAGTTCCAGGTCAAGGAGAGAGACCCCCCATCTACACATATTAAGATAGTGTCTCCTGAAGAATGACAGCTAAGTGTGACATTTGGCTTCCACACAGAAGTCAGAGCTTATTCATGGACTCAGAGCTGAGGTGCATCTGTGCAGAGCAGCACAAGGCTAGGCTAAAGCCTTTGTGTTAGAATTCTACTTGCCTATGCTTATGCCCAGGCTGTATCTGGGATGGCAAGTGCTCATGGTACTTCCAGGGTGCAAAGGGTATAAGACCTGCCTGACAGTGTCAAGGTGAAACAGAATCTCGCAAGGAAAGGCTCAGGTTTCTCACATGGCAGCCCTGATAAGAGCTGGTCAAGTAGAAACAGGTAACCATGAGAACTGTCCTATGGAGGCCACTTTAGATCCAACGTATGCACTCATGTATACATATGTATATGTGCACATGTAGCATGTTTTAGTGTGGTGCCCCGTACACTCTGCGCCCTCTAGGACAAAGCTACAGTCCTGGGACATGTTCTGTAGGACTTTGGTTACTGGTCAGTTTTTCTGTCCTAGAAATCCCCTGTGGCATCTCAGTATGCTGAGCTCCAATGGTCTGTCTACCTACATAGAAACAGTGAGGTGAAAAGTTGTAATGGAGAAGTGCTGGCATGAAAGCAGCATTCCTCAGCTCTACCACACGGGCTGTGATGTTCACTGTAACTTGCTTCATCTGTAGGTAGCCCTTCAGATCCCTGATCCTGCCCATATACTAAACATTGTTTTCTATCTTATGCTGCAATGTCTTGTTGGAATCCTTTATGACATTTTCCTTAATCCTTGGGTTATCTTTGCAGCATTAGATCCTCTGGAGATGTCTCATTATTTCCTGGGGCAAAGGCACATCCAGATCAAGGCTTGTAGGTCTACTCAGTGGCTGACTCACTGGTTTTTTGTTTTTTTGTTTTTTTGTTTTTTTTGATCATTCATGTTGATTATGTAAACAAAACCAGGCAACATGAAACCAATATTTTTTCCCTCAGCAAACAGTTTGGTCTGGCTCCAGTGTGTGTGTGGTCTGTCATTTTACAGCAATGATGTCTTTCCATTATGGGCAAGGCCAGGTCACCTGGCTTGGTTGAGGACTTGTGTCATAACTTGACTCTTTTCCCCACAGTACACTCCACTTGGCTCCTTCCCTTGAAATAAGACTAAATGACCTGTGTCTGACCTCTGCCAGACAATGGCCAAGTCATTTTCACTGAGATCTGTCTTTCCAAGTAGAAATATAATGGAGTCAAGCTCCTGCTGCTCCCTCAGAGACCTGATGGTGAACACTTGGTGTGAATTTGGTGAGGTGGTGCCTGTTTCACCAGGCTGTATCTCATAGGCAGTCTAAGAATAGAGAAGCAAGCAGACAGCATGCCCAGGAAGCCTGCCTACATGCTAGGGTGGGGGAGAATACATGTTCCTTCACCTTCATGTCCCACTCTGTGTGAGAGAAGTGTACCCATTCAGGTATCTCCCAGGGTGGAGTCATCCACAAAATGGTAAGGTTATGTAAACTGAAAGGAAGAGGGAATCAAAATGGTTGACTCAAGTTCTGTCTCATTTGGGTGTTCAGTCAAGAGACACTTAAACACCACTCCACCATACACTGGTGCTGAGGATGCGGGATGAAGCATCCCCACACTCAAGTCCAGGCCGCGAACGATGAGGAAAGCCTCTGTTCTTCTGTTTCCAGTCTCTGTCCACCCTCAAAGTGTGTTCATGTCTACAATCCTCTTTCCCTACCACGTGCAGGAGTCTCTGAATTCACCTAATCAAATGTACCAAGCTGCTGGCTCACTCCCTTAACCTATTACCTACTATTGTCATGATAGAAAAATACCCCAATTTTAGTGACAAGAAGTAGAGAATAGAAGTGAAGACAGCTATGGCTAAGCCAAAGAGAAATTTTTACATTCCTCATGGTAAACTAGAATTGAGACTTAAATGTCCAACAATACTCCAATGAACCTGGGAACAAAGGTGCTTCTCCTGCAGCCTCTATTTCTGTGTGAAGCCTCCCCAGTCCTGTGCTCCATCACACCGCTATAGCTGCTATGATTTCAATGTACCAAACTTATGTCTTCCCATGCCAGTGTTCATTATAATACAGACACTGAAGACACAGACGCAGGAGGAGCAGAGGCTCAAGGCCATTCTTGGCTACATAGTAAGTTCAAAGCTAGTCTGTGCTACATGAAACCCTGTCCCCCTCCCCAATAAAAAATTCTTATCTCTAGGTAGAGTGGATGTACTTTGGGTTTCCATCTGTGCCTCCTGAAAGGACTTGTCCAAGACTTGGTCCTTTTTCATCATGGTGTCTGAAACAGCTCAGAAAATGCTGCTTTTAAATCCCCAGCTCTGAAGAGTTTCAGTTAATGTGTTCAAGACAGTGAGGAAGCTGTGTCAACTGGGCTCTTGGGAGGAAACACCTAGAAGGCACCGTGATGAGCAGGAGGACAGCATTTGTGAGTGCGTGCCCCTGTGGCTCGGTATGAATGTGTTACATCATACGTGTGGGGCCAGAGGTTGATGTTAGTGGCTTTGCCCAGTCATTCTCAACCTTATTTTTTGAATTGGAGCCTCTGTCTTTATGGGATCCTAATGTCTCTGCCTGCCCAGTGCTGGGATTACAGGTGTGCCTGGCTACACCTGGTTCTGCATATGGGTGCTGTGAATTGAATGTAATTCTTTATGCTTTCCCTGCAGCCACTTGACTTGACCAACCAAGTCATGTCCTCAGCCCCAAGGACATGACATTTACCTGAAGACCCTCTGTGAAAGTTGTGGGGCTGACTAAGCTTATGTGTAAAGGTGAGTGAGTGAGAGGTGGTCCTGGGGAGTTGGTGGGGACCGGATCGGTAGAGACAAGTACTGCGGTCCAGGTCCTCTCTTACAGCTGATAGCCCTTGTTTTTTCCACTTAGAAGTGCGGGGCTATGGTGCATAGAAAGGATAATAACCCAGGCCTCAATTTTCCTGAAAATAATAGATTCCCAGAATTGTCAGTTCTCTTTTCCCATACCAAAGTTCAGAACAACAGCTCTGTCTTAAGGATAGTGTTAAGCAACTTGAAAGGATCCTGAGATCCTCTGCAGTGTGGATAGTAAAACCCTCCATCTGATCAGTCTGAAGTTGGCATCAAGCATGAGCAGCAGAAAGGTTAGTTCGGTTTTGTAAAGTATGGTTTCGGGATGGGTTCCTATAAGAAGAGCTCCTTAGATGTGGCTGGGAGTCACTCTGGAGTCAGCCCCTCTGGTCTCCAGGCTCTCCTCCAGCTACCTTAAAGACCCAAACTTGCAGCTTCTATCTTGGGTTTCAGTGGCTTCTTGCCATTCTATGAATAAAGCCCGTAGGCCAGTTTGATAACACCCGGCAGAATCCTTGCTGCGTTTAAAGTCCTTCACTGGAGGTGAGAGTGGGGTTCAAAGAGCACGTGGCCTCGGGTTGCTTGATAATTCGCGAATTGGCTCTCCAAGCGATTGTATGAGCCCGTGATGTAAGAGGAGCGTGGTCATCATCCACAGGGTCTGTCTCCCAAGTTGTCTTCGGTCAGCAGGTTATATCGGAAGGGGAGACACAGCACTCAGTTCAGAGTTCAGCATCATCCCTGTGGTCATGTGGTCTTGTCTCAGATTCTTTTTAAATTTAAATTTAATTTATTCACATTACATTCCAATTGTAGCCCCCTCCCTCATCTCCACCCAGTCCCACCCTCCCCCTTCACCTCTATACTCCTCCCCCAGTTCTCAGAGAAGAGGGGCCCTCCTCCCCTACCAACTGACTCCAGCCTATCAAGTCTCATCAGGACTGCCTGCATCCTCTTCCTCTGTGGCCTGGTAAGACACTCCACCAAGGGGAAGTAATCAAAGAGTGGGCAACAGAGTCCATGGTAAAGACTGCCCCTGATCCCCTACTAGGAGACCTACATGGAGACTGAGCTGCCTATTGACTACATCTGAGCAGGGCAGATAGATCTTCTCCATGCATGGTCCTTGGTTGGTGCACCAGTCTCTGCAGGCCCCCTGTACCCAGATTTGTTGGCTCTGTTGTCTTGTGGAGCTCCTGTCTCCTCCAGATCCTTCTGTTCTCTCCACTCTTCCACATGACTTCCTGCCCGCTGCCCAAAGTTTGGCTGTGGGACTCAGCTTCTGCCTCGATCCCCTGCTGAGTGGGGTCTTTCAGAGGACCTCTATGGAAGGCTTCTGTTCTGTTCCCTCTTTTTTTCCCTTCTGAATGAGAATTAAGCATCCTCTCTAAGGTCCTCCTTGTTACTTAGCTTCTTTAGGTCTGTGGATTGTAATGTGCTTATCCTGTGTTAGATGGCTAATATCTGCTTTTAAGTGAGTATATACCATGCATGTCCTTTTGGGTCTGGGCTACCTGAGTCAGGACAATCTTTCTAGCTCCATCTATTTACCTGCAAATTACATTATGTCCTTATTTTTAATAGCTGAAGAGTATTCCATTGTGTAAATGTACCACAATTTCCTTATCCATTCTTCAACTGAGGGGCATTTGAGTTGTTTCCAGTTTCTGGTTATTATGAGTAATGCCACTATGAACATAGTTGAGCAAATATCCTTGTTGTTTGGTGGAGCATCTTTCAAATACATGTCCAGGAGGAGTATAGCAGGGTCTGGCGGTAGAACTATTCCCAGTTTTCTGAGAAAGCACCAGATTGATTTCCAAAGGTTTGCACTCCCATTGGCAATGGATGAGTATTCCTCTTTCTCCACATACTCACCAGCATGGGCTCTCTTAGCTATTTGATCTTAGCCATGCTGATAGGTATAAGATGTAATCTCAGGGTTGATTTGCATTTCCTTGATGACTAAGAATGTTGAGCATTTATTTAAGTGCTTCTCAGCCATTCGATGTTCTTCTATTGAGAAATCTCAGTTTTTAATTGGATTATTTGGTTTGGTGTTGTTTAATATCTGGATACACATATATATATTGGATTTTAATCCCTCTGTTGGATGTAGAGTTGGTGAAATTTTTCTCACACTCTGTAAGCTGTTGTTGTGTCCTATGATAGTGTCCTTTGCCTTACAGAAGCTTTCAGTTTCATAAGGTCACATTTATTAATTGCTGACCTTAGAGCCTGAGCTGTTGGTGTTCTGTTCAGGAAGTTGTCTCCTATGCCAATGAGTTCAAGGCTCTTCCCCACTTTCTCTTCTAATAGATTTAGTGTCTCTGGTTTTATGTTAAGGTCCTTGATCCACTTGGACTTGAGTTTTGTGCAGGGTGATAAGTATGGATCTCTGCATTTTTTTTTTTTCTATATGTAGACATCCAGTTAGAACAGAACCATTTGTCCGTTGTCAACAATCAACTGTCTGTAGGTTTACGGGTTTATTTCTGGGTCTTCAGCATGATTCCATTGTCTCAACAGCCTTCTTTCTATGCCAACACCATATGCTTTTGTTGTTGGTGTTGTTGCTATATAGTACAGCTTGAGATCAGGGATGAAAATACCTCCAGAAGATCTTTTATTGTACAGAATTATTTTTGCTATTCTGGGTTTTTTTTTCCATATAAAGTTGATGATTGTTCTTTCAAGGTCTGTAAACTTGTAAAATTCTGCTGTTTTTTGATGGGAATTTCACTGAATCTGTAGATTGCTTTTGACAAGATTGCCATTTTTATTGTTAATCCTACCAATCCATGACCATGGGAGATCTTTCCATCTTCTGATATCTTTAATTTTTTTATTTAGAGACATGAAGTTTTTTTCATATAAGTCTTTCACTTGCTTGGTTACAGCTACACCAAGATACTTTTGTGTGTGGTTATTGTGAAGGGTGTTGTTTCCCTAATTTCTTTCTCTGCCCATCTGTCTTTTGTATATAAGAGGACTATTGCTTTCTTTTTTTTTTTAAGGTAATTTTGTATCCAGCCACTTTCCTGAAGGTGTTTATCAGCTGTAGGAATCTCATGGTAGATTTTGGGGTCACATATGTATACTATCATATCATCAGAAAATAGTGATACTTTGGCTTCTTCCTTTCCAATTTGTATCCCCTAGATCTTCTTCAGTTGTCTTATAGGTCTAGCTAGGACTTCAGGTACTTTATTTAAGAGATAAGGAGAGAGTGGGCAGCCTTGTCTTGTCCCTGATTTCAGTGGAATTACTTTAAGTTTTTCTCCATTTAGTTTGATGTTGGCTATAGGATTGCTGTATATTGACTTTACTATGTTTAGGTTATGTGACTTGTATCCCTGATCTCTCCAGTACTTTTAACACAAACGGGTGCTGGATTTTGTCAAAAAGCTTTTTCAGCATCTAAGGAGATGGCCATATGGGGTCTTTTTCTTTCAGTTTGTTTATATGATGGATTATACTGATGGATTTTCTTATTTTCAACCACCCATGCATGCCTGGGATGAAGCCTACCTTAGTCATGGTGGATGAGATTTTTGATGTGTTCTTGGATTCACTTTGCAAGTATTTTATTGAATATTTTTGCATCAATGTTCATAAGGGAAATTGGACTGAAATTCTCTTTCTTTGTTGGGTCTTTGTGTGGCTTAGGCATCAAGGTGACCATGGCCTCATAGAATGAGCTTGGTAATATTCCTTCTGTATTGATTGGCATTAGCTCTTCTTTGAAGGTCTGGTAGAATTCTGTGCTGAAACCATCTGGCCCTGGACTTTTTTGGTTGGGAGACTTTTGGTGACTGCTTCTATTTTCTTAGGGGATATAGAACTATTTAATTTGTTTACCTGATCTTCATTCAACTTCAGAAAGTGGAATCTATGAAGAAAATTGCTAATTTTTTTTTTTTTTTTTTTAAACCATGACAGGGTTTCTCTGTCTGACCTGGCTGTGTAGCCCTGGCTGACCTGGATTTGCTTTGTAGACTAGGCTGGTTTTGAACTTAAAGCGATCTTCCTGCCTCTGCCTCCCAAGAGCTGGGATTAAAGGCATGTGCTACCATGCCCGACTTCATTTAGATTTTCAAATTTTATGGCATATAGGCATTTAAAGTAAGACCTAATGATTCTTTGGATTGCTTCTATGTTGTTATGTCCCACTTTTCATTTCTGATTTTGTTGATTTGGATAGTATCTCTCTGCCTTTTAATTAGTTTGGCTAAGGATTTGTTTATATTGTTGATTTTCTCAAAGAACTAGATCTTAGTTTTGTTGATTATTTGAATCATTCTCTTTGTTTCTACTTTGTTGATTTCAGCCCTGATCTTGATTATTTCCAGCTGTCTGCTCCTTGTGGGTGTGGCTGCTGCTTTTTTTTCTAGGGCTTTCAGGTGTGCCCTTAAGTTACTTGAATGAAATGTCTCCAATTTTTTTATGAAGGTGCTTAGTGCTATAAACTTTCCTCTTAGCACTGCTCTCATAGTATCCCATAAGTTTGGGTATGTTGTGTCTTCATTTTCATTGAATTTTAGGAAGTATTTAATTTCTTCTTTATTTCTTCTCTGACTCAGTTGTCATCGAGTAGAGAGTTGTTCAGTTTCCATGTGTGTGTAGGCTTTCTGTTATTTCTGTTATTGTTGAAGTTCATCTTTAGTCCATGATGGTCTAAGACACATGGAATTATTTCAATCTTCTTCTATCTTTTGAGACTTTCTTTGTGACCGAATATATGGTCAATTTTGGAGAAAGTTCCATGAGGTGCTGAGAAGATATATTCTTTTGTGTTTGGGTGAAAAGTTCTGTAGATGTCTGTTAGGTCCATTTGGTTCATGATATCCTTTGGTGTCATTATTTCTATTTAGTTTCTGTTTTGTTGACCTGTCCTTTGGCAAGAATGGAGTGTTGAACTCTTTCACTATTAATGTGTGTGGATCAATGTTTGGTTTAAGCTTTATTAATGTTCTTTTACAAATGTGCATGCTCTTGTATTTGGGGCATAGATGTTCAGAATTGTGATGTCATTTTGGTTGAATTTTCCTTTGAGTATGAAGTGTCCTTCTTTATCTCTTTTGATTAATTTTGGTTGAAAATCTGTTTTATTAGATATTAGAATGGCTACTCCAGCTTTTATCTTGGGTCCATTTACTTGGAAGAACTTTTTCCAGCCCTTTACTCTCAGGTAATGTCTATCTTTGTGGCTGAGATGTGTTTCTTGTGTGCAGCAGAATGGTGGGTCCTGTTTATGCATCCATTCTATTAGTCTGTGTCTTTTTATTGGACAGTTGAGTCCATTGATGTTGACAGATATTAATGACCAGTGACTGTTAGGACCTTTTATTTTGGTGTTGGTTGTAGAAGTGTGTTTGTGTGCTTGTCTTTTTTTGGTTTTGCTGTAGTGAAGTTATTTATATGCTTTGTTTTTTGGGGTGTAGTTAACTTCCTTTAGTCTCTTCTGTAGGGCTACAAAACATCATCATCATCATCATCATAATAATAATAATAATGGTTATCCTGTACTTTATGGCTAATTGAGTACATACCATATGTATCTTTCTGGGTCTGGGTTACCTCACTCAGGATGATCTTTTCTAATTCCATCCATTTGCCTGCAGATTTCAAGATTCCCTTGTTTTTAATAGCTGATTAATATTCCATTGTATAAATGTACCACAGTTTCTTTATCCACTCTTTCGTTGTGTGACATCTAGGTTGTCTCCAGTTTCTGGCTATTATGAATAAAACTGCTATGAACATAGTAGAGCAAGTGTCCTTGTTGTGAAGCATCTTTCGGGTATATGCCCAGGAGTGGACTAGCTGGGTCTTTAGGTAGCACAATTCCCAGTTTTTTGAGAAAATACCACATTGATTTCTAAAGTGGTTGTATAAGTTTGCACTCCCACCAGCAATGGAGGAGTGCTCCCCTTGCTCCACATCCTCATTAGCATGAGCTATCACTTGAGTTTTTGATCTTAGCTATTCTGAAAGGTGTAAGATAGAATTTCAGAGTCATTTTGATTTGATGACTAAGGACATTGAACATTTTTGTAAGGCTGCTTGGCCATTAGAGATTCCCCTGTTGAGAATTCCCAGTGTAGCTCTGTACCCCAATTTTAAAAAAGATTTGTTTATTTAAATTTTGTTATAAAATATTCTGCATGTACACCTGCATGCTAGAAGAGAGCATCAGATCATATTACAGATGATTGTGAGCAATCATATGGTTCCTGGGAGTTGAACTCAGGGCCTCTGGAAGAGCAGCTAGTGGTGCTCTTAACTGCTGAGCCATCTCCCTAACTCTGTTCCCCATTTTTCAAATTGGGTTATTTGGTTTGTTTGTGTTTAATTTCTTGAGCTCTTTATATATTTGGATGTAGGGTTGATGAGGATCTTTTCCCCATCTGTAGGTTGTCTTTTTGCCCTATTGACAGTGTCCTTTGCCTTATAGAAGCTTTCAGTTTCATGAGGTCCTAGTCATAGTTGGTCACAGAGCAGGCCTCAATAGATCCAAGAAACTTGAAGTAACATCTTGAATTTTATCTGGCCATCATGGATTAAAGCTGGACTTCAACAACAGAAACAGTAGAAAGATTGCAAATTCATGAAAACTGAACAACACTCTACTCAATGACCATTGGCTCAGAGACAAAATAAAGAACTTAAAGACTTTCTAGAATTCAATGAAAACGAAGGCACAACATACTCAAACGTATGGGTACAATGAAAGCCTCAGAGGAGAGTTCATAGCACTAGGTTTCCTCATAAAAACATTGGAGAGATCTCATACTAGCATCTTAACAATTCACATGAAAGCTTTAGAA
The DNA here is from genome assembly GCF_903995435.1 of Acomys russatus. NCBI lineage: Eukaryota > Metazoa > Chordata > Mammalia > Rodentia > Muridae > Acomys > Acomys russatus. The sequence goes on from NC_067145.1 coordinate 64,074,378, forward strand.
AAGAAAAAGGAGAAGAGGAGGAGGAGGAGCAGGAGCAGAAGTGAGGGGAAATACACCCCAAAGGGGAAGATGGGAGATGGCAGGAAGTAATCAAACTCAGGGCTGAACTCAATGAAATAGAAACAAAGAGAACAATGCAAAGAATCAAGGAAACCAAGCGTTGGTTCTTTGAGAAAATCAACAAGATAGACAAACCCTTAGCCAACCTAACTGAAAGGCAAAGAATGGCTTTTAAATGGGTGAATAAGGACTGCTGCAGTGCTGTACTCAGCACCAGCTTATCTCTGCCTCTTTGTGTCTCTGAGCTACTTAAGACTATGAATTTTAGAAAATTATTAGTCTAGCCTAGAGAAAAGCAAATTCCTTTCTATGGATGTATTGATTATTACCCAGTGATAGGCTTCATTCTCCTTCTAAAGTGTCATTTTAAAAATCTGCTCTTGGTGGCTTTGAGAATCTGAGCCAGTTTTGTGTCTTGTTTCTCCATCACTGAGCTAAATGAGATCTTGAATACAAGTTCATCCTGTATTATTATTATTGTTGTTGTTGTTTTGTTGTTGTTTTTAGGTTTTTGAGACAGGTTTTTTCCTTCTATGTAGCTTTAGCTGTCCTGGAACTCACTCTGTAGACCAGGCTGGCCTCAAACTCAGAGATCCACCTGCCTCTGCCTCCCCAGTGCTGGGATTAAAGGAAGGCCTGCACCGCCACCACGTGGCTCCTCATTTTTTTAGACACATGGTTGCATCTTTGTCTCAGTTGTCGCTGAGGCCTTTGCTTCTCCAGTATTTCAAGCTCAATTAACTGGTAAAGTGCGTTCTCTGTGTATGGAGCTGGGAATGTGGTGTCTCTCTACTTCATGCTGTTGTTTAAAACATTACTCCGGGTATCAAGTCTCTCCTTGGTAGCCTGCTGTCCTTCCTCTGAGTGTCCCCAGGCCTCCCCACCCTGGGGACATGGTCAAATGTGGTGTACCTGAGTTCGTATGAAAGTCAGTTCCCACTCTCCACTCAACTGTGGAGAATGTCCTGTACATTGTTTAGATCTGGTTTGGGGTTCAAAGTTTACTGCACATATTGTCCCTGGCTGGTACCAGTTTGAACAGAACCCCTGGGCCCAAATCTGCCCATCATCATGTTCTTCTTGTAGGTTTCTAGGGCCCTCTGGATCCTTCTATATCCCCATTCTCCCATACTTCTCTCACCGAGAGTCCCAGGGGGCTGTCCTCCTCTCTATCCCACTTTCTTGACACCCTATGAGCATATACAGGGGAGGAGGTCCCACCAGTCACAGTCATAGGGGAGGGGAGTGGGGATTAAGCAGGAGAGAGGAAGGAGAAGGAGGATACAAGGGATGGGATAACAATTGAAATATAATATGAATGAATTAATAATTTAAAAGAATTTGTTAAAAAATAAAATAAAATGTTACTCAGAGGCACATCATATGGCCCTGTTTTGACATGAAATGTTTTCTTTCTGCTTTTGCTTCATGTTTTCAAAAGCCACTTTTTAAAAATCAAGGTCTCGTGTGCTTCAGGCTGTAGAGCTGAGGGTAATATTGATTTCTGATCCCACTGCCTTCATCTCCTCATTGCTAGGATTACAGGTGAGTACCACCGTGTGTGGGTTTGGGGTGCTAGTAACTGAATGTAGGTTTCAGTCATGCTAGGCAAACAGTGTTTAAAACAGAATGCTGCACACCTTCAAATCTCTGCTCCTCCTCACCCTTTCTAGTTTAACCCAGCCAGTGTGTATTTGAAAACTAAAATCATGTCTAAAATATCAGCTCTGGATGCTTGGTACATTGAAGCTTGTTGTCTCTGCTCTCAGACAAGGCATGGCAGGACCTGCCACAGTACACTCAGTGAGATGAACTTGCTCAACCATTTGCTTTGTGTTCTATTAGAAGCACTGTTAAGCCTGCACCCTATTGTCCAGTGCAATGTGACCAAGGAACCACCATGGAACAGATGGTTCTAAACACTCTGTCTGCTTTGACAAACTCTCAATGAATAAGTTAAAAAAAAAAAAAGTTGAAAAACCTCTTTACAGTTATGATCAAGAATGCTTTCAGTTTAAAAGGCTTTGTTGAAACAAAAGTCACATATCAGGGCCAAATAAAACCTGAACGTAAATGGCTTTTGCACCTCCTACAGGAAAGCAGCCACCACCACAACCTACTTCAGAACACTGTCACTCCAGGAACAGATGCTCTTCTTGTTGGCAGTTGCAGCATCCCAAACTTTTGCCTCATCCCATACCCCTATGCCATTTCCTACAGATTTGCTTATTCTGGAAATGTCCTAAGACTGGACCCATGCAACATATAAACTACTGTGACTGTCTCTTTTCAAAGCAGAGTGTTCTTGGTGTTCATCTGCAATGCAGCGCTCACTTTTGGCCCATTGTAAAGAGTATACATTACATTCTTTATGTGTCTGGAACACACTGTAACTTTGATGAGTGACACTGCTGTGAACATGTGCACATAGTTTGCATACCCAGAGATGCAACCCAGAAGTAAAAAGGCTGAACCATGTTATCATACTGTATGGTACATGCAAGTAACTAAACTTTTCTGAAGTGACTGACTGAATTCTGTGTCTTTCTCCATCTCTATCTCTCTTTTTCTGTCTCTCTGTGTGTGTCTGTTTCTCCCTCTCTGTCTGTCTCTGTGTGTGTGTGTGCGCGCGCGCGCGGGTGTATATGTCCTAAGGACAATCTTGGGTGTCATTCCTCGAGCACTGCCCACCCCTACTCCTCCCTTCCTCCCTCTTTCCATCATTCATTTATTTTACATCCTGGTTATAGCCTCATCCTTCCTCACCTCCCAGCCCCACCCTCCCTCCCATCTTTTTTTTTTTTTTTTTTTTTTTTTTTTTTGGTTTTTCAAGACAGGGTTGCTCTGTGTAGCCTTGGCCATCCTGGACTCACTTTGTAGACCAGGCTGGCCTTGAACTCACAGCGATCCGCCTGCCTCTGCCTCCCGAGTGCTGGGATTAAAGGCGTGCGCTACCACGCCCGGCTCCATCTTTCACATTTTTAAAGCCAGGTTTTTGTTTTGTTTTGTTTTGTTTTAATGGCTGAACTTTGCCTAAAAACCAAGGCTCAGTAGCCAGAAAGCTCCCAGAATCCAATTGTCTCTGCATTCCCAGCACTGGAACTACAAGTGCAGAAGGCCACGCCTGGCCTTTTTGACATGGGTTTTGGAGACCAAGCTCAGGTCCTCAAACTTTCACAGGAAGCACTTTGTCAACCGAGCCATCTCCTGAACCTCCTCATTCCTGCCAGCAGTGTGTGAGGATGTTGGCTTCTTTACATCCTTGACAGTGCTGCTTAGAGCCTGACTGTGTCTATCAGTTGTCCTCCTCTATCTGTGGTTTTGGTTCCTATGATTTCAAGTACGTGCAGCCACCTGTCACCCTCGAGTGTCTCACAGAATCTGCCCCGATCTTCCCTCCATCTCTTCATGCAGGCATTAAGTTCCTTGATGATGGGGAGGGTGAGCACGCCATGCTCACATAAATCCAGCACAGTAGACTGTTGGGTTTTTTGTCCTAGGTGTATCTATATGATGGCTCATCTTCATTGTTAACTGGACTTGGTTCATTGCTTTAGAAGGTATGGAGAGAAGGGAGGGTCCACGTAAATGTGGGTGGAGCCATCTGACAGGCATTGGTCCTTGACTGAATAAAGAGGGTAAAGTGATCTGAGTACCAGCCTTCATCTCTCTGCAGATACCACGTGACCAGAAGCCTAATACTGCCATTGTGCCTTCCCTGTGTCATGAGGGCCCAAAACCTTCAACAGTGCGCCAAAACAAACCCGGCCTTCCTTAAGGTACTTTGTCACGCATTTTCTCACAGTGACCAGAAGAGTAGCTATGATGCTGTGTGGAGGAAGACGCAGGACACCGTAGGGGGTGATGAGTGAATAGCAGTCCTAGTGGGTGTGAAGTAGGGTCTTAGTGTGAAGTGCACTTTTGAGGGCTTTTGCATTCTTTCTGTGTCTTCTTTGCCTTTAGTTTTAATCCTTTCTATACTGGTAAAGATATATGGGTCTGAGATCCACAAAAGAACACACTTTCAGGAGCCACATAGAGTGGCTGTTGGTCTCTAGATCTTATTCATCTTGCATGACTGAGATTCTGGCTCTTCACTAGTAATTCCTGGCCAACCCCTGCTGAGCACAGCTCTCGCTGAATCGCTGTTCTTGACTCCTTTAGAATCCCATCCTTGTCTGGTCAGTGTTGGTCTTCCCCTGGATTTCTTAACTTACCGCAGCCCCAAAGGGTAGCAAAATATACTGTGTAAAATGCTCTTCTTCTGCGTAAGGGTTGGGTGCAAAGAAGGATGGTCTCATCACCCCTTTCCTCGTAAAGACAGGAGAATGAAACTCCCTTGAGAATGATGCCCTACCCCCACCCCAAGAAGAAACATTCTTCAGCCGGGGAACAGCCAATAACTACATGAGGTCTGGATCTTTCCCCAGAAGCTCTCATCTTCTGCCAGTTTCCATCAACAGCCCCCTTCTACACTACCTGTTGTTCCACGTCACCCTTGGGTCTTGCCAGTTTTTTGAGTGTTGTGATTTCGGTGAGGCCCTTTGTGAGGTCTGCGTGTGCTCATCTCCCTGTGGGTCTGTCTTACTGAGCCTTAGAAGATGCAGGTAAAGCTTTGCCTTGCCTACCTCCTCAAGGTTAATCCTTGTCCCACTGCAGGATTTCTGTTGGGAGCCCAACTTTTTTTTTTCTTTTTTTTCCAACTTTTCTTTAGAATGTGGTGACCAGACAAGTCCCAAGCTTTTGAATTGAAATTTCAACAGCTTCAAAGATGCTCAAATTCCAGCAAGAATTAAGTCTGGCTTTTCCTGCAGCTCCTAGGCACTCTAACACATGTATGCTGGTGAATGCCACAGTGAGTCAGAACAGAAAAGTACTTGTTTACGACAAGCCACTGGCCACCAGGGACAGTGCGGCTAGTCTTAATGGAGACATGGGCAAAGTAAGAAAATACTAGATTTTAAAAGCTTGATACAAGCTAAGAACACAAAGGCCTCACACTTAATTTTTGTATTACCACTTGGGTAGAGAGCTTGCCTGGCATGCACGAAGCCCTGGGTTCCACGCCCAGAGCTTCATGAGGCTGATGTAGTAGTACACACCTGTGATCTCAGCACTCTGATGGCACAGGCAAAAAGATTAGGAGTTCAAGGCCATCCTTGGCTATATAATTGAGGCTAGTTTGGAATATGTGAGACCCTGTCTCAATAGTAATAATAGTAAGTTTATATCACAAATTAAAGTGTTTGAAATACAACATTAATTTTATCTAATGGTGATGATTTTTTAACAATATGGCTACTATAAAATCTATAGTTCTGTAGCATTCTATTTCTTATAGTTTTGCTTCATGGAGGTTATGGTTTAATGCAGTTGCACTGTGAGTTTTCACACCTTCAAAACTGGTCTCTCAAGAGTGATAGGTCTCTAGTCAGCAGCCCAGGGGAGCTGCATTTATGTGAGTTTGAACTAGATTGCAGTAACTCCATTAGTCTCTCTAAATATTAATGGTTCATTCATTCAATTGGGGCAAGGTATGTGTGGGCATGAGACACCTATAAACTTTTATACAGTTTGTTCTGCACATTGGTAGATGGGCCCATCGCTTTTATTTTCCTCGTAATACAGCTGTGATCCTCAGAGTGGCAGCACTTAGGAACTTGTTAACGATGCCTCCTGTGCTGAGGTAGGACCTAGCAGTACGAGAAAAGGCCTCCTGATGTCAGGTCTGTGCACCTCTAAATTGGAGACTCTGATGAAGACACAGGTAGGGCTGCTGGCTGGTCCTCCTTAGTCAATGGGGTGTGTGTGTGTGTGTGTGTGGCTGTCCTGAACTGGGAGAGCCATGCGGATGGAGTGGAGATGCCAACTGAGGTGGGGAAGATGACAGGTCTCGCTCAGGATGCTGACACTGGCAACTGTCACTTGTATCGAAGTCTGGCATAGCAGATGAGTTAAAAAGTGGACTTGGCAATTAAAGCAACCTGAGTGAGGCTCTGTGATTCACCAGGTCAGCACATGTAGTTACACTATCTAATCGATTTCAACTGGCCTGTCTCCGCGTTCCTTCTAATGTGTTAGGGGACATCACAGGGCAGTGTCCGTATTCTCACAGGCTTCTGTTTTAAGCACTGAAAAGGTGCAAGCGGCTCATCTGTTTCCAGGCACGCTGATCTCACTGACCGGACGCTGGCCTGGGCCAGTCGCTTTGTCTGCACTGTTACTTAAGGATTTCTTATCTGGAAACCTTTAGAAGCACAACTGTCAGGCCTGAGGTCCAGAATCACAGTTGGTGTCTGAGGGTTGAGGTTTTCATGTTTGTTTTAGTGGATGACAGGTCAGCTTGTTGGCTCAGAGACAGAGACAAAATGAGGTGAACAGGGCATTTGTGACGACTGTTGGAAGCCACAGAATCCTAAGTAAGTTCACGCTTAACCTGCCTCACCCATCCCACTACAGACGTCAGTGATGACGCCACAGATCGGTGAAATAGCACCGCCCGCCATGCCAAGTGGCAGCAGGATGACCTGCTCAGCATTCCAGTCAGGAGCAGGCACAGACACGTTCCCATGCTCTTCTGAGACGTGACACATGTAATCCAGGATACGTGTTGAAGTGGAGAACTGCACAGCGTACACTTGATTCTTTTTACATCTGTGTGTGTGAGTGCGCTGCCTGCGTAGTGTATGCCCCATGAGTGTGCCTGGTGCCCGCAACGGTCAGAAGAGGGCACTGGGTCCCCTGGAACTGGAGATGCTTGTGAGCTGCCACATGGGAGCAAACTCTGGTCCTCTGCAAGAGCAGCCAGTGCTCTTCACCAGCTCCCCACACTGGTTCCAGTCACCATGAGCAGTGCACAGCTCCTGCCTTGGCCTTAGGTGCAGTTGTATCGTGTCTACAACAGGACACTGGACTAAAGCAGGTTACTGACAAGAGTTGTTTTTTAAATACATTTATTAACCAATGTTAACACAGTAAATGAAATCTATATATTGCTAGTCAGAGCAGCTTACAAAACGCCAGAATGCATCATAGGACTGGACAGCCACAATGGGTACTTACAATGTGCAGAGTGGCTAAGCTCAACACTTTGATGTAGCTTTATGATTGCAGAAATTTTTAAGGATTCCTAAAACAATCAATTGGAATTTTACCTAAAACTTTTACAAAACCAGGCCACAATCTCTTTTTTTAATTTTGTTTTTTTTTTTAAACACACAGTTTTCACACTGTAGTAACTTGGAAATGTGCAGCCGTGTCGACAGAGACAAGAAGCCAAAGTAACAGGAACCTCACTTTCATGCAGCTATCAGGTAAATAGTACATACTCTGGAATGATTTTACACCAAAAATATTCCCACAATAACTTGCTTTCACAGGGGTGGATCGAAGTCTGAAAACCTGAAAACAATCAAAGACTGTCAAGTGTCCTTGCTAGGGCAGCGCAGCAGCAATGACGGTTGTTACGTGGCAGCGAGGAGGGAGCGGTGGTGCCGAGCTATTGCACTTCCTGCATAACCTGGAGGAGTTGATGGCTACTGGGGGTCTGTACAAAAGAGCGAGCTCCATTTGGCAGTAGTTACCACCGTCTGCAGTAGCATCGGTGCCAGGTGGAGAAGTCACAGACAACTCCTTACTTTCATCTTTAGAGTGACCCTGATGGACCGGAGAAAACTGTCTTAAAGGCTTTTCTCCCGACTCTTTCACTTCTGTTGTAAGTAATTGCTTTAATAAATATCAAAGGTCTAAATAAATATTTACAAATTATCTCTCTAACCTCAAAAAAATAACTAAAGGATAAAGTGGGAATTTGATTTGGTCTATGATCAGTCTTGGAGAAAAAAAAAAAAAAAACAAATTGTGAGATAGTTTTGAAGAAATTTAATTTTCCTGGTTGTCTTTTATATATCTATGCATAAAAAATGTTATTCAACTGTCGATCCATTCCTACCAGTGACTCTTCTTAACCAGACATCCCGCAAAATACAGACTTTGTACAAATCACATATCTTTAATACAAGAAAAGTAACATGCATTATTCACTGTGTACAGTGATGGAGTTCGTTAGTAGCAATGCCCCTTCCCTACAACACAGTGGCCGCTGTGACACATAAGTGCTGTCTCTCTGAGTAGTAACTCCACGCAGGGAGACACAGGGGAGGTTCAGGTGGCACCGGGGAGGGAGGGCCTCAGTTAAGAAACTCATGGGCCTCAGCTGTAATTCCACGTTCTGAGTACAGGTAGTTTTTGGCTTTTGATTTTTGTTTTTGCTGCTGATTTTGTTACAAGCACTCATGTCAGGACAAAGATGAAATGTGCAAACTTTAAATTTTAAATATTCATTTTTTTTCTCTAAGATCCAGCTCAGTAAAAGATTACCCCAGTTTCCCTGCAATTTTAAACTACAAGATCAAAGCTAATAATTTGTTATAAAAGTTATATATTGAAAAGAAATAATGAAAACACAATTGGGAAATATTTAAGAAAAAATATGCAGGGCTAGCCCTGCTGTGTTCAACCCTGTTCCCTATATTCAATCACGGCCACAGGCAGCGCCTGCCAACAGTGAGCCAGCTGCAGCACGCCAGCTCAGCACGGCCGGCCAGGTAGCACTTCTCCTCCGCAGCGCCTGCCGCTCTTACATTCAGCTCTCTTCTGTCTGTGTTAGACTCAACTCATATTCACCTGTTGTTGGTTTTTTGTTTTTGTTTTTTTAAGATCTGTTGTTTAAAGGTTAAAATCTCTGTAAAACCTAAAAACGTTTTAAAATTTGCTGAAAATGCAACAAATCCTCAATTAGAATTTGAGTAATGCCCTCCATTGGTGTTACTTCAGCCCCCGAAAAATGCCGGAGGAGCACTAACAAAAGATTTAAACTACTGTGCAAAATTTCACCACGAAAAGTGTTTAAAGGCTGGTGCAAAATGGGAAGCAAATTCTAAACAATTTTGGCTTCTTGGAAACAAAAACCGCTGCATGTGAGGTGGCGCAGGCTCATCTCTTCCGGCGGCAGGTGCGCTTGTGCTCTGCGTGCCAGTGCTCCTGCTGGCACTTGATGGAGCAGTAGGACGTGTTCCAGCAGCAGTGGTACATGGCCTCCTCCTCACAGTTGTAGCACTGCAGGGCAGGGGGCACGCGTGAGACCAGCAGGGACAGCTCAGGGCCCACTATGATTCTAAGGCTTGCAAAGCTCTGCTCTGGGTCAGGCTAGCCCAGAGTCACATGTGCACTGGAGCAGCTTGTGTGGAAGGACTGAACCCATGGTGAGGGCTCAGGCGTCCTCCCAACATTGCATCAGCCTGGCTTGCTATAGGCTCATTCCACCAGCTCAGGCAGCAGCTGTTTCCTCCCCTCACGCAGCTCTTTCCTCACATTCTTGACCAGATCTGACTCCCTGTGGAAGGGCATTTGCAGCTCTGTTCTCCCACACATCACACCCCTCTACTGCACAGAGATGACTGACACCATAGTGCTCTGGTCTCCATCCCTATCTGACTTGGACTTTCATTTGGTGTGTGGGTGCTTGGGATTAAATGCAGGACCTCCTATGTTCTAGGGAAGCAGAGCAGTGTAGAGCCACCTCCCCCCGCCCCAGGCTGGAGAGGCCTTCCCTTGCCCTATCTTTCAGGGAGCACTCTTGCTACTAAGAGTTCCTAGCATGGAGAGCTGGGTCTAAAGGTACCTGGCGTTGAGGCCAGACTGTTAGATATGGGAGATGGAACGAGGGGAAGCTCACGCTTGAGTTTTAAGCAGGCAGGGCTGTGGCGCTAATGGCTGCACTGCTGTGGATGCCTGCAAGCAGATGAGCAGCAGAGCAAGAGCAACTGCTGTGCCTATCCCCCACAAGACCCCAGTGGCCCTGAGCGTGGGCTGCGAGTCTCACAGGAGGACCAAGCACTCCTACACCAGGGTGCCAGACATCCGCCTTCCGGTTCTCTTCTTGGCTGCATATTTATTTCCTGTCAAAATTAGTGTTATGAGTTTTGTGATTTGCTACATCAACAATGGTAGCTCCTGCCATATTGCTTCTGGAAAGGTAGAGAGAGTGAGGTTAGGGGCACGTGCGTTAGCCACTGCAGCCAGAATTTAAATCTTGGGCTATGTGGCTGCAGACTACGCTTATTTCACTCCCTAGTCTCCTTGCGCCTGCCTTCCTCCGTTCTCTACAGATACTCTGGGAGGACCCAGGCTTCCCACATGTGTCTCATGGCATCTGGCATCTGGGTATGCTCTGTCCTGTCGCCCTGTACAATGTCTTACAGTAATGGTGGGAGATAACATTTTGGGCAGAAAGCCGGGGGTTGGATCCTGGCTTAGGATGACCCCACCTCTCATGGGAGCTTTAATCAACGTTCAGTGACAGAAACCTTCAAATGCCTTGTCCAAACAAGTCAGAAGAACACACAGCCCTCCTGCCTGACACAGCTAACAGCAAAGCTACGGTCCTGCAGTGGCCCCTCTTCTCAGTTCCTTTTGACTTTTTGTGAATTTATAGTCATGCTCTCAATAAATCAAGTATCTTCTGTAAGACAGAATTACCGTGTGCTGTCTGGGTCTGCTGAGGCTTGCTTGAACACACCTCAGCCTGGCTAGTGAGACCTGCGTCCTTAGCCAGCAGCTGTCACCACGTGTCTACCCAGGCACCCTAGTCAGTCTTGCTAAATCTTTATAACAGTTTTTCTTACTGCATATTTCATGAAAACTTTAAATATATTTACAGAATCTTCATAATAGAAACTGAGTAAAAGGAAGACTTATTATGAAATGCTATACAGAATATCATCTAAATTGAAACTAAGTTAGGAGCTTAAAGCATAACTGTTCCCAGCAGGTAGTTCCCTCACAGCTCTGGAGCTGAGAGAGCAGTGCAGGAGCCTTTATCCCACGGGGAGGAAAGGCTTACAAACAGGCCTCCTGACTCGTGCAGTCAGGTTGAAGGGAGGGTGCTTGCCAAGCATTGAGGTGCGCTTACTGTGAAGTATCATAACTGAGTGCCTGGGACAGGGACACTGCCCACCCATGGGGAAGCATCTGCAGCTTTTCTGCTTGGACAGTCTCGGCTGCCTCTAGGTCAAAGTCGGCCGAGACCCCTGGGACAGCAGTGTCTGCACTGCTGGAGAAGCTGCTCACCCAGGAGGGTTCCTGCACACCCCTTGAATGCTTTGGAGTTAACTTACTCTTCTGGGGGACCCGTGTGTGTGCAGCACACCTCTCTTTCTGCGGTGCCCTCAGCACAGCAGATCACATCCGCAGGAGCAGCGCGGACAGAGTGTACTCACCCACTGCTTCTTCTTGGTCTGAGAAATGAGCTGCTTGTGCTGCGTCGCTAGCTTCTTGATCTCCTCTACAAATTCTTCCTTACACTTTTCCTTCACCTGCTTACACTTTCTGTCCATCTCACCCTGCATGTTGGCTACAGCTTTATTTACAGCTTGTCTTTTTTCTTCTTCCATTTCAGAACGCAACTGAAATGAAGACAGCAACAGACAACAAGTAAGCAACACCTCACTGCTGGGTCAGGCTCTGTTCCCTATTTCACACACATACAAGACAGCAGCAAGAAAGCATCACTAATGGGGACAGCCGCTCCTGTGAGAAGCTGTTCCACTCTCCACCCCCCAGCAATGCGCAGCCCCACCTTTTCCAACGCTTCCCGGACCACTCTCTCTGTTTCACGCTTGTGGTCTGACTTCATCCTGTCTTTAAAGTCATTAAAAATTTTGGTGTATTTGTCGTGGCACATGCTCTGACAGACGCCATCGCTAGTCGTCTGGGTGCTTCGATGCAGCATTCTTGGGGAAGAGGCACTTAACTTCTTGGTCTGGGTTGACACCGACACTTTCTCAATTGGCTGAGGCATTGTGGGGATTTCCTGGCTGGAACTTACTGCTTCCGTTTCTGGCTCTGGTTCCTAAAGAAGCAAAACAGGGGAATATAACTCACCCCAGCTCAGTTAAGATAAAAATTCAGTGTACTTACTTTCTCTCTCTCTCTCTCTCTCTCTCTCTCTCTCTCTCTCTCTCTCTCTCACACACACACACACACACACATACACAGAGGTGTTGCCAAGCAGGTAATTAAGCTGGTCTTGTGTTCTATTTTATCACAATTAAGTAAATCCTTCTTATACCCAACCAGTGAATTTAAAAAATTAGAATTTTCTTAAGCTATTAATTGTATAAACAAATATTTCATTTATAAATTCACTATATGTTACCACGATGGATCTTAACTTTTAAAGTAAACTAAGTTTTTGGCTTGTAACTAAAGACAAAAGTTTTTGGTTTGTAAAATATAAAATCATTAACATCTTACATTTCCTAGAGTCCTAAATCATACCTCAATGAAATGTGTCTGGCATGTACCCAGATTTACAATTTTAAAACATGCTTGGTTCATACAAAAAAAAAAAAAGAAAGCTTGACCACGGTCTCCTTGTTTTAGTCCTGGCCGAACTTGTTTATCAGATAACTACTCTGTTTTACACAACGCCACGAAAAACACCAGGTTCTCAGGAAACGCAGCAGCGCCCTGCTCGCTCCCCGGCCTCTGCTCCACGGCTGCTTACTGGGGACGGAGACTGTGCACTCGCGTGCTGGTCGAGCAGCAGTCCACAACGACAGGAGTCGGGAGACTGGGCCTTAACGTGACGGACATTACTTGACTGTCTTGACCGTACTTTGAGGCTCTTCCCTCTTTCGATTGCCACCTGGACACTGTGAGGTGGGCAACTTACTTCCTTTTTGGGCTCCACACTCTGATTACGTCGTCCTTTCTTTGCTCTTGGTTCTTGAGTGACCTTCAGCTGTGGGCATTATAAAAGTAATATCTTATTATTTGGCACACTAGGAAATACCTCTGTGCTGAGAATACTTGTAGTGGACCCGCAGGAGAGAAGGGAGTCCTTCCATCCACTCAGGAGCCACTCGCGTCGTTACTGCTGTGGATTGCTGGTGAGAGCCAGTGGACCTGCAGAGCCGAGCAGCGCACTTGCTCTCCTCCCACCGGCCGGGTCAGGCTCCAAGTCGCTTGTACCCACTCACGTCTTTGCACTGGTTTGGTTACTTGTGCAGAGAACTTTACAGATGTTTGTAGGAAAGGGAAAGACGATGTCAAAACCTGTTTATGAGACTTCTGCATGGAGAGACCTTACCGAGACGCGGAGACTCACCTGCTCATTACTGGTGGAGGAGATACTGGACTCTGCCTCCTCCTCACCTCGGTCCTCATTCTTAGACTTCCAGAACCTTCCTTCACGGAGGAACCGCTGATGCAGCTCCAGCTCGTCACAGGCCTTTTTCCAGCCCATGCTGCGCTTCACGTGCAGCCGGTGAACATTGACCGTGATGTCCTGAATGTTCTCGGACGGGATCCAGGCCCTGCGGGTGCATGCAGGATGTAGGCAGACAGCCGCAGCGCCCGGAGGCTTAACAGCGTGGTGTGGACTCTGCGACTGTGAAGAGTATCTGCAACAACTTGACTGAGGCTGACACTCAGGGCTCGGCAAACTCGGAGCCAGTCCCCAGGGCACAGTGGCTCACTCGCTGCCCTCTTTAGCCAGCTCAGCTTGCTACTGTTCATACGACAGTCTTTTAAAAAATATTCACTGTCTCAGACAGGGTAAAGCTACCAGGGCCCATCCAGCTATATGCCGGCCAGCTTTATGAAACCATTTCAAAATGCACAGAATTTCAGCTGGACATGGTTGGCATACACCTGTAATCCCAGCACTCAGGAGGCAGAGGCAGGGGGATCTCTGTGAATTCAGGGCCAGCCTGGTCTACAAAGGGAGTCCATGACAGCCAGGGTTACACAGAGAAACCTTGTCTCAAAAAACCAAAAGCACAGAAAATTTCAAAATGGGCACACAAGCATGTCTGTGTACCCATGCACACACACACACACACACACACAGGCTGGCAACTGGACGCATGTGATGCATGTTCTTGATACATGGTGTCTCTGCCTTTGTAACTGAGCTAAAGATGAGAGGGGACAGGAGGTAAAGGTGATCTAGAACACGGAAGTCGTGCTCTCCTGTTGTACAAGTGTAAAAGGGAGTTGCTGCAGTGAGAAGTCTGTGACAAAGTGTGTGGGTCACCCCCCAGGATGGATGCTCCTGCCCTTACATTCTCAAAATAATTTAAAACATTTCCACACATAAGTTTCTATTTAAATTGACATTGGGTACCCTGCGCTACAAATAAAATAAAATGTTTAAAAAGTACAGCCATCCCACAACTTAGTAGTACAATATGCAGATGTATAAACTGACTCTTCTCTCTCTCTGTCTCTCTCTCTCTCTCTCTCTCTCTCTCTCTCTGTGTGTGTGTGTGTGTGTGTGTGTGTGTGTGTGTGTTGAGTCAGGGTTTCTCAATGTAATAGCCCTGGCTGTCCTGAACTCACTCTGTAGATCAGTCTGCCTCTGCCTCCTGAGTGCTGGTATTACAGGCATGCGCCAACCACACCTGGCTATCAAATACTCTTAATAAGATGGAATTTTTACTGTTGTGTATATTCTATATAGATCAATGCTTCTGCATTACATGATAGACAAGCAGATTCAGTGAGAGGCCTATCTATCTTAAGTTGAAAAATACCCCTCCCCCATTCTTCTTGTATTTGTGTTATAAGTCACCGCTGTGTTTACTGCCACCACAAACTAGGTGCTGTGCTTCCATCTGTATCCTGCTTGCACGAGGACTGCAGCCTCAGCTTTCCTAAAGCTCAGAGAGCCTGGCCAGTGTGTCTGGATAGAAGCCACTGGAAGTCAGTGCAGAGACTTGGACACACAGACAGACCCTGACTGACCTCACTGGCATGTGCACAGTGGGATATGATATACAAAGCTGCAATGCTAACCTCACATCCTCATCAAAGCCAAATGTTCACTGTGCAGTAAAACTGTTCATTGTGTCATTAGTTTAAAGTCTGCTAAGTGCATCTATATGAGTTTGAGAAAACATTTGAAGTGTTCACAGTCTATATAAAATAAATGATAAACCAGGTGGGAAAACAATCCTTTGTTTTGCGGCTTCTCATACACACACGGCTGACTTTTAGCACGACTCCATTCTTTTAATACCTGGGTTAGAGGAACTGTTTCTGGCTTTATCACTGGACTATTTAATCTGAGTCCAGCAGGAATTCTCAAAAGTTAAGTTCACTTTTCTGATCTAAAGTAATGGTGACAAGACTTAGGGTAATACTGTCAACGTCCTAAGTTTTAATGTTCAATGTTGTTGGGGCCTTAACTCAGAGTGAGAACAGTGCTGTGTGTCATCCTACAGGTTGGTATCTGTCCATGAAAATATGTGAAGCAATTTTATACTCAGCTTCTTTGTTTAGAATAATACATATGTTTTATGTGTCCACATATGTAAGTTTCTAAGCTTTACAAACGCATGCCTGGGAGTGGAGATGATGTGTGCTGTCCCTCTCCTCCACATTCTTAGACTGATGCTACAATCCCAACTTGATTGCTTTTGCCTGTTAATAGGGTCATAGAGCGGACTCAAATACTGCAGCATCTTTACAGTGTGAACCGCTGTCCCTGCCCCGCATGATGGGTACAGTCAGTTTGCTCTGCACCTAAGGACCAAGCATCCTGCTAACATATTCTGTTTACAATGATACTGGAAAACTCACACAAATTATTACTAGCTACAGGCATGTGCTGAATTTAAAACAGCACAGTGCCCCTGTCTCTAACAGCAGTCACCCACACACTCAGGAATGCAGCTCTGGCTATTGCATGAGTTTGGGAATTACCTCTGGTGGTGATGGCCAAAGAAACGAACATCAACTTGATTGTCTTCTTTCTGCATGACTTTGGCTGGCCAAAACCCAAAACCTTTCATTTTAGCCCAAACCAGTTCATGATTAGGTATCTGAAAATGAAATGTTGTTGCTTTTAACTTTGAACTCCTGAGGTAGAGAAGCATGGACTGAGTCGGACATAATCCATTTGGACAACATTGCCTTTAACTATGAAACATACACAAATGTAAGAAAAAGTATACACAATTCATATGCTTAAGAGAAAGTAGAATTATAGACTTATTTCCCAGATGAGGCAGAAATTAGGATAAGGTTGCCTCCAGACCAAAAGCCCTGTGCATGACAGTGGTAGTAGAGCGCACTGACTTTGTTCCTGTGTCCAGCGTCACCTGGGCATTGCTTAGAAAAGGAGGAATTTTAGGATTGTGAGGCCTCCTGAGTCTGCCTGATGTCAGTGTCACCCGGGCTACTGCCCTCAAATACCCAGAGGTTCTATGCCATTTCACAGGAAGTGGTTGAGCTATAGACATAGGCAAAGCCACAGGTTTCTTGTTGAAAGTGAGAGGAAAAGCAAAGACTCACTCTCCTGTTTATCAAGGGCCCATTGTGTTGTCTTACTAAGTGCTTTGCTTGAAATTCAGAACTGAAAAATGATTTTTGTTATTTTCTCATGTTTGAGTAGTGCATATTCATGAAGATCACATATACTATATAATATAAAGAAACATATTTCACAGATATTATCATCCCCAAGTAAACAGGAAATAAATGCGGTTCAAACAGTTTTCTATAAACGAAAATCACAAAATTGCACATACGCAAGGGTAGCAGAACCAGTTGTCGGGCCGCGCGTTGGATAGGTAGAAGCAGTTCTTGCAAAGCTGCAGCTCATCCAGCTGGAAAGCAAA
Source organism: Acomys russatus (assembly GCF_903995435.1). Taxonomy (NCBI): domain Eukaryota; kingdom Metazoa; phylum Chordata; class Mammalia; order Rodentia; family Muridae; genus Acomys; species Acomys russatus. The sequence continues at coordinate 64,091,126 of NC_067145.1, forward strand.
GCAACGGTGTGAGCCGCAGCTGCACGGCAGACACATGCACTCTCAGGCCTCTAACCTAGTACACGGCAATTCACAAATCCTTCGGTGTGACAACTGAGCTCTGCTACTCACACACAGGGTGACAGCACCCTGCCCTTGCTGTGCCCACTGCCGCCCTCGCTTGCAGTGCTTTCTTCCTAAGTGTACAGACTACTTCTCTTTTTCCCTGTTGTCAACTCTCTTCAGAAGACAGCTGTCCATACTCTGGAAGTCTATACCCACATCACCATCTCATTCCTTCCTATGTTGTAGAGAGTCAATATGATTTTTGTTTATTAACTAATAAGGAAAAGTGAAGTTTGAAATTGAACTGAAGAAATCAAACTCCTTAAGTGAGAATTTTTTTCAAAATTAGCAGTTTCAGTTTTTGACTGAGGTTTGCATGTTAACTGGCTGTGCACATGTGAACCAGCATTCCAAGATGTGGCTCTGGCTGCAGGGCACAGCTTGTCTGCATTTCACCAACACTCGTGTCAGCAACTAGCAATGCTTGAAAGTTGCTATGTTATTTACTCACTTCCCATGTATGCCAAACATGAAAATCCAATTACATTCAGAGGAAATGCCATAATTAAAATGGAGCAATGAAGGGCCGAAGCCTTAAGGTTTTGATTCTAGCAGAAGTTTAGTTATTAGGTGTGAATGGTAGGTACCTCATGACACGTGTCTTTATATAACATCCTTGCAATGTCTGCTTGCTCACTGTCTGCTGTAATGGAAGATAAACACAACCTATCATCAATACTTCAGAAATTACCACCATCAAGTCAAGTAACTCTATTGCCATTTCAGTTAACCAAATGGAGACACGCTCATCTCAAGACACATTTTATAGAATATTCTGGTGGCAAAATACATTCTATAGGCAACTTTCATTTCGCATTTAACACAGCCACTAATTCTCTGGGTGGAACATGACCTCGTCTCTGTGAATGAGATCTTAGTGGGAAAGTACTGGAATTATCAGGAGTGCTGGGAAACTTTCTAGAATAAGACAAAGCATGTGGATGGAAGGATGGCATCCACTGAGGCAGTTCAGTGTCCAGTGCTTAATTGTCATGTACAAGAGTCCTAGGGCTAGAGCCTCAGCACCAGAGAAAAATGGTCAAAAGTGTGCTTTCCCCACACAAGGCACTGGCCACCACCTCTGTATGCCACACCAGCAAGCAACCATCAGTTTAAATTCCAACACCATTACTCATATATGGATTACTCAATGTGGAATTTAACATTTTCAAACTGAACACAAGGAGAAAAAGGACGGAACCTCCATAGAAGATGACTGTGTTGTGGAGAAGCAGCTGTGCGTCAGCCTTGAATTCCTCGTAACTCCGGTACTTCCCCTCATTCACCTTCTGGGAGTAAAAGACAGAAGGACAAATGTGCTGTGAACCACAAGACTTGAAAAGGGGACACAGCAGAGTCTGCCCAGAGGACATCAGGAACTCTTGCTGCTGCCACACCACCAGCACCACCAGCACAAGTGACAGGGCCACAGGTAGCACTGTGGCCACTGTGTTAACTTCCCACGGTGGACTTCACAGCTGCCACGCCTTGTCTGCAGCAGTGGTAGCAGCTGCTGGGCTTTGCTGACAGGAAATGCTCAGATGAGAGCAGGGCCATACATGCCTGCCATCTTCCTAACAGCTGGATGGAGACTGAAAAAGGAGCCTTTAGCCTTCATGACAGTCACCAGACCTCTAAGGTGTAGTTTATAGAAGGACTTCAGGATTCTGTCCCCTACCCCTTGTAGAAAGGAGCCCAAACCTTTTCAAGTAGAATATATCAAACTAAGCTACCTGGAAATAGCAAAAAAGCATTTCTGAATCCCAGTAATGTTGGCATAAAAATGGCCTCTAAGGAATGCTCACACCCCGATGCCCACCTCTTTGCTCATGAAGCTTCTTTCCCATATAGTTCTAGTTCAAATGCCCTTTCTTCAATGAAAATTGCCACGTCTCCTAGGTTCTTACCTACACAGCCTACATAAGATTGTAGGCCGTGTGGCACCAGCCAGCTTTGATGCTTACCTGTCCTCCCTGCATTCCTGCCTCTGTAGAGCTGGGGTACACCAGGCACTGGACCTGTTCGGTGGCTGCCCAGCTAAGTACCTAGCCACAGTACCCCGAAGTGCCTCCTGTTGAGTTCTGCTCTGAATTCATATTTTGGATTTTAAACTGGAATGCAAACTGGGAAGATCATAAAAATCTCGTCTTTCTGATAATTTTCCTTACAGGACTCTGCTCATATTACACTAGGCCAGAGCATTAACCCAGATAGCATCAGCCTATTTCACAGAGAGCCTAACAGAGTCTAGAAGCCTTTGTGGCAAGTGTGGCAGCCATGAGGTCTAGAGGATTTGGGAGGCCAAGCACAGGAGGGGAGAGGCTGTGCCTTTAGATCCTTAAGCCCTATAATGTAGCATGAAGACCACATTCTGGGACATATGGGCAGCACCACTGGACTTGGTGGGTTAAAATAAAAAAGGATATAAAGTTGGGTGAGTGGGAAAAAGGTTGGATCTGGGAAGAGTTGGGGAGAAAGTGATTATGGTCAACACTCACTGTTTGCGATTCTCAAAGATCTAAGAATTACTTCTTCTTGCTTTAACCCTGATTTTGTTTCTTTTATGTTTTCCCAAGACACTAAATCCATTCTACACCCTAAGTTTTAACTAAAGGTCCCAAGCACACTGTTAAGGTAGAAAGTCATGCTCAGCAATCAGTATTTTACAAACAAAACGTCAAGCTGCCAGGCTAGAATGTGCTTCCTGTAGTCAACAAATATCAGAAGCTGTCCGTGGTTGAAAACCAGGCCTTTCAAAATTTACATTAGAGTATGTGACATTTATAAGTAGGAATGTGTCAATTAGCAGGAACAGTGGCAAAATACAAGGTACACTATGACACCACAGCCACCACTGTTGCGTATACTGCTACCTACACTCTACCTGGTAGTTAAAGACATATGGAAGTAGAAATAAAGGAGCCAAGTTACCTCCTGTATGGTAGGGACATCCACAGCTGAGTGCACCAGCCTGCGGTACATCGGGTGCTTGCTGTCCTTTCCTTTCTTATTAAGGTCTATAGCCTAAAAGGTCATTAAATACACAAAGCGACATGTAAGACATCAATTCCTGAAACTCAATATACTTTGTAGTCTTACAAGATGTGCTTTATAACTAATGGAGAATGTGTGCAGTTAATGTAATGTGGCCCTCTTCAAGGTTTGACAGAATAGCTATTTGAGAAATACCGTCTCATTTTGAATAGCAGTAACCAATGCAAATGCTGTGATAAAATAATTTTTAAAATGTTTTCATTAAATGCAGACAATGAAATGCTTATGTCAAACAAAATTATAAAGGAAAAGGCACACAGTCCAGTCCAACACAAACACATTTGTTGTAGAAAATGGATAAAGCAGGAGTCAAATTTGATAGAATAGGCCTCTACTCCTGGCACTCAGGAAGCAGAGGCGAGAGTGTCACATTCAAGTCCAGTCTGGGCTACGTACTGAGACTTTGTCTTTAAAACCAAACTAGATTATAGCCAAATATGGCAGCACAAGTTGCCGTGGTTCCCACAGCAAGAGCCACAGTGGAAGGAGCCAGAACAAACACTCACCCGCTCCTTCATGCGGGAGACGATGAACCTCAGGTAGGTGCCCATCTCCTGTTTGTTAGAATGCTTCTTCTTAATGCTCTGAGGAAGACAGAAGAGACCACACAGGTATGTCATTTATATGCCCATAGATTTGTAAAAGGCAGAAGACACAAAGGCCTAGAGCATGCAAACACTTCATCAGATTTCAACGTCTGGTAACGTCTGTGGTGTTGACACAGCATGAGTGCTATTTCCCTCAAAAAGATAGGAATTGAAAACTATGTTGCACTGAACGTGACGCCTAAGAAATGAAAACTTTCCCTTCTCTTGGTATTTGGGAACTTCAGTACATTCTCTAATGCAGAGAAATAACATGTGCAACAACAGAGTCCTTTAGGGACACCGTAAATTGATAACTACCAAACAATTTCAATATAGCATACTTTGTAAAAACTAATCTGCTGATGAACTGTGCATGGTGGGTACAATAGCATGTTTGTTTTTCATGCTATAAACATGATTAGCTCATACACCAGACTAGTGGAAAATTAATTAGATTATTTATCTCTCAGGAAAATTGGATTTCAGATTTCATGTAAATTTTAGAACAAAGGCACATAACAGGCCAATGGCAACATATTATATCACGCATCTGAGAGACTGTTTTAATGGATTCACAACTTTTAGCCACTAGATTATGATTTTCTACTGTTAATATAATTTCTACCAGAAAGCTATATACACAGGGAGTTATTTACACACAGAAAATAATTTTTAATACGCTTAGCATGGAGAGGAAAACAAATACTTCCAGGTCCATTACATATGCATATTAAAACAACTAATAAAAAGTTGACTATTTGGGCTGGAGAGATGGCTCAGAGGTTAAGAGCACCACCTGCTCTTCCAGAAGTCCTGAGTTCAATTTCCAGCAACCACATGGTGGCTCACAAGCATCTATAATGAGATTTGGTGCTCTTTTCTGGCCTCCAGGTATAAAGCACTCATATACATTAATAAACAAATCTTTAGAAAAAAAAAGTTGACTATTTAACTATCAAGAAAGAATCTCAGCTACTTCCTTCCTTTCTTGCATTAGGGTCTCATTATGCAAACACGGCTGCCCTGAAACTTGCTATGAGCTCACCTGGCTGAAGGCTGGCATTATAGGCATGTGCTGCACTGTGCTCACACCTTGACCACTTAAGACCGAGTTTTCCTTCCACTTATGTTTCTCACCTGGACACACTGCGTGTGCCCTATGCCGTCATTTAGTAGACAGATGGTAAGTGGTTAGATATGGGAGGAAAAGGGTGGGACAAGTACTTTTTCTGAGTGTTCAGGAAAAAAGTCTACATCCTTTAAATAGAAGGGAGCGTGGCACACATGCTCCTAGCCAGGAGCCCTACCAGGTCTACTCTATCACACTGTGGACACACTGTTAGTACTGCCGAACTCAAATGATCATCCTTGCTAAATGAGAAACACCCATACCACCATCTACCATAGCAAGACGTCTCGAAATGCTATTGCCTGGGTTGTCTGTAGGTAGGTAACTCATTTCAAGGGAATACACAATCAACCCTCCATAAAATACTAAAATATGCTCCATAAACACCAACACTACCCTGCAGGAATTAAACAGGACAGGAACACCTATCTCTCTGAACCGTCCTTTGAGTTGCTCAAGCCCAGCTGGGCTGTCTGCAGCTGCCTGGCTGGCGAGAATGGCCTTGGCTCTTTGAACTGCATCTATGCACCCTTGCTCTAAACATAAACCTGTGGAATGTTTCACTCTGTTGACTTAAATCTACTTTCTTTTGATGCAGTGCCATACAAAATAAAGCAACACAAAGTTTTCCTTTGTGCAAAAGTCAGATGAAACTGGGATCAATATCACTGGAGCCTAAACATTTTCACTAGCTTCTACTGTCTTTAAAAGATGTTGCCACAGCAAGGAAACTGCACCGAGGCTGCAGAGGGCTTCCTCCCAGTTGCTCCCATCGTCACCTGGCTTAGGCAGAACCCGGGCTCAGTTCCTCCTGCCTTTACCTGTACGCTCAGGGCCTCTTAGCTGGTTGCCGTGTGTGGCAGCGTTACTTGGGGAAAGCTTTCACTTCACTGGAACACACGGCAGGACAGAGGAGGACACCGAGTTCTTATCCTGTTTAGATTTGCCTGCAGCCGGGTGGCTGGAGTACTTAAGTGCAATTAGAAGTGACGATCTAATAACCCTAGACGGGGACAGAAAACAGTTAACTGGACAGGGCGTACCCCCCTAGCTATAGCCAGTGGGAACTGGCCAGGAGCTTTCAAATACGACCTTCATATGCTAATATAAGGGCCTCTCCACCTTGCCTTGGGAGTTCTCCTTGGGTTTAGACACTACACTTTAGTCTATCACATGAAAACCAGCAAGAAGCCTTTAGAAAGAACATCAGTGTCCATTTATATGGCATACTAGAGCAAGTAAACTCTCCTGTGACTGAGGATGGGGAGGGACAAGAGCCAGCTGTGAGGAAGCATGCCCTGTGTGGTACTCAGATGCCACACAGGGACCAGTGTGTGACCTCCAAACATACATCTCTCCTTGAAGGAGAACTCCCAGTGTCTTTGAGCCACTCCTTGGGTGCTGATCAAGCTGACTGAAGGAAGAGACACAGACATTCATAATCTACATACTGTCTTTAGTGTGACCTACTGTCAAGGTCATTAAAAAACCAAAACAAACAAAAAACCAAAACTGTAGGCACATACTGGCAGCAGTTGAAATTTCACCTTTTGTTGCCCTACTGAGTGAGGTGGTGGACTTCCTGAAGGTCCATCTGAGTCTGTCAGATCAATCCTTACACAGCTTTGCTCTGCTTCATAAAAGGAAAAGCCCTTCTCTCACTGTATGCATAAGTACATTGTGAAGACTGGTTCCAATTTAAGCATCTGTGGCTTCGTTTTAGCTACTACAGCAGCAGCCCCAGTGTGCTCGGTCACATGGGTCTGACCCACAGGAATCCCGGAGGCAGACCAGATCAGTGTGTGAAGTACGTATTTTTTACATAAAACCTAATTCCTCTTTTCTGCCAACAAGTAAGAAATTCTCCAGATACTTAAGGTGCTATCAAGCACAGGCACTTCTACTGGTTATTGACTGGTGGCAGTGATGGCAGCTGTGCCTGGACCCATGGTATGATGATGGGCTCTCCCTCCCAAAAGGGGCGCTTCTCCAGGGATGTGTGAGAACAAAATGTGTGCTACCAGATGCTCTGACCCCCGAGGGGCTTGTACGTGTCCTCCCATTACCATGTGTATTTCAGGGTTATTATTTAGTTCGTAAAAGAAACCCACAGAAGCCGTGTATGCAGCACTTGGGAGACAGAGGCAGGAAATCTTTGTGAGTTTGAGGAAAGCCTGGTCTATGTAGGGAGTTCCAGAAAGATAGCCATGACTATATAGAAAGACCTTGTCTCAAAAACCCATAGAGGAAAAAAATCTGCAGATCAAGACTTCTGGGTTACCTTTAGGAAACAAAGACAGGGCTACCCACTAAGGCACTCACTGACACCGTGTTGCAGTGTGTGACCACTAGGCTACCGAGGAATCTGAGTAGTTGGAGGGAAAGCTACCTATGGAGCTTGTAAATATATAGCTTTTAAAGTAAGCATGACTGTCAGAGACACTGAACAGACGGCTGCACACACCCACCCCACCCCTAGTCCCTTCACTGGCTCTGAAGAGTGTGCTTGCTCTCCACTGGTAGCCTCACCTTCCATCTAAGTGACTAGGACTTCATTGGCACAGCCCTCCCTGACTATGTCAGGCCTGCAAAATTACCAAACACAGCACTGACGCACAGGAGGTCAGGGTAGCTGGAGGGGTTATGTTCTCTCCTTCCCCCTGTTAAGTCCTGCCGATGGCACTCAGGTCCCTAAGCTTGGCAGCAAGCACCTTTCCCACTGAGCCCTCTTGCCAGCTCTCCTTTTCTATTTTGTGCCAAGGCACTCGTAACCACTTGTTCTGTTTTTAAGAAGAAAGGCACGCAGACAGGGAGCACTCTGCCTACATAGCTCCTAAGATCATACCCATCCACTACAGGCATTAGCTTAAGTGTTATCTTCTCAGATCCTGAGCATTAATAATAAACTTTATAAGGACTCAGCGATTTTATTTATTAAGAGCACTTGTCCTTGCAGAGGACCTGGCTTCGATTCCAAGGACTCACATGGTAGCTCACAACCATCTGTGGTTACCAGGCATGCATGTGCTATACAGACTTACACGCTGGCAAAACACCTAAACACATTACATAACATTTTAAAAAAATACACAACTATAGTAAAGTTCAGTTAAGTGCTAACCAGCCTCCAAAAGAGAACTCACAAGACTCTAGTATGTTATTGCCCAAATCCTATCACACAGTGGTCAGCACTCATTTCCAAGCCTACTGTTCACTGTGGCACTGCTACATTTACCATGGAAATGCAGTGTATAAACCATGCAGCTTCTTTCCTTACCAGGGCAGCTGTAGGCAGCTTCAACAGTGATTAGATAACTATGCCCAGGGTTTGACAGTGTCTGTCTTGGACTCCATTTGAATAGTTTCTCCTTGCAGAGGTCCTATTGCTCTTCTGCCTGGCTAAGCCCTCAATGAGCAACAAAGCCACCAGAGGACAGCACATGGCTCAGGCAGCATCATATTAAAAGCAATTTTCTACTTCTATTTTAATAAAGTTTGTAGGATGCAAGTGTCTTTAAAAATAACACCAATATGATCAATGGTCATTATCCTCACTATTACTCACCATTTGAAATTAACAGCTTCTACTTCTATTTCACTTAAAGGCCATATCTCCATTCTACATTTTTAATGTGGACCTTGAAAGCAAAGGTATTTACTCTGAAGGTGAAAATATTAATACATTTCCCACATTCATAAAAGTGAACTGACCAAAGAATAAGAGTAGCTGCTTCACAGCAGATACATAAGAAGGGATCTGCATCCACTTTCATTCATGGCGTGGCCCTGCTCACTGTGAGCACTAGCTTCAAAGCACTCAGGAGTCAGGAAGCACTATGCTACCCACGCTCCCAACGCACGCAGGGTGCAGACGCAACTCCAGCTCGACTTCCACGAGACAGCTTTCAAGTGCAGCAGCATGGCAGTCGGTATGGCGTACTCCCTCCCACACCGGCCTCTCTGGGCAGTCACTGGACCTGACTGCTCCTCCGTGTACATACTCTGGTTAGCTTTAATAGTGGACAAGTTCTGTTCCTTTCATTTCCATCTGCCTAATGGGCACACTACAATCCACGTAGGACAGGAAAGGTACCAGGGGCTTGACAGAGGACTTAAGAGTTAACTTTAAAAGGCCAGTGTCTGAGAAGGCTAAAGACACCCGGGTGCCCTGGAGCTGGAGTTAAAGGCAGTTATAATCTGCCTGCTGTGAAGTGCTGGCCCTTGAACCTGGGTCCTCTGAAAGAACAGGACACGTTCTGAAATCATCATCATCATCATTGTCATCGTCATCGTCATCATCAGCCTCTCCAACATTTTTTGTTTTGTTTCTTATCTGTACTTCCTATGCTTCCATAGCTTACTACTGGGCTACATTAATCACCATGCAATTCATAAAAAAAATGAGTTTTTCACAGAGAAAAATGCCATGTAGATATCTGAGAAGAGATAAGTACTTTGCAGTTTTTTAAAGGACATACTGGAACAATCTTGTCTTTCCTTCCTGAGCAGATCCTTTTGTTGTAAAGTAGTGTGTGGCATGTGTAATATGTGTGTGCAGTGGTTAGTGTCTGGTGTGTGATGTGTAGTCAGTATGTGGTTTGTATGTATGTGAGGAGGGACAGCTAGTGTTTGTATGCACAGTACATCCGGTGTGTCTGCGCTGTGTCTGATGTGTCTGGTATGTGTGTGTGTGTGTGTGAGTGTGATACATGGGGTGTTTGTGTGCTGTGTCTGGTGTGTTGTCTGTTTGTGTATGTGTGCCCACACACTGTACGAGATGCAAAGTGACACAAAGGTTAGTCAGATGAGGAGATGGACAGTCAAGTAGTATTTTATTATTCTTTGTGGGCAAAATCTCTGAGCAGTATTCCATCTGAGCCCCAGAAACAGAGAAAGGAGCAAGGAGCTCACCACTACCTTTCTGAGGTTCACGGAGGCAAGCGGCCCTGACCGCTGCAGATGCACATTACAGTTCACAGAGGAAAACTGTGTCTATGAATTTAAACCATGGCACTAACATGAATCTACAATTACTAATCAAAACAACAAAACAACAATGCACCATAGCAGAGAAGGAGCATATGTCAAAAGGAGGGAGAAGAACGCAGGGCTCACTCCAAAGCCAGCCCATCACTCACTGGGCAGCACCAATTGTCTGGGGAAGAAAGAAGACATTTTACTTGCTTTAGTGTACTGCTCTCCTCATTAATCTTCTGATGCTTTATAAGGGACTAAACAGAGAGCAAATGCCATACTCTTGAGCATTAAGGTCATTGCTCTCACAATCAGGGCTTGCTACAGAATCTGTACACTCTTGAGGAACTTACTCTGTAGACAAAGCTAGCGTCAAACTGAAAGATCCACCTGCCTCTCCCTCCCAAGTGCTGAGATTAAAGGCGTGCGCTGCCATGCACAGGTCTCCTTTAGAATTCTTAAAGTAAGAGAAAGGTTTCATGGGGAGGCCAAGGCCAGACAATGTGACATTTCATATTGGAAGATGCTTTTCTTAGTGCTGTACAGGGACAAGAAAGTGAATACTTAAAAACAACACTGTCTGCTCTGGTAGCCACAGTCATATGTGGCCAGAGGCTCACACTGGACAGCACCAGAGACCACTTCCACCACCACAGACTGACAGGTACTTGTAGGGTTTTTAATGACAGGCCCCCTGGCCTATATATTTAAAATATGCTCAAAAGCTCCTTATTGGTATATTTAATTATTCTATAGTCCTCCCAAACATTAATAGGAAAAAGTAGATTGTAGAGTTGATTCTGATAGGATAGTTCCTGATTTTATTCTGATGATTACAAGTTCTCTTAGTCCAAAAATAATGTTCACAGGTGTCACTCAATCAGTCCTGTGATTTTTCCCCCCAAAGGCTTATAGGCTAATAAGAATGAAGTACACAGACAGACACAGACACACAGACACAGACACACCGACACAGACAGGCCGAAGTACACAGACAGACACAGACACACAGACACAGACACACCGACACAGACAGGCCAACCACAAACCATGGCACCAAAGAGGAAAATGACTTTCTAATTTGGAAACAACATATGTAAAGAAAGAGAACCAAAAAATATGAGACATCTGAGAAAAAACAAATGGCCAAGGACAAAACTGACAAAAGTTGCCATGTGCTGCAGTATAAACGGGCACACGCTTTGAAAGGTGAGCTCACCCTCCAGCCAGTGACCAGAGAGGATCTCGCACACACAACACACATGAAAATGTGTTAAAGCACCACGGCTATGCTGTGTTCTAAACATACTTCCTTTATGTAACTAAAAACGTCAAAGGAGTTTTTTTTTTTAATGATATGGAGAAGTTTATTATAGGAGCATGGGAGAGCAGGGAGGGACACCCCACAGAGAAAGAGCGACACAGACACACGGAGAGCGACCAGACAAGAGAGAGAAGCAAGAGCAAAGGGGGCTTTTTAAAAAGGTTTTTTTTTTTTTTTCAGTTTTGCTTGGTAAATTCATGATTATTTCATGAAAATCAAATGTTAGCCAGCTTCAAAAAGAATAGTGAGCGGGGTCCTCAGCGCTGACCGTGAGCAGGGTTTCAGACGCAAATGCGGACATGCTTCGCTGACAAGCTGTCAATGTGAAATGATGGGGGGCACACGAAAGCACGTTTGTAAGACCTGGTCAGCCGAGGGACCTCTGGCTTTTCTATGTAAGATGTACAGACAGGATGTCTTGGGCACAAGCTGACTGTATCCAGTAAAGCACTTAACACACGTATGCACACACGCACACACACATAACACAAAAAGTCTGAAGAATATCTACCTACAGAAAAGGAATTCTGTGACTTTTGCTTTTCTTATCTGTTACTTAAATACTTTACCACATTGCTGTTAAAATGACTTAAAATCTCTCCTAAGTTAATAAGTTCACAGGAACAAGAGTATATAACTAGATAGGCATATTTTTCTCAAAGTAAAATCTAATTAGATACTCATGAGCTACTTTTAAAAGGCAGCAGGCATTCTACAGGAACATTCTTGGAGATGTAAGCTCCCTAAAGTCAAATTACTTGGACTGAGAAAGGAACACTTGTCTTTACAGCCTTCGGGCCTGACTCAGCTGGGACACAGCCTGTTCCTGCTGATGCTTCAAGCCACCTGGGCCCGAAGGCACAACAAGGTGCCCTGGGTCTCTCCCAGTGATTACAGGCACATGTGCTTTAAGCTCACATCTTAGTGGTAATGTTTGGCTTCCTTCTGCTCTCTGTCTGTCTAGGACTGAGGTTCCTCTCTACAGATGTCCTTGGTTGTGTGTGTGACTATCCAAATTTACCGAACATTCCAGAAAGACCGGAACACTGATTCTGACTGGAGCCAAAATTCTAGAGATTTTCAGTCTGTGAACCCCAAGCTCCTTTAGTGCAAGAATATTTCAATCTAGACACTCCCTTATTTCTTAATAATAAAGATGGCTTTTATTACAATTTTTTGTTTTGTTTTTAAAAAGAATTATTTAGCAATTGTCATTTTCTTGAACGTAACTATTAAAACAACAGAACAGACCTAACTTAGAAATGATAGTTTCTTTGGAGGTTTCAGAGCTGAAGGTGAAATTCCCCAAATTCAGCCTCAAACACAAGCTTCCGGTGTCTTGTTGGGGACAGTTCACAGACTATGTTATAAATACGTAATTTACTGTGTGTGTGTGTGAGAGAGAGAGAGAGAGAGAGAGAGAGAGAGAGAGAGAGAGAGAGAGAGAGAGACAGGCAGGCAGGCAGGCAGGCAGGCAGACAGACAGACAGACAGACTGATGTAAGACAATTATATCCTTGTATCATAAAAGCATCCAAACTGAACAACAGAATAGGATGAAATGGCCATGTATTTCTGAGCCAGTTAACAATGAAATTAAAAAAAAAAAAAAAAAAAAAAAAAAACAACCAACAACCAAACAACCAAACAAAGAAAAAGACCTAATCAGAACCAAACAGAACAACCATGGACAAGAAAAAGAAATAGAACTTTATAAATACTATTTTCTTCAAAGTATGATTCCACTTCTGTCTCTTATATAAACTCTCAGTGCTTTTACTTAAACTCTTACTATGAAAGTGAAAACTGATGATTAAGTTAAAGACCTGATGGTGCGGGGTGTCCCCTCCCCGGGTCCTTACTGCTTTAATACTTGCACATTTTTCTCTTTGGGGGACGACATACAAAGGATTGAATCCAGGTTCCCACACATGCTAGGAAAGCTGATCAGGAATCTCCCACTGAGCTCTATGTAAAAGTCCTCTTTACATTTTCTTTGCTTGCTGGCTTGCTTTTTTTTTTTTTAAATGGACATGGACTCAGTGGTTTCTCTGTGCTGGCCCTGAACTTACTCTGTAGGCCCAGCAGTCCTGTGTAGCTGGCCCACCAGGCCTAGCTCTTCCTCATAAGAGGCCAAGTTTTTACTTCCTAGAAGATAAGCGATATGTATTTGCTTTTAAGAGGCACGATGCAAACCCATGACAACAGAACACAAGTGACACCAGCCCTCTGCTCAGAATGGTGCCTGAGGCCAAGCCTGCACTGATTTCATGTGGACATCCCATGCTTTTGAAGATCTAGAAGAAATCTACCACCTCAGCCTTGATACTGATACTTCCAGATTCATTTGTTGATACCGTCTCATATTTCCCAATAAATGACCATGAAACAGGGTTATTAATGCTATTCTAATTGTCTTTTGTGTACATTTTAAGCTAATTGGGTTCAGGTAACCAAGACCTCAGTTAGTAAGGACACCCTGCATGAAGTGGACTGAGGTAAGCAAGACTCAGTTACCATGGTGGACACACTAAGATGGGTCTGGACATTCACTGATCACGCCCAGATGAAGTTTCTGACTAAGATTAAAGAGAAGAAAGTTGTAAAAATAGAATTTTTGAGAAATTAAATAATCATTCAAACTGCTGAAGTATTATTTAAGGCATACTAAGAACCCGAACTTATGCTTAGCTGGACAATGTGACGACTCTCGCTAAGTAGCTGAGTAACACAAATTATAAAGCTACCAAGCAAGTTCACACCAGCACCATCAGTGCCTTGTGAAATGCAGTACTTAGCCACCACACATCACTCATATCATGACACACTACAACCGCACAGCATGCGTGTTCTTCAGTGAGGAAAATGATTGAAAATTATTGTGCAAAATACATATTTTACCAACTGCACAATGCACTTTAAGTAATTAGAAATTTTAATGTGCAACTGTCCCTCCACCCTCCACATAAAATATGTCCACCCTCCACAAAAAATATAAGCAAAAAAATAAACTAAGTCATGATGACAGGAAAAAAAAAAAAAAAAAAGCAGCTTCCACAGCTATAAGACGGGAAGCTGACCAGGAACACTCCCAACACTGGGCCTTTTGCTGAGGTGTGCTCTCAGCAGCATTGACTCTGGCATGTATTACAAAATCAATATTGAACACACCTCAATGTGGCAAGCAGTTCATAATTTGAAATGCTAGCCTTTAAAGCAGTCATATAATCTAGAAATGGGTATAAAATATGTGAAGATATTTTATATGATTAAAATTCTCTAAAATGTACACCCTGAAACATGGGGTGTGCTCTGCGAGGCCCATTTATGAGAGTTGTATTCATTGGTCACAGTCATTTCAGCAGGTACCCCCACCCCCAGGATCCATCATTGACCTAGCGAGCCCACCTGGGTTCCTGGTGACACTGTTGTTCATGTTCCAACCCCCTGACCAGCACGTGAAAGCTCGTAGGTACTCACCCTGCAAACTGGGCACTGCCAGTGACTACTGCTGTCTCTAAGCCTGAACTCATCAGACAAACACTTGGAATGATACACACGAAAACACAGGTCACATATCAACACCTCTCCAGGCAAATGGCATTCAAAACAATACCAGTCATGAGTTTCTGTTTCCCAGTCCTACAAAAAATACAAAATAATTTCGTATGACATTTTGTCAATATCTTTATAACTAAGAACAAAATTGAAACTAAAGTCCATCACAAGTTAGGCATTATAAACAATTTAAGACATTCAATGTGATAAAACAAGAGAGAAAATACCTAGAAATATACTTTAAAACTTGGATTCTCTCCTATGTAGTAGCAATACTCAGAAATACCATCGGGTGATCTGATAGCAAACAACTCCGAAGTGAGTTATGTCCAGAGCTCTAATATTATCTTTCATTTAAAACTAGGACCTAAAGAATAACGTCATTTGTAAGCTGAGTGCCCACGACAACCGGCAGCTTTATATTTCCAACAGACAAACCTGTGCTTTGTCCTGCTTTTTACAAATCACAAGTGAGTGCCATGACTGCCGACACACTGCGGGACAAGGTCCGCAGTCACAAGTGGTGGCACGCACTATGCTTGTCTCCTGAACTGAAAATAACAACTCACCTAACGCCCATGTCCTAGCAGGTCACCAAGAGTCGGGGTGGTTGAATTTAGACAGATAAATTGAAAGTGTGAAATTAAAGGAGTAGTCCCTATGTAAAGAGACTGGTCACCACGCCAAACGCAGGGACGCAGGCTGCGTCTGGCTGTGGCTTGTCCTAGCAGGTCCAAGAGCACAAGCAGCTACACAAGCGTCTCTCAACAAGGTGGCCTCTGCACAGCCAGGACAAGCTGAGTACACACAGGAGACTGTCACATTGCCGTGTGCTTACAATTCATTCTTTACAAATGTCGTTCTTTGCTTTTCCTAAAGTAACACTTCAGACTGAAGGGTAACTCTTGACTCTTCTGCAGGTGCGGAAGCCAAACGAACAAAAGGAAACTGAAGTTGACACCACCAAGGCTACTTCCAGTAGAGTTCAGCTATCAGTTATTTTTGTGTATATCCACACTCTTTCCAAGGTTGAGCGTCTTCCTCATCTTCTCAGATGCTAATATTACCCCAGCAAGTGGGATTCAAGCTAGCACTCAGTCAACACTGACTACTGCAAGCACAACGGAATGCTACCATGCACTCACTAGGAGCACAGAGCCATGATTCGGGCAGAGCAGTCACTGCTACAGACATGTAAACTTTGTGGGTCTACATTTCAGTAAGAAACTCAGTCTTCACTGACCAGAACAGTAAGGAAAACTAGGACATTTAGCTCCTCACTGGAGCTGTATACTCCTTGCAAACCTATCTGCCGGAGTGATCCACTTGGACTGCAACCACAAAGTACTAATTTTACAAAACTACCCCAAAACAAAAGAATGAGAAAAGGCATCTGCACTACCACCTGCGACTCAGGGGCAACACAAAGACCTGCATGTGGTGCTCAGATGAACCACAGCTAGTCACTGCTGTGTCCATTTCAGGTGGTCAGCGCAAACATATATGATATTATTGGCTATTTCATTTTCATATTCAAAAATGTTTAATATAAATAAGCTTCAGAATTCTATTTTTTTATTTAAAGAGCTTATTCTAAGTTCAAACAAAAAAAGTATTTTACTCTCACAGCTGTTTGGAAATATCTTAAAGAACATCACTGATTATATGGACTTGTTAATGAAAAAACTGCCGTCCTTCACAATTTAACTCATCTTCACAGTATAGTTACCGCTGTGCAGGAAAAGCACCACCATTCCAGCTTTCCCTCTCCCTACCCCACCATTTCCCCTAACTATGAAGCAGACACTGAAATAATGGATCTGTCCTTGTTGGGGTACTTAGTTCTACTTTTAAAAATAATTGCAGGAATGCAACCATAAGGTAAATGAAACAACGTGCAGAAACTTTTCACGTTAACTTATTTGATTCTTTTCTTTTAAACACAAGGTCTCACTAACAGGCCTGGCCTGCAACTCAGAGAGATCTGCCTTTCCAATACTAAATTACAGGCTTGCATCTCCGTGCCTGGCTTGGTTATGTTTTTAAAATGGCTATTACTAATCTCATCATCATATGAGTTTAAGAAGACAATGCTTCTTGTTATCTTAATCATGGCAAAAGCTATTCATAATATATAAAACATGCAAAAGTGAAGCACAAAAGTCACTGGATTCCAATCTATTAAAAATTGAGTTATAAATGAGTCATGTGGACCACAGGCCAAGCTGCCTCCAGCTTGTCTTTAGTAAACAGAAATCATTTAAGCAGTGAGGCTCACACACACCAGTCACATCTGACAATATGCCGAGTTTACATTTGCACTGGATGCCACAGGATAGTCTGCTCAGCAGCATGTGTAAAACTCCACATCAGAACAAGAATGACTTTGGAGTGCAAACTAACACAGAGGTAAAGACAGCACAGTCTCCACAAACAAGTCTAGCAAGAGTTAACTGTGCTAACCTAACAAGACAGAACTCTAGTTTTTTTAAAAAAGGCAAAATTAAAGTAAAATAATGTAGTGCAAAATTAGTTCACCTTGTCTGGGGCTGCTGTCCTGGAGAAAGGCTGCGTACTGTAGGCCTTTCAAAATAAAAACAAGATAATCTTGGTCTCTGCCACAATTTTGCTCATATCAGGTAACACAGGGCTAAAGGGGTTTCGCTCATAGTTTATTACTTGACGTACAATTTACACTATTTGTCAGGCAATGTTCACAGAACACTCTATTACTGAGCTGATCATTAATGAAAAGACAGTAGCAAACTGAAGAGCTGTCACTAATTGTACAGGAAGGCTACGGATAGACACAGAAATCTCTCCATGAGACCCAGTCATGTCAGAAGAATGTCTTACTAGCCACGCATACTAGAACATGCCACAAATGTATGTCTGATTGATTTGAAACTGAATTACACTGGATTTTTTTTTTTTTAATCAGAACAATGAATGGGAACACGGTAAACTCAAATACCTCATCCATGAATTTTCAATATTTAAAATCACTAAAAATATGTAACCATCAAATCCTCACGTGTAAATGACTAACTGAATTTGTTAACAGAATTAAACTAACCCTGGATTGGTAGAGAACTCATTTTAGAGCTGTATTTGCACTAAAGCACACTACTATATACATGCTGAGTAGTGTAATTTATCCAGGCTGTACTCAGATCCTTCAGCTAGCAGCAGCCTATGATCTACTGTTCGGCTAACACTCTGGAGACAGACTGGTTCAAATCCTGGCCCTGACTCTCACGCTGTATAAACTTGGGCAGAGGACTTAGCTTCCCTACGTGTTCTCTTCTATCTGTAAAATGAACAGAATGAGAGCTCCTAGCTTATTGTGTCTTGGTAAGATGCAAACGAGTTCATATGTACACAGTGCACAGAAGAGTGTCTGGCACAGCCTGAGCGCTCAGGAGATGGCAGCCAGTGTTACTATCTATGCATTGCACAAAACAGGAACTACACCCCATTGATAACATGCTTCTAATCACATGAGTGCGTTTCTTTTCAAGCACTTAGAATTCATTATCATATCTTATTTTCACAACATTCTCTGAGCAAGGTAGAACAGGAAATATAATTAGCTCCAATTCAGGGACGAAGAGGAAGCTCAGAAATTTTGTGGCCATGTACCAAGGAGGGTGTCTGGAGAACTGTTGAAAGAGGGCATTTCAAACCTGGTCAAGGCTCTTCAATCATCCAAAGGCAATTTTAACTTTTTAACACCCAATGTCTTCAAGATAGACATACATACTACACCGCCGAGCATGTATGTAACAGTGTGCATTATAGTGAAGACACACTGTAAAATAAGTGCTGTGCGATTCTAGGATTTGTCTAACTCTGTTAACAAATCCAGGTATAGTCATTTACATGTGAGGGTTTGTTTTAATGATTTTAAATATTGAAAATAAATTACAATATTGCCCAGTGAAACAGAATTCAGAGAAGGAGAAAGTACCAAAAAGCAAGAATTCATGCACACACAGCCCACCAACACACTTTAAGGATAGAACCACTCAAAATACTGTTAAGCAAATAGTCTCTCCTTCTCCCCCCCCCCCCCACCCCTTGTCACTTCTCAGTAAGTCATGGGTCTAACATCACAGGGAGCTCTAGTGTAGGTGGTTTCTAGTTCACTAGTACTCACCAGCATTTACTTAATACTCAGTAAATAAAAGATTGTTTACTCTTCTTTGTAACTGAGGTTGGGAATGAATATTCAAAGAATATATAATTAATTCCATACATAAATAACCTAAAGAGACTAAAACATTTCGTATTTTAGAACAGCAATAGCATCAAAAGTACGTCAAAATTTATGTTTAAGGTATTTAAGGCAACAAGCTAATAGCAAATGTAACAAAAAAAGCAAAAATCTAAATTGCTTTAAAAAAAAAACAGTTCTTAAATTTACATGGTATATACAATATACTGGAATGTCCAGTTCAGCTTGAATTCAGCAGCCTTTCAACATGTTTCCTCAAGAGTGAAGGCATGCAAGCCAGGTGTGGTGGTGCACGCCTTTAATCCCAGCACTCAGGAGGCAGAGGCAGGTGGGATCACTGAGAGTTCGAGGTCAGCCTGGTCTACAAAGTGAGTCTGGAAAAGCCAAGGCTACAAAGAGAAACCCTGTTTTGAAAAAACAAACAAACAAACAAACAAAAACAAAAAGCATAAAACAAAAGAAAAGCTCCCGTGGCTATATGCAGTAAGGTCTGTGAGGAACAAGGGCATCAATTCTAATCAATGTCGTACCTAAGAGGTGTGAGCTTAGCTGAATTTCAAGATAAATATAAATCAATACTTCTAATAAGCTGTCCATTTGAGTTGAAAATAACCATTAATGACATTTCTTCAATGTGTCAATTGTGCCCTACTAGGGTGTGTAATTTCAGCACATTCATTCCTAAAATAATATACTCATTTCTTTAGGAAACTATGAAATATATATATCCATTAATTATGCCCTTTAAAAAAGAGTGTATCAAAAACCTAAAATAATGGAGAAGCAAAAAAATAACAGAAAAAACTATAAAATGCCTGCTTTTTATTAAGAATGGTGCTCCTCAGAGGTCTGAGAGTGGCTGCAGTCCTGATATTAGAAACAGTTAACTTGAAAGTCCTCAGAGTTAAGAGGACAAAATCTAGTCAGAACTGCAATTAGTCTGGACTCAGCAGTGGCAAGACAAGAAAGTAAGGACTGACTGTACATAAGCCTGTAACCCGAGGCTCTCGGTAGAGCCTCTGTTTCTATACTGACATGAACTAGGAGAGAAATGAGGTCCTGAGTCCTAACCCAGCAGGTCTATGGGAGGAGAAGACGGTTTTAAAGGAACATCATTTTTATAAAAGATTTTTAAGTCATATTCAACACTGGCAACCAAATTCTTCACTGTCAGATCAAAATTACTTAACAAATCAAAGTGCAGCCTTGTCCTGGGACTGTCAACAAAGTTGGAAATCACCAACAGGTCATGGTAACTGCCTGGTGTCAAGATACATATTGTATACATTTTATCTGCAAATGATCCAAAACTATGGTTACCTGTTTCCTATGTTACATGTCTTGGAAACACCTTTTTAACCTTGGTGAGCACTTTATAAACCAACAGGTTAATTTGTGAGACATTATCCTATATTGATTACAAAGATAACTGGTAAACCATAAACTTCACTCCCCTAGCAAATGGTAAAGATATACAGTTCTCAAAATTTAAGAATAAAGAGGATGAAATGCTAGAAATATGGACTAAATATTGCCCCAATCATGTGTATTTTGGAGTAAGTAGATGATAAAGCACTGTATGAACATGAGCCTGGACACATGCTGGCATGGGATGTGCACATTCAAGTGTCTGTGTGTCGCATGTCAGCTACTTAATCATTAATTATTTTGCAATACTGCGCTGGTCTTGCACAGAGTGCCAGAAAAATGCTGCTAGCTTTACAACCTCAAAAGAGAAAAGACACTGATATAGCAAAGTATTAAATGTTCAGGTAACAAAATGCACGTCCGTGCCCTCTTAGCTGCAGAACTCCACTAGCTGTGAAAGCCATGTTTTTGGCACTATTTGGACTCTATCAGTTAATACCAGTCTAGTTTTTCAGATGACCAAAAATCCTTGTGTTTGTCAGTACTGCATGTATGTCACTTAGAAGACAGGCCGGTGTGCTCAGTTTTACATATGCACTGACCGTGGTGTAAGCAGGCCGTTCACCCAGTAGTCTTGCTGTGAACGGTGCCCTTTACAGTCACCATCTCACACACACATATGGAAGTCGCCATGAAGATGCACTGCTCCATTTACCATAGTTTCTCCAACAGAACTGATGCTTACACAGGGGGCTGCAATTTGTGTATGAGATCACCACTGAGCAATGTCTGAGAACATTACGAGGCAAGAAGAAGGAATTTTAGTGATATAAGGGCCTCTGTCTTTGTATTATAATCCACTAGCTTCCTCAAAGACAGATAAAGTTTCATATAGGAAACTGTAAATAAAAATAATGGTCCAGATATACTTTTTTTTTTATTGTTTCAAGTTCTAAAAATAAGCATTAGCGAAAAGGAGGTAGGTAGTAGGAGTGCATTAGCAATGTGATGCCATCAACTGACTTTGAAGCTCTGTTCACACCCGCTGCTGGGAGGAAGGAAAACTATGCTCATGGTCTTTTCTTTCTTCACTCACTGATGGAAATGAAGCCAGGCACCCTCCAACCTCTGCTACGTAAAGTAACTCAGGAGCCGCAGCCTGCGAGACTCAAGAAGCAATCTTATGTATCCATTTCCGACTTCACAGCTGCTCTCTTCAGGTGCAAGAAGAACAGTGTCACTTAGTCTTGAAGTAATAGAACGGCCTCACTGAAGTCTATCATAGCTCTGAATGAAGCGCTCAACATACAAAGCACAGTTTAAAACTCTAGTTTTTACGACACCAAAGCAATTGAAATCACACACAAAGTATGAATTTGCAGAGTCCGAAATGCTGGTGTGCAGAGCCCTGGACCACAGAACTTTATGCAAGTTAGACAAGGGGGCCCTCCCTTCCATCAAACCTTCTTGACATAGTGTGTGTGGTGTGAGGAACATTTACTAACTTGGCAGTTCACCATAGACCTCCATCTGTGTGCAAACGACAGGGTTAATACAATTACACAAAGCCTGGGCAGTGTGGAATCTCATATTGTGCTACAGTGACATGGTTAATCACATGAACTTGTGGGTGTCCTAAGGCGTGAGGACCTCACTGTCAGGCAAGTGTGCACTGGCTCAGGTGGTGAGAGCCTCATATGTTCAGTCAGCTTCATTATCTACACCTTCAGCAAGATCTAGTCTTTTCAAGGGCAAGCTCTGTACAGGATTTATATTGGAGAGCACTTTTTAGATTACTTATCTAAAAAGACTCAGTTTATATGGTTAATAAAAAATTGATGCTTCTGGGATGAAGAGATGGGTTAGCAGCTAAGAACACACCGGCTGTTCTTCCAAAGGACCCAGGTTAAATTCCCGGCACCTACATGAGAGCTCACAACTGTCTGTAAATCCAGTTCCAAAGGACCTGACACTCTCACACAGATATATATGCAGGCAGAACACCGATGTACATGAAATAAAAGTAAATTAATTTTTTAAATTGATTCTTATACTACACTGTCTATAAACACTTATTTTAAGCATTTTAAAGTTTTAATTTGTAAGTAACTATAAATTTATAGAGCACAGTATGATGCTTTGACACATATATATGTTATGAAAAGACCAAACCAGACTAATAAACATATCTATTTAAAGTCTATTCTTTCGCCTGTGTTGAAATACACAGTACATTATTGTTAACTCTATTGCCTTTCTGCACAAGAGACTGCTACTACATATACTTATTTACTGGTCAAACACTTGCTTTAGGTATATTTGTGTAGGCTTCATGGATACCTTTTTATTTAATCTTGGTGTGGTTTGAATGAGAAAGGCCACCACAGGCACATATATTTGCATGCTTGGTTCCCAGTAAAACTGTTTAGGAAGGATTAGAAGGTGTGGTCTTGTTGGAAGTATGTTTCTAGGGGTGGGCGTTGAGGTTTAAAACGGCCACAGCAGGCCCAGTGTTTCTCTCTCTCAGCCCCCTGGCTGCCTGCTGTGTGCACAACACTCCCACTGAAATGCAAGCCCCCATCAACGCCTTCTCTCACAAGTACCATCTTCATCATGGTGTCCCTACACAGTGTCAGAACAATAACTAAGACAATCCTTAATCACATGGAACAAATGTTAGCATGCCCACAATGCAGCTGAGCACTGATTCTATGAAGTTTAAACAATTCCAGACTTATAAGCAAGGAATGTTTAAGATAGACATTACCTCATCCCATATACAACTTTACCCTTGAGTCTTTAGTTATATATTCTATAAGCACAAATTTGATATACCCAGCTACATTATACATGTATATTTAGTATAAAACTGCTTGTGAATAAGAATGAATTAACATTAAACCTGTAAAGCTGCTGTTTAATATATGTTAAGATTTCATGTAATAAAAAAGAGAAGGAAAGAGGACTATAAAAATGTGCAAAGAAAACATGTAAAAATAAAAAGGAAAATTTAGAACCTAATGCTGTGGAAAATGTATAATAAGCTAATTAATTGCTTGATGAATTAAAGAAATTTCAGTCTGAGGAAGAAAAATTATACATATATATATCTCACACACAAATCCTGAAGGAGAAAATAAACCCTCGGCTCTAAGAAGCATGAGCACATGACCCATACGTCCAAGTCCTGGATGTAAGCCCAGCTCACACATTCTCTGCGCCAACTTCTGAATCTTTCAGTGTCCAAGTGCTTGGGACAAAATACACCACGCCGTCTGGACTGTCCTGAGTCACACTGGACTCCCAGTTTCCGCCTTTGCTCTACCTTGGCTAGTGGTATAAGCTACAGCAGGAATTTGACAGAAACTGCTCTAATGGCAACTGTCACATCTGTTCTCAAGAGTATCTGCAGTTCACAAATTAAAGTGCATTGATATGAGGAATGATTTTTCTTCCATGTTTTCTGTTGGCAGAAAACATGAATTTTCTTTTCTGAGTTTTTTTTTTTTTTTTCTGAGGTTTTGACATATAAATAACACTGGTAGAACTGTTAGGCCTGACCAACTCCCTACGTTTAGAATTACCATATATGATGGTGGTTCTATAGCCAGTCTCACTGAATCTCTGGATTTGTCTGTCACCAGAAAACAAAATTAAGCAAATTATTTCAGAAAAATTTCCCACAAAATGAACCAATTTAAAATTTTATGAGATTTTTCAAATTTTAGATTTTAGAGAATTAAACATTTTAAACCTATAATCTTAAAAGATGTTTATTATAATAATGAAAGCATTCCTAATTAGTTGGTTAAAATACCAAAAACATTATGAAAAGATAGAATACTACACATGAAATCAGTCTTTGTGTAGGAAGAGCGTGCCTCTCCATGTGCCTCTCAGCATAGAACCACGTCCTGACAGGCAGCAGCAGAGTGAGTGCCTCCCTGAAGAGAAGCCATAGCTGGCGACACACGAAGGTCTGAGAGAGCCATCTACTCATCCTGCTGGACTTGGGCTCAGGAATCAAAGCCTGTCCGAACGCACTGGCCAGCATGGACCATGGCCAGTCACTCTAGGCATCGGGACCTGTGTACTACTGTGCATAAAAATTCTGCCTCAAGCCACCCAAGTGAGACAGCTTTCCTGAAGAACAGTGTGTCCCTTTCCATGATCTGGGCAGTGTAAACACTGACCTGCATTGAAACATTTTTAAACTAATGTTAGTTGAAGTAAGTACTGGAAAGGCCATGATTAATATGAACATTTAATTTTGTTGTTGTTTTTGTTTTCGAGAAAGGGTTTCTCCGTGTAGCCCTGGGCTGTCCTGAAACTTGCTCTGTAGACCAGGCTAGCTCAACCTCAGAGAGCTCCTCCTGTCTCTGCCTCCTGAGTGCTTGGATTTAAAGGTGTGCAACACCACCATCAGGCTTAATTTTATTTTTTAGATGCAAGATAACAGACAGAAAAGTGAGATATTTATAAAAGTTAGTTTTTGCCTAAGGAATCACAAAAAAGGGATCAATACAGAGCCTTAATGTTAATAAAAATGTTAAGAATCAAATTTCTGACAATAAATTTCTACAGGTTGTATTAATATTAAGAGAATCCAAAAGTACAAATTTCTAAATTTGTCAAATAAAATATACTTACAATCTCATCTCCTGGTAACCAATATCCTTCCTGTTCAATACCAGCTTTTGAGCCTTTGCAGCCCACTGTTAGCGTTTCGACAATAAGACCATCTTTCACAGCTAAGCTCAGCTGCCGGGTGGTCTCTTTGGGATGCATGCCGTGGACTCGGGACATATACCTGAGCACAGAGGAAACCCAGAGTTAGAGAAGGAAGGCCCGTTTGTTCCTCTTTCATTATGACCTGCATTTATGGAAGGGATGAAGGAAGGAAGAGAGGAAGGGGAAAAGGGAGGGAGGGAAACAAGTATCCAAGCCCTCAACTCCACCATCATGCTAGTTTGGCTTTTGTTTTGTCTAATTTCATGGAAAATGATGAATTAGACAAACATTTTGTTTCCAAACTCTTCAAAGATTATTACAACACAAAGTTTCCTTCTAAAACTATCCCAAATTAAATTGAAGGCATAAAGCGCTTGTGGCATGAGTTCTTTTATGCTGTACCATTTTAACATTTTGTTTTTAGTCATTTGCAATGTTCTGAATGTAGGTTCACATTTTAAACATTTTTAAAGACATAAGCACATTTTTAAAGCTACAAACACAATAGTAAAGTAAGGGAACTAAGAAAGAAAGAAAAAAGTAAAAGAGCAAATCAGTTTCACACAAGATGGGGCAATCTAACAATGCATTACTTCATTCAGACATGTTCACTAAGGAACATATGGTGCTATTTTAAACCTGTATGTTTGGAGCAACATTGCTTCAACATAGTCCCAACTAACAAATACAAATCACTAGATGGACTTTAAGTCAAACAAGCAATTTAATTTTTGTGTTACTCCCTTGACTCTGCAGACTCTAAAGGTAAACTTTTATAGTCCTCAATCAAGGACTTTAAAATAGTCTTAATATTTTTAAAAACTACTTGCACTGAAAATTCAAGAAATTGTACTAATAAATGTATGGAATTATATGAATGGTTATTAAACAAAGAGAATATGGACAGATGCCATCATCAGAAAGGCAAAACACTACTGTCTACTGATTACATATTTATGATATTTTAAAAAATAAGTGAAACACTTCAAACCTCCCCGAACCACAGAAATATAGTAAATCCTGCACTTACCAGCTACACTCACTGCATTTCACAATTTGCTCGGGTCCATCTGTACCTCATTTAGTTTAAGCTTTATTATTGATTTTATTTTAAACAAAACTTTATATTTCTTCTATTTCTAATCATTTAAGAATAAAAAACCAGAAAATCTCAACATCTTGTTTTCTGTAAACTAGTGATCTTCAAAGAGCCCTTTGCCAATGCAGATAAAAACAGGCCATGAAATCAGGCATGGGGTGCTCTCCTATAACCCCAACACTCAGAAGGCAAGGTGGGACTACAACGCCTCCACAGCAAGTTTGAGGCTAGCCTAGGGTACCAAGAGATACTTTGCTTCAAGACAACAACAACAACAAAAATCAAATTGTGAGACAAATCAGACTGGCCTAAGACTCTTCCTGGGAGATTACCCATGTGAAAGAAGGAAAAGAAAGGAAAACGAAAGAAAGAGTAATGTCTTCAAGGAAATAGAACATAAGAATTTTTTATCATGATTTTGAAAATGGGGGAAAACCCAGCACTTAAGGATTTCCTTATTCAGAAGAAGGAGTTTTTGTCGTTTTTCTGGAGAAAACCTGGAGGAGCCCAGGAAAGGGCCCTGCTGAGCCCTGTACCCAGATGGGATGGCGATCTCTGCTCAGGAGACAGCTTGCTTTTACAGATGCCCTTTTCCTGTCATACAATTCACTGAAGGACTCAGACGGAAAGAAAGCCCGAGACTGTGATTAGAGAGCAGAACAGAACATTAGCTCTGACAGTCGAGGCACTGTAACTAACAGCGGGAACGTGTCGGGGAGGAAGGTGACATGGAAGCATACTGACTCTGCTACATTCTCACTCAAAAGCTTTTAATTACTGTAAAACACCATATATAGTGAAACACAAAAACAAAAGTGTCAAATATGGAATGCACACCAATGTGGCGAGATGAAAAGCACACAGGGCAGAAGGCAGAACATGAGCATGCAAAGCCAACCAGAAGCTCTGGCAGATACAGAAGAGGGCTGAGTGTGATCAAATATAGTATATGAAATTCTCAAAAAATAAAAACACTTTAAAACTTAAACGCAGAATATTAATACATTGTCTGGTATGCCAGACAATGAGAAAAAAACAAACCACAGCTAAAAGGAAAAAAAAACCAAAACAAAACAAAGCCATACACATGAGCAGGATCAGGGTCTCAGTGAACAGCATTTGGAACCCAGAGCAGCTGCCACTGAAATCAGTCATTCGAAGCCGGGCGTGGTGGCACATGCCTTTAATCCCAGCACTTGGGAGGCAGAGGCATGCGGATCGCTGTGAGTTCGAGGCCAGCCTGGTCTACAAAGTGAGTCCAGGATGGCCAAGACTACACAGAGAAACCCTGTCTCGAAAACAAAAAACAAAACAAACAAACAAAAAAAAAAAAAAACAAAAAAAGAAATTAGTCATTCGAGACAATCAAAACCTAGATAGTCATAATGCAAACGCTGTGAGAAATAAATGAAGTGGGCAAAGATGTACAATAGGGAGATAGCAATTCACTTCTCTGAAGTGAAAAGTATCTATGGAAAACAACACATGGATCTAGAGCCTTAACTCAGAGATCTAGCTGACTTGAACTAAATACTAGCAATGGGGGGTACAGGGCTGACCACAAAACGGCCACAAAGAAGTTCCAGGTAGATTTCTAAAAGCAATACAGACTTTGTTGATCATGTAACTGAAACAGACGATGAGGCAACTAGATCACCACAAAGCTCCACCTAAGACAACAACGCTGAGGCTACTGAGTCCAAAACACAGAGCCAGGGGAGTATTAACTTAGGAGCTCTTTCTTGGAAAAAATAAATACAAAGACATATCATTAGTGAATCTAATCCACAGTAAAGACTTGAAATAGATCCATGCAAACCAGACCTATCCAGAGGACACAGACACATGCAAAAAGGAAGCCACAATGGTTCCATGCTGATACTTTATTCAGGTCCGCATAAAATACAGATTTTATAGTTTCCTAAGACAGCATAAGTGACAAAAATTTGGTTATTTGATCAATTAAATTTTTCAATTTCAGCCGGGTATGGTGGCACACACCTGTAATCCCAGCACTCTGGAAGGCAGAGAGAAGCAGATGATCTTTGTGAGGTCACAGCCAGCATGGTCTACAGAGCAAGTTCTAGGACAGCCAGGGCTACACAAAGAAACTGTCTTGAAAAACCTAAAATTTATAAAAAGCACATAAAATAAATCCTAAAACCTTTTTTTTCAATTTCCGAAGATAAAAAGAAAAGGTGAGCAAAACCTTGCTTAGTAAAACAGCAACTGAGGACATGGTTGGAAGTTGGTTTTACCACACTGCCAGTTGGGGAGGGACGGCTTATTCAGCTTTTGGTTTGGCATCACAGCTCACCATCAAAGGATGTCAGGACAGTCACTACAGTGGGGCTGGAGACAGGAGCTGATGCAGAGGCCACAGAGGCTTGCTCAATATGGCTTGCTTAGCCTACTTCATTTATTTATTTGTTTAATCACATTACAGTCTGATCCCAGGCTCCTCCCTCCTCTTCTCCCAGTCCCACCCTCATACTCCGTCCCCCAACCCTCTTAACTTCTCCTCAGAGAAGGGGAGGCCCCCAAGGGATACCAACCTACCCTGGCACCTCAAGTCACAGCAGGACTATGAGCATCCTCTCCGACTTAGGCCAGACAGGGCAGCCCCTGCTCCCATTGTTAGGGAAACCACATGTTGACCAAGCTGCACATCTGATGCATTTGTAGGGGGTCGAGGTCCAGCCCATGCATGCTCTTTGGTTGGTGGTTCAGTCTCTATGTGCCCTGGGTCCAGGCTAGTTGACTCTGTAGGTCTTCTTGTGGTGGTGATCAGATTTTTCTCTAGCCCATAAAAATAAATGAAGGCAAGGGTAATGTGTGTGTGTGTGTGTATGTGTGTGTGTGTGTGTGTGTACACACACATATATATAATTTATGCATTTATATATAACATAGATATATAAATTTACAAAACAACATGAATAAAAGCCAGTGTATCAAAGGAAAGCTCATGCACAATTTTCACAAGGTATTTGAATATACAGTCTAACATTAAATAGGCTTGTACATGATAATACATTATATAATTCAAATACCAATTTAATATCAAGAACTTGTAAATTTATAAAATTCACTTCATTAATAGACCAAAACTAAAGGAACCATTAAAAATGTAATTCAGGGTCTGGAAAGATGGTGCCGTGTTTTAAGAGCTCATGCTGCTCTCGGAGGACTCGGTTTCGTTCTCAGCACCACACACTGGCTCGCAGCCACCTGCCACTATGCTCCAGGAGATCTGAGTCTTTTCTGCTATCTATGGCACCTGTGTTCTTGTATATATCCTACACACAGACACAGATACAGACACCCAATTTAAAGACGTAAGCCAGGCTGGAAGCTACTTAATGGACTTCAGCACCCAGAGCCATAAGTAACCAGCAATGAGCAGGTCTGTGTATGTGACGGGGTGCGCAGAGGCGCCTATTGCTGCTGCTCCTCTTTAACACGCTGAAAACAGTGAGCAGAAAAGGCGCAAAAACCCAACAAGGAGTCAATGGAATCTTTATTTGCAAACCACATATTTAGAAACCTAAAAATTCAGCTGACATACTACTTTTAAATATTTTTATAAATTCTTTTGGAATACAAATAAAGATAGTAAAATTAGAACAATTTATATAACAAAGCCAAATGATTCTTTTCGCTCATTAGTTAGTTAATAGGGTCAGGTGCTAAGGACTTGTATGTGCCAAGCCCATACACAGTCACTAATCTAAAGCCCAAGTCCCAGACTGTGCAATTTAAAAGAGAGGCTCATCGACATGACCGGTACCTCAAATACTGCTCGGGAAGATGAACAAAACCATGATAAATGGAAACAGAGAAGTCTTAATCAGGACAATTCTGACATCCATGGATACCAAAGACAGCACACGGGGGCTGCAGGCTGTGCAAAGAAGCACCGTGTCACTGGCAGAAAGGCCAGCCAGTCACTGCACGGCTCTGGGACACTGTCCGGGCTGCCAGGGATGGGGCTAGGGAGGATTGCGCCCTGTGGTCATCTGTGCCCATAAGCAAATCCTAAACAGATAAGGCTTAAATGTCAAAAATAAAACCACTA
This sequence comes from Acomys russatus, assembly GCF_903995435.1. Lineage (NCBI taxonomy): Eukaryota > Metazoa > Chordata > Mammalia > Rodentia > Muridae > Acomys > Acomys russatus. The sequence goes on from NC_067145.1 coordinate 64,121,370, forward strand.
AGCATTCGAAGGGAAACACTGGAGACTTTCTTATTCTGGTGTGAGACTACCTTCTAAGCAGAGAACAAACAGAAATGACACAACCAATGGTCAGATTTACAGAAGCTAGCCATTTCAACACGGACAGGACAGGGAGCACAGTACCTAAGTTAAATGCAGCTGACAAGCTGGGAAGCACTGCACCTGCTAAGGAGCTAGCTAGTCCTACACAGCTCTAAGAACCCCTGCACAAACGTCAGATCCCTTTACAAGATGCCTGGGACCAGAAGTCATTCAGATTTGTAATTTTTTTAGACTTTGTAATATTTGCACATACATGAGAGTCCTTGGGGATGGAATCCAGCCTGAACAGAAGTGCTTCTTCTACACATTTGTGATCTGAGGGTAACGCATGCACTACTTACTATTTCCAACTAGCACAACTGTGTTCTGTACAGGGCCATCCATCTCATGGGGTCACACATAGAGGTCTCTACTTGTGTCATCATTGGCAATCAGAGAGTGCGAGACTGACTTAAAGAGGGCTTGACTTTAGATGCTATGTAGGGTTTGGCTAGTGTTTATGGTCCACGCTGAGCCTTACTAACCAGGTGTATCCTTCCTAAATTTATCTGCCTGGGCTGTTTCATTTAGGACTTTGGTAAAATATACATCTCAGGTAGCAATAGTGTCTTATTTTAGCTTTCTCAGGGAATTCTTAAACTAGCCACTACCCCACAGACACTTGAAGATGGCTACTGGCAAAGTGGCTGTATGGTGTAGGCTAGAGCAAGTTTTTCTCAGGACTTCCTGTTTCCGGTCCTGGGCAGCCAAGTGAAGAACATTGTTGCATTTGATTATTCCTTGACACATTTGTATCCGTGGACTTCCGCCACGAAAATGGGTTTTCTGAGCTGCTGTGCTCTCAGGCTGCTTTGGAGCACTGGGCTAAAACACCTAAGAGTTTTACTTTTGCCTCAGTAACTGCAGCATCTTTGGTTACCAACTCTCTAGCCTTGCCCTTTTCTTTCTGCTCTGTGAAAACTAACTCAAGGACTGGTTCTCACTTCTCTTAAAGTTAAAGGAAATGGCATAAACTAACTATGAGGAGTGATGTGTCAGTTCATTTGAGGGACAGTTACAAAGACCTTCTAGTCTTCTATTGCAATTTGAATCAGTGTAAAAAGTCACCAAACAGAGTAGAAATGTATAATTATTAAATGACATATTCTATTTCTTTGGACACTCGGTACGTCTCTTCACCTTTCCCGTTCACTTCCATTCCTGCAATCTTCCTCCCACTGTCTGGAGCCCCAGAATACTGCTTTACAACTGTGGCAATGCATTCAAACAAGCTGTAAAAATGTTAAGATGTTTATCTCCCATGAGTTAATTCTGCTTGTTGAAAACCTTCCACCCCCACAAGACAAACAAACATATACAGTTAACTGTAACAGAAAATGATTATCACTTTTAGAAAAGTAAGGAGCTGTATGAGCCATTTTCCCTGAGACTTATCATCTACCTATGAACCCAGTGATGACTCAATCTCAGAAACTGCATCACATTTAAATGAAGAACTGAGAACCTAGCACAGAGTTTTAAAAAAAATGACTTCACTTAAGGGAGAATGGCTACCAGGAAGTGCTGCACATAGTCCTGCCCACCGAAACACTAATTCATGGCTACAGCCCTCGCACCTTTGGTGAAGAGCACCACACTTAATCACAGGTTCTCAGGCTTGAGAACAGCTGCCATTCTGGTGGTCACATGTCACTTTATTCCAAGAGTATGCTGAGCAATCTGGGTCAACACCTTAGTTCAACGCCACCCACGTCCAGCTGGCAGGGCTTGCTTAAAGAGATGTGAATCAACTCCCTCAGGTTGTCCTCTGACCTTCATACGACTTTCACACAGCATACGGATGCACACATGCTTGCATGCACATACACAAAATAGGTATTTTTTTCATTTTAAAATTAAAATATATTCTTTTAAAATTATATATAATTTGACAATTTTAGTCTTAATCTCATTTATAAAAAATGTTCACAGTAAAATCATATACTTTGTCCAGTCTATTGGTGAAAGAAAGAAGCAAATTCATTAGGCCTTCTGTCTAAATTATCTTTAAAATTCCTCCTGATCTCATTTACTACACTCCCATTCACAGGACCTAGCAGAGTGCACTTTCTACAAGAGGCAGGAACGTTCAGAATAAAGCATTAAAATAGCACAATTCCCATGCAACCAAGGCATTGTCTTCAGTTGGATAATTTAGCACAGAAAAGACTTCAGTGGAAAGAAGAGAACTAACTATAAATGATAAATAATACTAAGTGATCTGGACCGTAAATCAGAGTGCAGTGGGTCAACACTGTACCTGAGCAGGCATAGCCGGGAACAAAAAGGCAGGGAGGGGCAAGACAGGCAGAGGCGTGAACCCGCCCACTCTGACCACCTTCCCTTGTCACTTAGTTCCCAAACAGACTCTTACTTCCCATTTACTTCTTTTAAACATTGTTTTAATTGAGTGTGTGTACTCTCAATTACACACACGCACGCATGCACACATATGAAGAATTTAAGCCAGAGTCTCATACATACTAGACATGCACTCTAGCACTGAGCTACACCCGAAACTCTTTGTCCCCTCCTCTTTGACCTCAAGCACATGGCCCTTAAAAGTGTGTTCAATGTTCCTGGTTTTGATGTTTCCAAAATGAAACCAGACCACATGCATTCTCGGTAACGTGACTCCTTCCCTCAGCACCACCTGCTAGTTAATGCACCGCCTGCCGTATGAGGCACGGCTGCTCTCTGCACAGCTCTCCTATCCCTTGGACGTGTGGTGGGAGCTCGCTGTTCCGGCCTAGCTCTCTTTCCTATGTCAGGGTCAGTTTGTATTAGTAATGCCTTAGCTTTACTCACATGTTTATCAAAGCTAGGGTCACAATTGTGTGTGTGTGTGTGTGTGTGTGTGTGTGCGTGTGTGTGTGTGGTGTGTGTGGGTGTGGGTGTGTGTGTGTGGTGTGTGTGGGTGTGGGTGTGGGTGTGTGGGTGTGTGTGGGTGTGTGTGGTGTGTGTGGTGTGTGTGGGTGTGGGTGTGGGTGTGTGTGTGTGTGGTGTGTGTGTGTGTGTGGTGTGTGTGTGTGTGTGTGGTGTGTGTGTGCGCGCGTGTGTGTGTGGTGTGTGTGTGCGCGCGCGTGTGTGTGTGTGGTGTGTGTGTGGTGTGTGTGTGTGTATGTGTGTGTGTGTAGATAACTTTTACTTGCATTCCCATCCCATCTGGACTCCCCGCTCCATCACGTGCAACCCCGACCCAAAGCCCCCAAGGTAAATCATAAAGGAGTTTTCTAAAAGGAAATTTTGAACCCAGCTTCTTTTAAGCGTTGTTTTAATTGAGTGTGTGTACTCTCGATTACGCACACGCACGCATGCACGCATATGAGGAATTTAAGCCAGACATGCACTCTAGCACTGAGCTACACCCGAAACTCTTTGCCCCCTAAGCAGCCCTAGGCCTGGTTGTTTGCATACTTGGATTTCAGGTAAAGGCTTGGCCGGGAGCACCTACTGTGGAGGTGGCATCTTTTAATTGTTTTTCTACTTCCCTTTAGAAATTACTACTGTTATCATGTGTTAAATGTGGATATCTCATCGGAGTCCACTACCAATATCTTCAGCAAACTGACCCTAAACCATGCTAACCAAAAAAAGTGAACAATGAAAAAGGATATTCTTTTCATTAAACATTAAACATTCTTAATCAAAATGCTGGTAGCTACAAGTGCTTTAGACCTGGGGACTCTGCATAAAGTTTCTCAGCTGAGCATTTGGGAGGCTTCAATTCTGAAATGCAAACCTGTTGAGTACCACTTTGAGCTGCAAACTGAAAAGTGTCTTCGGTTCTCATCTTCAGACTAGGGATGCTCAAGGGTGTTTGACCTAGAACAAGCAAGGCAATCCCCAGCACGAAGGTGCCAGCTGGCTGGGATGGTAAGGAGGACAGGGAGCGTTGCCTATCATGAAAACCTCCTGGTCTCTACAAGGATACTAGTGTGCAGGGTCTTGGTTTCTCTAAGGAAGGGGATGACCTTTTCAATAAAACCAAACTAGTTAACAGCAAAGGTGGTAGGACAAACTGCCTGGTTTATCAGAGATCTGAGGTTTTCAGTTCCTAAAGCCAAATCAATGAATAGAAAGAGTCTACATGCCCTCAGCATTTAGCAAATGCCATTGAAGACTGTTGAGTGTGTTGTGTGTCGGTTATGAACTCGGGGTATGGTATTGGCCCAAACCAATAGAAAAGTCTCACATGCACAAAGATGGGGAAGGAAGGCCGCACTGCTAATAAACTACCCCACAGTAAGGGTTGTCACAGGTCTTGTTTTGTTTTGTTTTTTACAATTTTTAAAAAATTTATTCTCTCATATTTATTCCCCCTCTCTCCTCTCCCTTCCAATCCTCCCACTCTCACCTCCTCCCTCCCTATCTCCTCCTCCTCCTCTTCTTCCTCCTCCTTCAGAAAAGGACAGGGTTCCCAAGGATGTCAACCAAACATGGCACACCAAGTTGCTGTGAGATTAGGCACCTCCCCCCATATTAAGGCCAGAAGAGGCATCCCAGGAGGAGGACCAGGGTCGCAAAAGCAGGCAGAAGCATTAGCAACAGCGGCTGTTCCTTTGTTAGGAGTCCCCCAAGAACACCAAGCTACTCAGCTATAGCTTATATATAAAGGCCTGTGACAGTGCATACGAGCTCCCCGACTGTCAGCTCAGTCTCAGGGAGCCCCTGTTTGTTTGATGCAGGTTTGTTGATTCTGTGGGTTTTCTTGTGGTATCCTTGACCACTCTGGCTCCTACAATCCTTTCTCCCCCTCTTCAGCAGTTTTACAGTTTTTCTTTTTACAAAAGGGTTTTTTCTTCATTTTTTAACAGTTGTGTCTAGATTCTAAAGAAAGAAGACTCACTGACTGGACACAGAAAACAGATGGACTAAAGACTGATCTGTGGGAGGTACAGCTGTTATGGCAGTAAAAACAAAATGTAGATGTCTTGAGAAAAAGAAATTCTGAGCTGAAGAGATGGCTTGATGGTTTGGAGCATGCAATGTTCTTCCAGAGGACATGAGTTCAAATCCCAGCACCCACACTAGGTAGAAACAACTGCCTATGACTCCAGCCCCAAGAGATCTGATGTCTGGCCTCTGCAGGCATCTGCACTCATGTGCACAAACCTATACACTCATAAATAAAAGTAAAATAAATCTTTTTTTTAAACAGAAAAATTATTTTTCTTATTTATTTTATTTACTTACTTATTTGTTTGGTTTTTGGAGACAGAATCTCACTCTGTGGCCAAGGCTGATCTCACACTCAAGGCAAACCTCAGTGTCTTGAGTTGTCATTCTTGGTGAATAAAAGAAACTCTTAAAGAATTAGAAAGCATAGAATGTCCGGGAAAAGACTGGATCATAAAGAACTCAATGGGACAGCTTGGTATACTGGTATACACCTTTCATTCTAGAATGTGGGAGGCAGAACCATGTGAATCTCTGTGAGTTTGAAGCCATTCTGGTAAAAAGTTGAAGAAATAACCAAGCTCAAAACTGAAGACATATTCAGAGAACACAGAATTTATGAAGGAAATAGTATCTAACACAAGGCGATCTACAGTCAGTGGAGACATCAGCAACACCAATGCAATGAGCAGAGAACACCCAGACCTGTGCTTGTCCCCAACAGCTGGCATGATCTTACACAATGCTGCACTCTAAGCTTTGCTGTATTCATCAACAATAAGCAGGGAGGGAGAGGGGAGTGACACCAACGCCAGAGTTGTGAAAATTAAGTGCCACCAAATGATGGCTCCATGCTATCCTCGACAGCAGCCCTCCTGAAATTACTTCCTCGGTTAATGCGGCTAACCAGCTGCTAGTATTCTGTGAGTGTGCGGGTGTGCACATGTGTGTGCACACATGCAATGCTGGAGACAAAACCCAGGGCTTCACACATGCTAAGCAGGCACTCTACTACTGAGCTCCAGCTGCAACCTAAACACTCACTAGTGTCACTATCCCAGCTGCTGCTATTTCCCACTCACGTCAGTATGGGCAATGTGTTTGTTCTAAGATACCCACAGTCAGCAAACATCTTTAAAGGCATCTAAGAAACTTTAAGAATGAAAAAAAATGAACTTAAGCACATTACTATGAAAACAGAGAAGACTTAGGGCTAGTTATACCAAAACCAGTATCTTGAAGACTGTGAGGCAGGTCTTAAAAGGATGTATCGGATGACTTTGATCTTCAATGGGAAAAATACAAAATCCAGCATCTGTGATGTCCTCACACAACACGTGGGAAGAGGCTACACATAAAAGAAGACATGATGGATCTAACTGAGAAGGGTCCTGGGCTTTATGCACAATGGGAACCAAGAGGATTCTAAGAACACAGTCACATCTGAAAAATAGAGAGGTCACTGGTGAGCATGGGGCTGAGGAGGAGGACAGAAAGGAAGGCCTGCGAATGTCACCTGGCAGCGTGCGCTGGCCCTCCATCAGGCCACGCAGAGATGGCAAATGCAATTCCTGTACCGAAGACAAAGTCTGTGCCAGTGGCACAGCTGAGTAAGGACCTCTGCTTGTAGACTCCGTGTGCAACCAGAGAAAGGCTGGCAAGAGCAAGGCACACTGGTGGTTAGCACCACCTTCCTGAGGTGAGAAGGGATGGGAGTACCACAACACAGGCAGGAGGATGCCAGGCAGCTCCAGAGCAGCACACAAGAAAGCAGATGCCCAACACGTAGGAACCTTTTAGCCTAGCTCAAAAGGAGAAGATGAGTGTGCTTCATTTTAAATGTGTCTGTATTTTAAAATCCCAGCTATTTATTTCTCTCTAGCTAGCGGTTAAGTATGTCAGTGAAGGCACTGAACACACTCCTGCCCTGACCTTTCTGCCGTCTCCCACAGACACTTCACAGGATCCAGTCCATCTATGTTTTGATCTCTCCCTCCTCAAGGCCCTCCAAACTCTCTGTGACTTTCTCTCAGATGAAGTCTGCAGAGTTGTAAGTCACTATCCTCTAACCCCCCAGGCGAGCCAAACTCTGTGCCACACCTCTCTCCGCACTTGATACTGCTGTTTTATTCATGGTTAATTATGCTCTCAGGCCCCCTGCCTTTAAATTCACAGACTGGAAGAAACGTCAAACATATGCCTTTCTAAGGGAAGATGAGTGTCCTAAAATCTGCCCTCCAGAAGAAGCAACATGACGACAGCACCCGAGCCACCTATAGTTCTGCCAACGTGAAGTCAAGTCGTAGTTATAACAGTGATAAAGTGTGTCTACACATCTCCCAGATATTATAAAAGTCAGTGGAACCTGAGTGGATGCAGAAGTGGCAGGGTGGGGACATGAGCAGGACAGTGAGGGTAGATGGCCATTTCTAGAGGGCTACTCAGGCAGTGGCCAACCCCCCCCCCCCCCCCCCGCTTCTCTGATAACCCTGAGTGAATATAATCTCACAAAGAGAGGCATGACAACATTTCAAATAATTCCTAGAAACTGGTTGTCACAGAATCCTAGAAAGTGAGCCATGTGTGCCTACTTGTACCTTCACAGGAAGGCTGAGCACAAACAGGACTTACAATTTAGGTCTAGGTATGTTTGGAGCAACAGGAAGTCCAGGAGAACTCAGAAATGTCAATGCCAAATATGTCACAAGAGGTCAGAAACTACACTTTCTAATTTGGATTTGACCCTAAAAGTAAGCAATACGTATAATTAATTGTGAACTCAAGTGAGACGATGCTATCATCCAAACGGCACTAGAAATGCAGAGCCGAGTGCTCAGGGCAAGAAGGAAACCTGGCCAGTGACTTCTTTAACTGTCTCTCCAGCAGCCCCAGCAGGCAGCTGAGGTAGTGTTTCTGTTTTAAACACTCTGCTTGGCCAGCAGAGCCAAGTGTGATCCATACAAGCTGCGTCAGCACAGGGTTAGACTGTCCTCTAGTAACCACTGAGAGTGACTCTAACCCTCTAACACTGTGTTATAACTATCCACGGCCGATGTGAGTACTCTGTCTAGATTAAGGAGAAAACAAACAAAAAACGCACCAACACTGATGGAATCAGGTAAAAAGACTTTCTGCAGATCTAGGCAATGGACAGAACATTCTCCAGTTGTATGGAGAGCAGAGACTGACCCTGACATGAACTCTGGTGCCCCCTATTTGACCACTTCCCCTTGGTGGAGGCCGGTGGCACATAAAGGAAGGGTAAGCTGACTACCAGGATGAGACCTGATAGGTTGTGACCATATGGTGAGGGAGGAGGTTCCCCTGTCACAGACCTAGGGGAGGGTGAAAGAGGAAGGGAAGGAGAATGGGAAGATACAAGTGAGGGGATAACAATTAAGATGTAATCTGAATAAATTATTTAAATAAAAAAAAGGCTTTCTGCATGATGGTTTGTGGTATAGGGGTGAGGGCTAAACTTAAGAAAACATAAAGCCACATTTCTGTCAATTAAAAAATGGCACAAACAGGAACTTCTGAGACATAAATCTAATGCAAATTCAAGAAGTGATTTCAAATCCAAACGAAGCACCAAAGGCGAGCACACTCAGGACATACCTTCAAGGCAGAGAAGCCATAGATTACTATTTCAAACACAAGGTAAGGCAGGAAGTCAGTGACTACAGAAGCATACATCAGAAGTAGTTAAAGTCAAACCCAAATGTAAAGTAAGTGAAGCAAGTTCAAGAGCCTTCACTGCGGAGAGAAGTCAAAACAAAACAAGAACAAGAGGGAACCTGAGACATAAAGTCTGAGCCAGGAGCACAGAGCAGACCATCCCATTGCCTAACAAAGCTGCAAAGCAGACAACTGTCAAAACTAAAACACAACAACAACAACAGCACTCACGCACACACACACACACACACAATCAAAACAAAAAACAAAAAAATCCAACAACAACAGAAAATTACATATACACTACAGGAAAACAAAAATTCAGCATACTAAATAAAAATAAGCAATAGTGTGTGTGATAACATGAGGTCATAACAGGTATGGATGGAAACATGTCAAACATTTGGTGTATGAATTCCAAATGACACTTAGGAAGTCCACAGTCATCAACTAACAAAGCCATTTTTAAAACTGGGAAAGGCAAACGCCCTTTTCTGCTGTGCACCATGTAGCAGCCACATGAGGTGCAGAGAAGCTGATCCGTAAAAAAGCACTCTAGCTAGAAGCACACAGATGGAACAGACCACTCCCACTGCTTCACCGTCCTAACCTCTCAGATCTAGCATGAATGGCTCCTAATATTCAAAAGGAGACACAGCTAAGATGTGGTTCCCGAGGTAGAGCGCAGTACCACCTGCCCAGCCTGCCCCCGGCCCATGCCCCCGAGAGCCAACCATCATATACAGTGACATCCAGGGCTGGAGTCACACTGAGCCACTAGAGCAAAACAGTACAACCAGAAAGACCAGAGTGTGGGATCTGCATAACAAATATCCCAATTTCCTTATACAAGTCCCAAAGGAGAACAACAATAAAGAGACGGCTGAGGAGCTCATAGATCAAAATAGCAGAGTAAGATACAGGCAGAGCCACAGCCTTCCACAGAATTAGACACGACGCCTACAGCCATGAGCAGCAGCCTCAAAGGCCGTAAGACTCGATGCATGGCTAAAACTGGAATTTGTTGTTTTATTTTGTTTTGTTTTTCAAGACAAGATTTCTCTGTGTAATAGCCCTGGCTGTCCTGGACTTATTTTGTAGACCAGACTGGCCTCAAACTCATGAAGATCCACCTGCCTCTGCCTCCTGAGTGCTGGGATTAAAGTGTGTGCCACCACACCCAGGCCATAAAACTGAATTTTATATAACTTTTAATAATGGGGCTGCTCACCAGTCAGCAGAGATGGCAAACAAGGTCTTGACAAAAACTCACCTATGGGCTTGGGCACCATCAGGTATTTTCAAAGTTTAAAAGATACCTGTGTATTCTGACATGAATGAAGAGGAGGACCTTGATTTAAAATTTGTGGAAATTATGAGAATATCTGACCTTCTCACAGTGCAGAGCAAGACTCGCAGATTGCACAGCAGACCTACTTTCCATCACTGCCAGTGCCAACCTCAGGCAGGAGGGACCCCAAGGGAATGGGCATCGGCCGAGAGGCAGAGACAATAGGCTTGCAGTTCCTAGACTGTCCTCTACTTCACCTTCAGGGAGACTTGTAAAACCATGACCACTTGGTAGGTGAACAAGTGTATCTATATTTAACAACTATAGAGCTTAGGAAATAAAGAAAAATATGGCATGGGCACATATTCAAAGTCATACTGATGAAGAAAGGAGAAAAGTGAAATCGTATAATGATCCATAATGAAAGGGAGATGTGTGCTGCCCCAGTGACCACCTCTGTGTCTTTCTCTAGTTTCACTTATGCCAAATAAACACACAGGTGTTAAGTAGCCAACAGATGCATGTGCCATTGCCTGTTGCATAAGCAGGTCACCCAACCTAACAGCAGCACGCGTGAGACTCCTGGGGTCTTGGTGGGTACCCTAACCTGCTCAAGAAAGACCCCACAGGGACAAAAAAGCAATCATCTGAGAAATGGAAACTGTTCTAACTTACATGCTTAAAAATGCTTTAAAATTTCAACCCAAACAATTTCAGTGCTCTGCTACAACCATTTCAGCTATGGCTTTTATGAATCTCTAGAGCACACTTAGTATCTTTTTATTCTTTTGAGATTTTTTTTTTCCCCAGTGAAGGGAAGTAAACCTAGGGCCTCACCTGTGAAACATGTGAGCTTTACCACTGACCCGTGTTACATTCCCAGCCTGAGGTCTTTTATATATCAGTGTCCTTCTCCCTTTCTGTACTTAATTACCATATCTCAAAATGCTTGCTTTTTAAAAATAAATAGCCATTAAGGAATAAATAAAGTAATGTACTATTTATTTTAGTCTCCTTCTCCACATTTTTGGGCATCATTGTGTTTAGTCCACACCAGGCAGGGCTGCAGTCGGCTTCCTGTCTATCTCCTGGTCCTTTCCTCTCAGGCAGCCTCCTCTTCAAATACAGGGACAAAGCAGAAGTGCATGGATTTCGGCTTTATTGCATATTAAGAAAGGTCCCAAAGCACTGTCTAAGTCAGCTTTTATAAATCACTTGCTTTTAATTTTTAGACACCATCTAACAAATGTATGACAGGATAAGAATAAAGAGGTCCTACTTAAATTAACCAAAAAAAAAAAAAAAAAATCATGTAAGCTTTTTAAAATGTAATACTAGCTTTTTTTTTTTTTTTTTTTTTAAAGCATCCAGAGAGCCGGGCGTGGTGGCACACACCTGTGATCCCAGCACTCAGGGAGGCAGAAGCAGGCGGATCTCTAGGAGTTAAGTTAGAGGCCAGCCTGGTCTACAAATCGAGTACAGGACTGCCAAGGCTACATAGAGAATCCTTGTCTCAGGGGGAAAAAGAAAAGAAAAAGAAAAGCATGCAGAGAAATAAGTAAAAACAGAATCAAATTTCTAGCTGCCTTCCTAGTACAAAATAAGTAAGAAAGAAGATCCATTAGGTAGTTTGTTTTGTTTTGTTTGGGGGAGGGGGAGTCCACACTGAATCTTTGTCTACTAAAACAAATAGTGTTAGAACCTGAGGAGAAAAGGAAAAAGGAATCTTCTTTTTAAACTTAATGTGTATTCAACCTCATTTCTGCTAGTGGGCTAAAAGTACTCAAAAAATATTGTTTACTGCACAAAACATGTTTATCCTCATTGAAATAAGCATGAGCAATAGATTTTGTTTAGATAGGTTTATACAATAAAACAAGTGACTAATAAGCCTTTTGAATAAAAGCTTAAGAGCCAAAAAAACTATAATTGAAAAACTACTATAAACAGAACATATTGATGTTTTATTTATCTAGCATTTATTTACACATTTTCTAAATACAAACTGTCTACATGTGTTTCTGTTAATTTTCCTTTTCTGTATTCTTCTGCAAGGCAGTCACTTTAGTTGCTAGTAACGTATGGATAGTACAGGAGACAGGCAAGTGGGACATGACAGTGGTGCTTTTGTTTATATTTACTTACTTTGTAATTCGGTCAATGTTGGCAATCTGCTTCTGGTTCCTTATAATTTCAATGGCTGCCCAAAGATGCTGGATAGCTTTTGTGTCCGCCTGTCGTCTTTTTGTTAAACGTGCCATGACCTGTTTACTTCTTTAGCTGCAGCAATATACAAAAACAGAAGGCAAAAAACATGTATTACAGAGGGAACTTCCAACACACGGGGCACTGTCACAGCACTGTGGGCACTGCCGCTCTGAAGGGACAGGCGGCGTTGCGGCTTCCCATGTTCCACCGTCACACTGCACGTCTACTGAATGAAAGCGCTCACTTGGCTACCTCAAAAAGAATGATATTCTAAAACCAAGTCACTTAAAAAGGTATTCCCAAGGAGTCAACATTACACTAATGTCAAAAAAGACTATCATTTATTCTAAAACACACTAATATTATAAGATAAAATTTCAGTTTTAGGTATTATGCTATATGAAATTCAAGAAATACAAAATTGAATTTATATGTCCTAATTGTTTGATATTTCAGGTTTTTATGGTCATAGTTTTAGATATTCCAGTGTTTTATATATATATATCTGAAAACAATGTTTAAAAACAAGCAAACATTAGCCAGACATGGTCACGGTGTAAGGTGCTGCACACCTGCAACCCCAACACTCAGGAGGTAAGCAGGAGGATCAGTACAAGTGCAAGGTCAACCTGATCCACAGTGAGCTCCGTGGTCAGAACTTCATAGCAAGAAACAAACAAAATAACAATGAACAGAGGATCCCCATTGTCCTGAGGTAACATAGGAATGGCCGAGAGCTAGGGTACCAGGTCACACATTGTCAGTAATGATCTGGATGTCAGAATAGGGACTCATTTCAGAGCTAATAATTATATTATTAGGAAACAACCTTGTTATTTTATTCAAATGTTAGTATTCTGGATGAGCCAAGGGAAACAGCTGCCAAGCCTCCAGATACTCTCTCAGCTGTCTCCAGGCAAGAAAGAACAAATGGACCGCAGTCCAGTGTCCAGCGGGTAACAGTATTAAAGAGGGCCACCAACTCCTTACTCCATCTTCTTGGTGAGCACAGCCTCAGGGATCCAATGAAACATACACCCTGCACATGAGCATGCTAGGTCCTCAGTGCAAGGCAGAAAAGCAGGCACTGTAGCATCTCCAGCTCTCTTCAAGGAGACAGCAAGTGTGGAGCTCACTATGTAACTTCACTGTACTCCCTGACTGACCAGAGAAGTTACTAGAATCTCATTTCTCTCTTCTCCATCTTTTTTCACAGCCTCCTTCCTTCTTTGGCCAACCTGAGACCTGCAGCTGCCACCAGAGTTCATTCTAACCAGCCTCACTTCTAGGGAGCCTGGATCCTGCCCAAGCACAGATACGGTGGCCTCCAGCATTATCTAGCCACCAGAGAGTGAGTGCACTGTGAAAAGGATTGAAGGGATTTCTGCACGGACTACTTTCTTCATGGCTACTTCTAAAACACTGCTGGGCTAGAGCTCTTTGTGCACACACGAGGTCCTGAGTTTAAATTCTCAACACCCATGGAAAAGGCAGGCATATCCTTGTGCGCCTGTGAACCCCTCGCACTGGGCAGGAGGGAGGACAGAGGTGCAGATGCCCGGGACTTGCTGCCTAGCTTCAGGTTCAGTAAGAGACTGTTGTTTCAAGGAGTAAGGCAGAAAGCGAGAGCTGAACACCTGTCATCCTCCCTGCACACACTCAACACACTACACATATGGCATGCCTGCACATACAAGTACACACTCAAACAATGCTGGTGTTCAAGTTTTAAAGGAAAATCATTTCATTTTAAGTACACTCAGACTCGTAACTAAATGATAATAAAAATGACAACTGTGACTTAAGACGCTCCTGCTTTAGAGTGCAGATAACTCAGTTTCGCTGTGCCCACTGAGGAGTGCCAACGAGATGTGACAAGCAACGGAAAGAAACCTCAGGAGCTGCAGTGAACGCAACAGGCCAGCTTCCCCCAGTTCTTCTGTGTTACTTAGACACACAGGTGCATAAGCCACCTCAACTGTTTATAGCCTGGACAGTACCTGCCTTGTTCACACTGCTGTGGCAGCAGGAGACATTTAAAAAACCATGAATGGTGATCCTGGCCAGGAAACAAAACCAACAGAGGAATCTAACATGGACAGTGTAAGGTCATATAGGACAAATATACAAATAGTCCAGAATTTCCTGTGAGAATTAAAAAGAGGTCATGCTGCTTCTAGACTACGTAAAATTCAGGTAGAAACAAATGAAAAAAATAAAAAATATACAAATATGAGAAACTATAAATAACAATATTCCTTCTCTTATTTTAAAAGTAGCTGTTTAGAGCAAAAAGAAAAACAGTTAATAGATGTCACTATGTTTATAAGATACGAAGAAGTGAGGCGCAGCATGACCATAGCACAAAGTACGGAGAAGGGTAAGTGTGAAGCAGCATCACACTAAATTAAGTAGGGTTTTGGTAAAATCAGGATGCATGTTATATGAATAGTTATATAGAATAATAAGGCAGATATAGTTAGCATATAACTTACGTGCAAATCATTCTTTCAAAATGCACAGTATGAGCTGGATCTGCAGCCCGGCCCTATGTTCCCAGCTACTCAGGGCTGGAGCCGGGGCAGCACAAGCTCAAAGCCTGTCTGGGCCGCAGAAGTAAAGGCAGCACAGGCAACCTAGAGAGACAGTCTCAGTAACTATTCAAGAGCAATTCATTTAGATCTATAAATAATTTAACAGAAAGCTAACTTTTGAGAATAAAAGATAATAAATATAATTATTACATATTAATCACACAAATATAGTGGGAAGGAACTAAGTAGCAGAAATGCTAAAAGATGTCACGCATTCCCAGAAATTATTAAAATCAAGACTAAAGAATGAAGCAAGCTACACCTCAGGAAAGCAGATGCAAAGATAAAACCAAGGTCTTCTGAGAGCTACAAGAACCATGTGACAGGCAGCAGGCACGCTGCCATTCCAGTTACAGCACACCTGGGAATGAGCACCAGCTATGGTGGTCAAAGCGGAACACTGCCAATGGAGCCAATGGTAAACTATGTGGCACAGTGTGAAAGTGCCAAAATAGCGAAGCCTATTAAGACAATAGTTCATTAAAGCACAAGTATTTAATTATTCCCGAGCAAAGCTAATATAGTAGTGGGACCAAGCCAGAACCTCAGAAATCCTCAGCAAGCACTCTACCACTAGCTACAGCCCTATCTATCCCTCGGCTGCCCTTACTTAGGACAGCTGTGCTCACTCACTTCACTTACACGCTGTGTTCTGCCTGTATACTAGCCACTCTTGTACTATGAAGACAGCTAGGAATTTTATTTTGTTTTATTTATTTCTCTGGATGTTTTTAAAAAATAAAGCTAGTATTACATTTTTAAAAGCTTACATGATTTTTTGTTAATTTAAATAAAATTTCTTTATTCTTATCCTGACATACATTTGTTAGATGATGTCTAAAAATTAAAAGCAAATTATTTATAAAAGCTGACTTAGACAGTGCTTTGGGACCTTTCTTAATATGTGATAGAGCTGAAATCCATGCACTTCTGCTTTGTCCCCATATTTGAAGATGATAAGGCTGCCTGGGAGGGAAGGACCAGGAGAAGGCAACTGTGCCAAAGAGATCATGTGCAAGAATTTGGGATTTTGGATGGGAAGCAGACAAGATTGCTTAGAGGGTTGATATCTGCCCAGCTCTAGTGCTTTAAGGAGGCTTATTATAAGTCTTTTATTTAGAAAATATCTGGTTTATGAATAACTGCTGCCATAATAATTTCTTGTATTAATTAATATAGATAGAATAATTAATTCATTTTATTCCACCTCTTGCAGAATAACATGCAGTGGGACACAGCCTGATAGCTTCTGCCAACACTAACTACTGCTCCAGTGGCTACACAGGCTACCTACCCACTCACCTACTAAGAGCTACCATGGCTACCTACATACAAGTTTTGTTGTGGATAAAACTGCCATAAAAATCTACATGCAGATTTTGTATAGAGATAAAGTTTTGACTCATTTGGGTAAATAGAAAAGGAAATAAAGGCTGAATTGTACAGTAAAAGTAGTTTTAGTTTGGTTAAACATCAAAAGCTCTGCTAAATTGTCCTCCAAAGTAACGGAGCCATCTTGCATTTTTCCGAGCAAGGCATGGAAGCTCCTGTGGTCCACAAACCTGTCCACAGCCAGAGCCAGGACTGTGGATTTAGACAACAGGCATGTAGTGATTGCTGACGCTTTGACTTGCTATTTCCTGAGAGCATTTGTTGACCATGTGTTCATTTTTCATGTTTGTACCATTCGTGTCTGCTTTAGTAAGGTTTCCATCCAGGGGGGTTGCCCACTTCTTAACCTGGTTACCTTATTGTTGACTTTAAGCTTTATTTTTGTATTGCTGAGGGGTGCAGATGCATGTGCATGTGAGTGCCAAAGGACAACCTTGATACCACTCCTCAGGAGCACTATCCACCATTTTCTGAGACAGCATCTCTTACTGACTTCGAACTCAGCAGGGTTAGGTTGGCTGGCCAGTGAGCCCCGGGGGACCACCCGCCTCCACCTCCTAGTACACGCCACAACAGCTGGGTGCTGGGGATCGAACTCACATTCTGGAGCATTCAACTTCTGACTAGGATCATCAAAGGCAACTTCTGAAAACATTTTCTCTGAGTCTTATTCTCTATATGTCACTCAAAGACAAGTGTCTGGCAATTTAACCAAGTCCTGCTTATCAATTCTCTCTCTCGTTGACAACGCCTTCGGTGCTGTGCGTACAGTAGAACCAACTCAACAGAAGCATGGAGGTCTGTTGTCCTGCAAAGTTTAGTAGTTCTAGACTTTTTTGAGTTCTATGATCCATTTTCAATTAATTTTAATTAATGTCATATAAATTCACCTTTACAATCAAATGTCCATCTAGTCCCGCATGGCCTTTGCTCCTTGGTGGATGTGCACACCTGTGTTCTGGGTCTCTGGTCTTTTTCACTGTTGGTCCTCTTGCCAATGCTACATCTTCATAGTGACTGCAACATTGTCACACTAAGATTCAAGTTAGCAACATCATTGTTTTTTTTTTTTTTTTTTTTTAACTTTGTTCTTCTGGATTTTTTGTCTTTCCACATAAATTTCAGAATCAGTTTGTCAGTGTCCATGTAATAAGTGGATCAGGTTCAGCTGATACTGCATCAGATCCACAGAGCAAACTGGGAGGAAAGGGCGTCCTGACACTAGCCTTCCCAGCGTGCTGTCTTTACATTTTATCTACTATCAGAGCTTTGTGGTCTCCCATACAGACCCTGAACATAGGTTGTTAGATTTCTTTTGGGTTCTTTTAAGACAAGGTTTCTCTGTGTAGCTGTGGTGGTCCTGGAACTCACTTTGTAGACCAGGCTGGCCTCAAATTCAATAGATCCATCTGCATCTGCCTCCTGAGTGCTGAGGGATTAAAGGTGTATGTCACCCAGTTATTGCTAGATTTCTATCTAAACATTTCATTTTTGGCATATTAATGAAAACTTGAATGTGTCTTTATATTAAGTTATACTTGTTCGTTGCTGGTCCCTAAGCACTGTTTACACATTAACTTTCTATCCTGGAATGCTAAGGCGTCTCCATGGCACCCAAGACTCTGCGCTGCGCTTCAGAGCTTCATTCCTGGGGTGGGGCTTGTGCACATGCCCTCTTACTGCCCCTTTACTTCAGTGTTGGGCACTTGGCAGAATTCCCCAGGCACTGTTGCCTCAAATGCTGTTTCCAGTTCCTTTTCTTTTCTATATTACCATCTCACATAAACTACACCTTTTGGAGGTGCCCATGCATCCTGAGTGCTCTATTTTGCTTTTCAGTTCAGAAATTTTTCCATATCCTGAAGCTCGGAGATTATTTCCTCAGCCCTGCCCACTGTACTGAAAAGCTCTGCAGAGGAACGCTGCACTGCTGTTACCCTGCGCGTCTCTAGCACTTTTTATCCTTTCCCAGGGCTTTTGACTGCTTACATCATCCACTCATTGCTACATGCTGCATGCTTTTGTGCCCTCGGCATTTTAGCCACTGTTAAACAATCGTTTTTAACTATCCATTGATTATTATCCCATATTCTTGTTATACTGACTCTGGCTCTGATGTTTGCTTAGTCTCTTCAAAATATACTTCTGCCTTTTGATAAGCCTGTTGTTTGTTTTTGCAGAAAAATGGGCCTACTATACTGAACAAATGGAACCTTTAATCAGGTAGTTGAAGGGACAGGGAGGGGAGCACTTTCAGTCCTGTGACTTTTGGTAAATCTGCCACTGGACTGTCAGTGTCACCCATGCTACAGGTTTTCTCTCCCTCACATGACACAGGTGTGAGAAGGAAAATAGCTGGCTATTCCCTTCCTCCAGATTGGGTAGGCTCTGGTAAAACACAGCTCGTAAGAAAGCTACGACAAGGAAGGAGGTGGGGAAATTGCGGGTGGGATGTGATATATGAGACTAAATGAATAATGATGGAAAAGAATGGTGCTCTCTGGCACATGTGATTGTCTCTTCCCTCTTGGCCTGAGCACAGGGAATTTCTCTCTGATACTCACTGTGAGAGCCTGGTTGAGATAAACTCAGACACACAGGACTCCATTTTCTGGGTTTCCCTGGAGTTTTCACCTCTCCTAGCTGCCCAGACTTAAACCTCTGGCAGTTCACCAGTCCTACCTTGGCTTTTGTTCCCAGCCAGAGTCCTGCTCGTGGGCTTCAGCTCTGGGAAGCCTCAGTTCTTTCTACCTGCCCATCTCAGTTCTCTATGTAGTAGTCTGCCCCTGTGGCCTCACTTCTCTCAAAGATCTAAAAAAAAAAAAAAAAAAAAAAGATAGATTTCTTTTTGTTCTTATCAACATAGAATAATGTCAATGCCAACTGGGAACAGTGGAATTTCTTTCTGATTATGATGGTAGAAGAGACAATATGCTGATTTTCCAAAGAGGACTCAAACGAATTAGCACGATTTGCTGAAATTTTTCTCTGTTTTACAACAAATGTGATATATTTCTAAATATGTGTTCAATTGTTAGGA
This sequence comes from Acomys russatus, assembly GCF_903995435.1. NCBI lineage: Eukaryota > Metazoa > Chordata > Mammalia > Rodentia > Muridae > Acomys > Acomys russatus. Next base: position 64,140,574 of record NC_067145.1, read on the forward strand.
TTAGTGGAATTGGTTTATTGAGTTTATTTAGCCTAGTGTTAGTGCCTCACAACTGTCATTATCAAATCTTATATGCAAGCTACATATATGAAATAAAATTTAAGACCATTGTCAATTCCTATGTAATTATTTTACATATAATATTAGTTTTGAGTTTCTTATTTGAGTTGAGGTTCTTGCTAAATAGGCTTGAGGACCCTAGAACTTGTGATCTCTTGCTTCAGCCTCCCACATGGTGGGGTGACAGGTGTGTACTATAACCCCTGCTTATCAGATTCTAAAGCACACGTATTTTAAGCTTTCACTATGTATCTGATAACCTTTACCATAAACTAGATATGAATAAATGCTTCCTGAATGGACAGTCCTCCCCAGTTAATTGACTGTACTATATTTCGATGAGCATGCTGCTGCCAGGAGCTAGGTGGGAGGATGCTGAACAATACTTATTGAATTGTGGGGTCAGTGGCAAGGCCAGTTGTGCAGTACTATAAATACCTTTACACTGAACTATGTGTTTAAAATGGTTAAGATGGAAAACTTTATGTTAAGTATATTTTACCTCTATTTTTTAAATTGAAAAAATAAAAAGGACAGAGAAAGAATAAAGTTAGATAATAATAATAATAATAATAATAATAATAATAATAATAATAATAATAATAATAAAAAATAAAAAATAAAAAATAAAAAAAGGTTGGTTACCAGGTCTTAAGGAGTAAGTAACAAATACTCCACCAAGAACTTCCAAAACAATCAGACAGCATCATCCCATGTGTGCAAGGACCCGATGTGGAAGGACGCAAAGAGTGGTGCCCTGCTGTTCTTTGTCTGCACATTAGATTGGAAACTACAAACACTATGCAATGTTTGAATCCAGACTCTTGATAGCAAAACAGGCCATACAAGTGTTTCAAAGTGTTTCTTTTTTGATGTAGCTCTTGCTGTCCTGTAACTTGCTCTGTAGACCAGGCTGGCCTCAAACTCAGAGGTTCACCTGCCTCTGCCTCCCAAGTCCTAGGATTAAATGCATTGCCACCACTGCCCAGCTAAATGTTTCACTTTTGGGGGAAGAGGGGTTGAGACAGGGTTTCTCCACGGAGCTCTGGCTGTCCTGAAATTCTCTGCAGACCAGGCTTTCCTCAAACTCAGAGCTCTACCTGCCTCTGCCCCCCAAGTGCTGGGATTAAAGGTGTGGGCCACCACTGCGCGGCAAACGTTTCACTGTTAACTCACTATACCAGCTTATGTTTGTTCTCCATCGCTAGCAGCACAGCACCACAAGTTTTGGAAATTTGTTTTGGTTCACTGTCCTGGCCCAAGTAGAGGACCTGGACCTCTGATTGCCTTTTCGGTAGCGGAGTTCCTCAGCAGTGCTGAGCATCACAGGACATGAGTGAGTCAGTTAGTGACCACACAAATGCATGCCAAGTCTTTCTTATAAAGCTACCAGTATTTAATTAAGGGGACCAACTCTAAGGTTTACCAAAAACTCCACTTCTAAAGAACTAAGTTTCTCCTTTTTTAAGATAAGTGTCAAGTTCCAAAATGAGTTTCTGAAGACAATGTCCATATCTGATATTCAAATCACAGCAATTTGTGTGTCCAAAGGATGTCCAGACTAAATGACTAGTTCGTAAAATGAAATGACAAATTCAAAAACTAACCTTTGTGGGTTTTTTTAAAAACATATTTACTGAGCTGTAAACCATAAACCATTCAACTCACAAATGTAAAATGGTAGCTTAGAGAGCTGGGAATGCATGTAACAAAGGCGTTTTACAAATGGGATCTCAGTGTGTCCTGTAGTATCTGGCTTACTTCACTTATCACCATGCTTCCCAGCTCATCTGTTACAAGATGTCAAATCTTCAGCTCTTTCCACCCCTGCACAGACCCCTTGAATACAGGTGTGACACTTTGTTTATCCATCCATCCACTGACAGACACCGGCGGCCACTAATGTCTAGCTATCATCAACATGGGCAGTTAAGTGTATGTTTTCAATTCCTTTGGGCATATACCCAGAAAAGGAACTGCCAAATCTCACTGTTAATCTGTTTAACCTTGGCAATAATCAGGAAGCTACTCTCTATAGTAGCCTGACTAGTATACCCTGACCAGCAACATAAGCAGCCCAATATCTCTACATTGTCACAAACACTATTTTTTTAATGATTTTTTTTTCTTATTTTTTAAATCACAACCATTTGGATAGGTGCAAAATAGCCCATCGTAACTACAGCTGTGCTTTATAGATTTCCATAATGAGCCGTGATCTGAGCATCTTTTCATGTGTTATTGGCTTCTTGCTTATCATTTTCTTAGGAGAATTATGCCCCAAATTCTTTGTCTATTTTAACTGTTATTTAGTCGGTGCATGGGGAGCTTTATATTTTCTGGGTATTAACCTCTCTCCAGAGGCGCAAGCTTTACAATTTCATCCTTTCTGTATGCTGTATTTACTATTTATTTTTATCCATTATATATATATATATATATATATATATATATATATATATATATATATATATTTTTTTTTTTTTTTTTTTTTTTTTTTTTTTTCTTGGTCTCTCTCTTCCCCTCTAAGATGTAACCTAGGCTTGGCCTTAGGATTTTAATCTTCCTGCCTCAACTTTCTATGTGCTGGGATTACAGGTGTGCACCACAAAGTGTGGTCATCAAGAACCATCTGCTAATAAGACTATTTTTTTTCATAACTGAGTTGACTTGGCAACTTTGTCGATGGATATGCAGGAGAGTTACCTTAGACTGGTGGTCAAGCTGCTACAGTAATCAACAGTGATATTCACCAAACAGTTCTACCTGTCTCAAGCATCAGTGAGACTCTATTTCCCCACGGTTGCAGTGAAATTAGGTGTGCTATGTGTTCTGTATTAGTGAGGCCATGTAGGCTGAATTAGGACAGGCCACCTGGGCCACTGCAAAGAGAAGTAGAAGTGATATGTGTCCCTTTTACTTAGATTTAAGTAGACTCTTAGATTTAAGAGTCTCAATATAAGTTTTTATTATTTTTTTATATCACTAACACCATGTATAGGTGAGGGTGATGTCTGTGGTGGTAGCTGCATTCTCAGCCTGAATCCAAAAAGAAGACAAAGCACAGCCGAGTTCTAGCCAATCTGTGACATCTAAAATGAGCAAGAATTGTTGTTTGAGGCCATTGAGATTTATGAAGTTACTTATAAAAACTATCATAAAACCTTAAAGAGATGTGTCCCTTGTCCTGGACACTTGGGGCCAGAGACATTTCAGATGTCTTCAGATTTGGGGGGGGGGGTCTGCATACATATAATCATGAGATATTTCAGGGCTGGGGCTCCATCCTAGGCATGGAATCCATGAAGGTTTCATGCACTTTTAAAACACTCTAAAGGTAATATAGGGCTTTTGCCTTTAGCCCATTACCTAAAGGCAGGTGTGGGGTTTCCACTGTGGCATAGGAATGCCATATGCTGTGTGAGGCAGTGGTTGAGTGGCAGGGAAAAGTATATGTGGAAAAGAACTCAGCATGGCAGAGGCACAGAAAGACTGGAGGACGCAGTAAGGAAAGCAGAGTGGACATGGGAAGGGGGCAGCCTGAGAACAGATAGGCAGGAGCTATGCATCAAGCAGTTTGATTTCCATACATAGGAACTGAGAAGCCTCCACACTGGGGCAGGCTAGGGTGCTAACCAGAACCGAAGACAAGATTTATACGTGAGTGGCTGGAAGTCTCTGTCTAACACCAACTCTAGGTGCCTGAACTCATGCCCTGATAAGAAACCAAAAACATCCAAATTCTCTTCACTGAAAAACCAAATGGTCCCAAAAAAGGACCTTCAGACACTGATATCTGAGGAACACTGAGGGAAACGTCCGACAGCCTTACAGTGTCCCCACCCAAGGCCTGCAGTGAGTTCTCTAGTACCTCAGACTTAAACATGAAAGGCAGACAAGGATCACCAGAAGTTCAAAAGGGCTCAACAACAACAAGAACAAAGGGTCACATCAAGCAAAGCAAATATTAGTGGGAACTCAATCAGAAAATCCTAGCACAGTAAAGATTTTTAGAATATACGTTAGTGTTATGGAAAAGTAAGAAACAGAATTATATCTATAAGAGCTGGAGAGATGGTTCAGAGGTTAAGCGCACTGGCTGCTCTTCCAAAGATCCTGAGTTTAATTCCCAGCAACCACATGGTGGCTCACAACCATCTGTAGTGAGATCTGGTGCCCTCTTCTGGCCTGCTGGCTCACATACAGACAGACTACTGTATAAATAATAAATAAATCTTTAAAAACAAAAAAGAGAGAGTTGTATCTATAAGCTGTACATAGGATAATACACACAAGAATGCTAATGAAATATTGAAACTAATGCTAAGTTTAAAGGTTTTGGAGTTAAAGTTGATGTAATTATCAACAAAGTTAAAAAACAAGGAGAAACATCTTACACCTACCAGAATGGCTAAGATCAAAAATTCAAGTGACAGCACATGTTGGCAAGGATGTGGAGAAAGGGAAACACTTCTCCATTGCTGGTGGGAGTGCAAACTTGTACAACCAGTTTGGAAATCAATCTGTCCCTTTCTCAGAAAATTGGGAATAGAGCTACCTCAGGACTCAGTTATACCACTGCTGGGCATGTACTAGAAAGATGCTCCACCACACAAGAACATTTGCTCAGCTACGTCCACAGCAGCTTCATTTCCAATAGCGAGAATCTGGAAACAACATAGATGTCCCTCAACCAAAGAATGGACAGAGAAACTCTAGCACATTTACACGATACACAATGAAATACTATTCAGCTATTACAAGGAGATCTGCTAAGCACACACCTTTAATCCCAGCACTTGGAAGGCACAGGCAGGAGGATCGCTGTGAGTTTGAGGTCAGCCTGGTCTACAAAGCGAGTACAGGGCAGCCAAGACTAACACAGAGAAACCCTGTCACAAAAAAACCAAAACAAACAAACAAACACCCCCCAAAAACAAACCAAAAATAAATAAATAAATAAAAGGAACAAGGAAATCTTGAAATTTGCAGGCAAATGGATGGAACTAGAAATGATCATCCTGAGTGAGGTAACTTAAGACCCACAAAGACACACATGGTATATACTCACTTATAAGTGGATATTAGCCCGACATAGATGTTCTCTGAGAGACTCCACCCAGCAGGACTCTGGGCAGAGCACTGAGAGTTGTATGGAAGAGTAGAGGGAATGGAAGGACCCAGAAGCTCAGGGGCTCCACAGGGAGACAATGAGGCCTACAGATCAGGACTGTGGGGGGGGGGGGTGGCAAGCGCTGCACAAACTGTAGCACCAACCAAGGACAACACATACAGAGAACCTAGACCCCCTGTTCAGATGTGGCAAATGGACAGCTCAGTCTGCACGCTTGTGGAGGTAGTGGGGCTGCCTATGACATGAACTCTAGTGCCCAGGATTTGATCACTGGCCCTTGGCAGGCCGGCCTTGTAGGCACACTGAGGAAAGGGATGCAGGCTCTCCAGATGAGACCTGATAGTCTGTGGTCAGATAGGGGGGAGCAGGGCTCCCCCTCTCAAAGGTCTATCTATGGGAGGGGAATAGGGCAGAAGAGGGAGGAGGTGGGAATGGGAAGATACAGGCGAGAGAATAACAATCAGAATGTAAGAGGAATAAATTATAATAAATAAATTAAAAAAAAAAAAAACAGAGAGAAACAAAGAAGGAACTGAGGTATAGTTTCTGAATGACAAGAGTTTCAGAAGCACCACATTCGGAAAGCAAAGCCATGTGACAAGTCAGAGGTGCAAGCAGATAGGAAAGGCTCCTGACATGTGGCACAGGGTTAGCCAAGCAGACTCAGAGGGCTGGCCACACTTCCCAGGCCTGCTTTCTGATTCTGAGAAGTTGTGTTCTACCGACATGTCTGAGCCACCCAAACAACTGGAGGCTGACAAGGAACACTTTCAGTTGTGTTCTGATACCACACAACTTTATGACCTACGTAATTATTCTCAGGAAGTAGCAAAGATAAGCTAATAAACCATGAAAAAGAAAATCTGAGATCACGTCTTGTCCAGGAAACAGGACTCCACATGGGAAATCAGCTTTGGGAGTAGAACTAGAAAATTTCTATCCACAGAAGAGCAAGAGTAATAGGTACCAGGAAGCAGATAGTCACTTTAGACTCATTAAACAAATTCTTACATCAATAAACATACAGATAGCTTATGAAGAAAATCAAATATGTTAGCAAATATCTATGAAAAAGTCAAACTAAAATGTTGGCAAACACAACAATAAAAAGATAAGAGGAAGTTTCATTCTAAAAATGCAATATATTCAATATTAGAAAATCTAGCCCAATACCAGAGAAACTAAGAATATCATCATCTCTACAGACACTGAAACAGACAGGATTCAGCACAAATTTATGTAACAATCACTCAAAAATAAGAATTGAGGGATAACTGTCTGATATACACAAACTGGCCTCAAAGCCATCAGACTATATCTGATGGTTAAAATGCTGGAAATTCTCTAATATGCAGAAAGCCGTAGGCAAGTTCACTACGTCCAATGTCATCTAACACTATCAGGCAGGGCAGTGGCTCACGGCTCCAACACATGCTAAGGACATGGAGATTCTAATAAAAAGAACAAAAACTGAAAAAGAACTAAAGTTATTTCTTGCAAAGGATACAAGTGATGTAATTATGAGTAATATTAAAACTCAAAAGAATGAATGAAAAATCCAACAAAGAGTCAGAAAAATGGAACTGTCAAACAACAGCACAAGGTAAATAAAACCCATTAATTTCAAAATGTGCTGGGGTTGGGGTGGGGTGTTCCTGTCACTCAATCCCTGAAGCAGAGCAACTAGGGAAGGGTGGATAAACCTGACTAGACCTGCGAGCCACCAGCACCATAAACAAAGCATAAAATGTACAAGTTTTTAAAAAGTAGGATACAAGATCTGACGTGTTCAAAGTATACTATACACAAAGCAAGAGTTAAGAGGCAAGCTGGGTAAGTAAACAGATAAGAGACAATGCCACTCACACAACGCACGGCTAAGAGCTCTAACATTTAATGAAACACTACACTTTTCTTAAAGCTGAAAAGAACAAGAAAAGGAGAAAAATGAGCAAAACATAAGGAAAGATAGAAAAAAAAAACCCTGCAAAAACCTCATAAACATTTGGAAAGACATTTAATTTCCCTATAATTAGAGAAATGAAAACTAACCTATATTTAATGTAGCATTTCTACATTAGTGAAACTGGTATCTGGCAGTGAGTGCACTCTTGTCAAGAATGTAGAGAAACAAGCCTTCGCCACATTACTGGTGGGGAAACAACAATCGCCACATGAGTAGAGGGGAATGTGGCAGTAAATAGCAAAGCACACTCACAACTACTCTGCCCCAGAGTTCTCACAGGTAAAACCATCTATGCTGCTACTTGTACAGCACTGCCTGGACAGTTTTGGGCAGCCAATAGTGGAATAAAACCAGCTATAAACAACAAGAGGTGTCATCAAAATGCAATCTTGGCTATCTCACTTGATCAAAGCTATTAGAAATGATCAACAAAGTACTTTCAAAAGATGATTAGATGTGTCTTTCCTTCCTTGCTCTGACACTTCGCTATTAGCTGGTGGCCCACACCTTTAATCCCAGCACCTGGGAGGCAGAGGCAGGTGGATTTCTCTGAGTTTGAGGACAGCCTGATTGGTCTACATAGTGAGTTCCAGGATGGCCAGAGCTCCACAGTGAAGCCCTAAACACATACACACAGTAACTGCTATCTGCTTTGTTACTAACTTACAACGTAAAGAAACTACAGAAATGGGGTTGGGGAACAGCTCAGTTACCAACGCCTTTGCCACACAGCTTGAAGACCTGAGTTTGATTCCCAGAACTCAGGTAAAAGGTTGGGCACAGCGGTACACACTTGCAATCCCAACACTAGTGGGTTGTGGACAGGTGGATCCTTATGGCAAGCTAGCCTAATTCTAGTTCCAGGACAGTAAATGATCCAAGAAAAAAGAGAGAGAGAGAGAGAGAGAGAGAGAGAGAGAGAGAGAGAGAAAGAAAGAAAGAAAGAAAGAAAGAAGAAAAAAGGAAAGAAAGAAAAGTAAAAATGCACACAAATGAATATGCATACGCGCATGCACACACACACTATAATTTCCAAGCATACAAAGGGGGAGAATTATATGAACCTTTTGTGATATAATAATATTTTTGCTATATATGTTTTTCCTAGTTTTTTTCCCTTTTATTTTTAAATTGTCTGTGTCTGTTGGAGAGAGTATGTGTACATGAATGCAGGTGCCCTCAGAGACCAGAAGAGGACATCAGATGTCCTGAAGGTAGAGTAACAGGAGCTGTGAGCCATTCAGGACCCAATTTCAGGCCTCTTGAAAGAGTGCTCTCTGGAAGAGCCACCTCTCCAGTCCTTTGTAATATATTTTAAATTTCATAATTTTCCTTGAATTCTAAGATCTAGGTAGCAAATGTCCATAGTAATTGAATCTTAATAACAGAAACTAGCAATGTATGTCATAAATTATAATTTTCAGTTTAAAAACAAATTTAATCCCAAACTCTCAGTGCTGCCACCAATGTCAAGAAATCAGTGACTAGACAGCTCTGAAAGACCTGCAAGAAAATCACCCCCATACCATTCAAAACAACTAACAGAACATAATTCATGCCTGATTTTTAATTTATCTCTTAAATTATCTTTTGCTTTTTTTCAGGAGTACCCAGAATCACAATCTTGAGCTCCACTCTGAAGCATGCAGCCTCTCAAGCACACAGAATCCGCTTCCAAACTGACCATTTCTTATCATCTGAAAATAGGCGGTAGTTGTTTTGCTTACCAGAGGCTTTTAAGCTAAAGCAGAAATATCATTTATCATTAGAAATTAAGCTAAAATCACGTTAAGCAAAGTAAGTCAGTCTCAAAACGATAAATACCTGGTGTCTTATATGCAGAACCTAGTCCTAAAATTACACATGATGTATATATTTAAATGCTTGTGTAAACCAGTGAACATACTAGATAGGGGGGTGGGAAATAGGAGAGGGCACACCTGTAAGACTGTGCACACCTGTAAGAGGACTGAGCGGGACGCGGGGGACAGTAAAGTGTGGACACCTGTAAGAGGACTGAGCGGGACGCGGGGGACAGTAAAGTGTGGACACCTGTAAGAAGCCGCCAGGATGGAACCCATCATTTTCTCTGCTAAACTAAGAAAATTAATGAAAGACAGAATTAAACTTAAGCGTGTGGTATATTTATGCAAAACTAATAAAAAGAAATAAAGGCTTACGGTTAGCAAGTTACAGGTGCATGACTTGTGTAAATACGACACTGAACTATGGTAACATTTGCTTTAACCTATTTCACAAGCATGATGTTTTAAAAACTAAACTCTGCAAATAAACGATTTCTTTAAGAATTGAATAGTTCAGCCAGGTGGTGGTGGCACACTTGCTTTCAATCCCAGCACTTGAGAGGCACAGGCAAGGGTCTTTGTGAGTTGTTGTCCAGTCTGATTTACATAGTGAGTCTGGGGCATCCAGAGCTACATGGTATACTGAGAATTTGCATTCTGGCTTACAAATGTGTACTGTTAGTGCACTTTTTAATACCCAGGACTGTCTCAAACAAGAGGACTCAACCAAAGCCCTGAGTTTCCCAGGGGCTTCTTGTGCCTGCCCTGGGGTCTCAACATCCCTGGAATGGAGCAGTATGCCTGGCCTACACCCAGTTAAGCGTGGGGACTCCACAGAGCACACCCACGGTGGTGGTAAGTTGTGGGACAGTAAAATAACATGCTGAACAACTGTAGTTTAACAGCGTCAACACTCTGAAACCACACCGAAGAGGTGGATGAAAGAAATGAACTTTTTATGAACTTTTTCCAGCCAGCCACAGCCAGTTCTGGGCAGTCCCCCTCTCTAAACCAAGGATCATTCTGACCCTAAAAATCTCAACAGGATTCATAACAAGTTAGTGGAGATGAAATAACCCCTAGCTCCCAGGTACGTAAAAATCTGCAAGGCAGAAGAACATGGTGACATGTTCTTCAAGTCTAGTTAACTGAGCATTCATGGGTTACTTGGCAACTACTCCAGTCTACACCAAATTATTCATTTCTCAAACAGTTTTTCAAAAAGGATCTTTCATAATTTGCTGATTGCATAACATTTAATTTCAAAGCTAAAGAAGGCAGCAACAACTTCGTGCTTCAGAACTGTGACTCACTGGGGCACACGTCGGTACCACGCTGGAGAAGCCATGGGGAGTGAGTCAACGGTCAGATGCAAACAGCTGTCACTAACTTAAGAAATGTCTGGGTGAGTTATTTTTGCAGACTTGGACTGACTTTTTATTCAAAATCATCTTTTATTAAATTAAATTAAAATTTTAAATTATTTAATAAATCTAATAAATTTTTTTATTTAATTCACAAATTAGACCAAAAAGTTTATAAATGAACATTTTATTAACTTTAACTACATGGAAATTACCATAATTTATACTCAATTACCATTCTATGCAGTAGATTCACTGTAATGAGGTAGACAGTGTTTCATTTTACTGCTGAGAATACGAATAAGCAAGAGAACGAAGTGCTACGACATGATAACAAGCAGCAAACACATGCAGGGGTGAGAGGCATGGCATCGGGGCTCACACGTGCAGGGGTGAGGGGCATGGCATCGGGGCTCACACGTGCAGGGGTGAGGGGCATGGCATCGGGGCTCACACGTGCAGGGGTGAGAGGCATGGCATCGGGGCTCACACGTGCAGGGGTGAGGGGCATGGCATCGGGGCTCACACGTGCAGGGGTGAGGGGCATGGCATCGGGGCTCACACGTGCAGGGTGAGGGGCATGGCATCGGGGCTCACACTGCAGGGGTGAGGGGCATGCATCGGGCTCACACATGCAGGGGTGAGGGGCATGGCATCGGGGCTCACACGTGCAGGGGTGAGGGGCATGGCATCGGGGCTCACACATGCAGGGGTGAGGGGCATGGCATCGGGGCTCACACATGCAGGGGTGAGGGGCATGGCATCGGGGCTCCACAATGCAGGGTGAGAGGCATGGCATCGGGGCTCACACATGCAGGGGTGAGGGGCATGGCATCGGGGCTCACACGTGCAGGGGTGAGGGGCATGGCATCGGGGCTCACACGTGCAGGGTGAGGGCATGGCATCGGGGCTCACACGTGCAGGGGTGAGGGGCATGGCATCGGGGCTCACACGTGCAGGGGTGAGGGGCATGGCATTGGGGCTCACAGTGCAGGGGTGAGGGGCATGGCATCGGGGCTCACACGTGCAGGGGTGAGGGGCATGGCATCGGGGCTCACACGTGCAGGGGTGAGGGGCATGGCATCGGGGCTCACACGTGCAGGGGTGAGGGGCATGGCATCGGGGCTCACACGTGAAGGGGTGAGGGGCATGGCATCGGGGCTCACACGTGCAGGGGTGAGGAGCATGGCATCGGGGCTCACACGTGCAGGGGTGAGGGGCATGGCTGCTGAACCAAGAGCAACATCACCCAGAGTTACAAAGCATGCTCTCTGACAGTCACCTCCTGAGCAGGTCTGGAGAATACAAGTTCCCATCATATTTTAGCTTTGGTATTGTCTTTTTGAATTATCTCAAAATGTATAGCATCTTTGGAAATATTAAATATGATCTGAGATCTTAGAATTACAAAAATTATCTGAAGTATCAGGTAACAGTGGACACAGCACCAGCAGACACTGACAATGTTGAAGGCTTGGCGGCCAACTACTGCTGTCCTGCCATTGGGTTGTAAAGCACTCTGGGTTGTGGTTTGATTAAAATGTGTTTCCTCTCATCTTGAAAAGGGCATCCACTAGATCTGGCCCCATTTTGCATTTCTAGCTCATCTGCAATGGCTGGCTGCTGTATTAGGGAGGACACTGAGGCTGGTGTGGGAGAATGTGTAAGTCTGGAAGATGAGGAGAAAAGAATCAGTCTCCAAGAGACTAAATATGTCTAACTACTGTGCCTTATGAAAGATATTGTTTTCTAAAACATTTCTGTCTTAAAGGGTCCACAGCCACAGACTAATTCTAAACCTTGCCAGTAAGGCACTGATCTAGCTCACATGCAACTTTCAGAAACACCTGAGTAAGCCTGGGAGGAAGTTCCCTGCACTTGGGACTACACTGCCCCAATGTTCTCCTTCACTATTTTTGAAGCTGTACGGGCAAGGTAACTCATAAACATTATACTATCTGAGAAATGTGTTGTTTTATTAGACCATCACAGTCTTTCCGCCTCTCCTAAGAGACATCAGGTGCATTATAAGTGTAAGACTTGGTCAAAACATTAAATTAGTTCCCACAGAACTGAGTCATGGACTGGAGACATGGCTCAGCTGTTAAAGCCTAGGCTCACAGTCAAAAATATAAATGAAGACAGTCCCCAAATTTAAGGCACAAATACCAAAACAGTAAGAAACATTGCACTGAATTTTGCTTCATTGTAATTTCATTCTTTCAAAAGTAAACTACAGACACTGACATGTTAGAAACAGTAACCCAATAAAGCAGCAAGTGCTATCCGGCTTTCTCCCTGCCTGGTCTGGTGAAGGACACTTTATAGTTCTATACTGTCATGTCTTTTACTTACTCAAGAATACAATGCCCAGTCAATCAAACTGATCAACCTATGTTCATACAAAACTTACAGTTTTGGGTGTTTGGGGAGCTAACTATGCTGGAAAGTGGTCATGTTCTGTGCCCTCACTTCAGGATCAGTGCAGGCTTCCCCCTAAGAAGGGGCACTGAGAGACGCCTCCCCCAGGACGCTTCACGTAAGCAAATGAGATAAGACTGTAAGCCACAGAAAGAACGTGTGCATAAGGAGCCCGCTTATTGAAATTCTGTAGTTCATTATAAAGGTGTTGAGACTCAAAAGGAAGAGGGAACCATTGAAGAGTTTTTAGGGAAGTGATGAAGCCATCATCAGCTGCTGGTCTCACATGGTTAGTCCATGGCCATCCTGGATGCCACTGTCACTCTCTCCTGAGAATCTCAGCCGCTGCCATGTCAGTCAGGGCAGATGTGTGTTAGTGTTACTTTTAAAAGGGTCCTTTTGTTCTCTAAATGGTGCTGGGTCTGAATGCAATGCCCCCGGGCTGTTACCACCACGACCAGCCTTACAATAAAGCCATGCTGAGAGTAGCAGAAGAAACAACAGAAGAGTGCTGCGCCTGGGAGCTGCTGAAGGCATCGCCTAAGAGCCCATCCTCTTGGATTTCAAGTACTGCGAAACAGTACGTACGAGACCATACGTAGGAGACAGTACGTACGAGACCGTACATACGAGACAGTGCGTGCGAGACAGTGCGTGCGGATGCAGTGCTTAGTGCCGGCTCTGTCTGCTCAAGAGGACAAATGGCTGGTTGCCTGAACCCACACCCAGAGAGAAAGACAGGGAAACTCAGTGCAGAGGATGGATGTCAGTCATGTGCAATTTCAAGCTGCAGAAGAAGGGTTCTGAGAACAGTCACAAAGGTTATAAAGAACAATGGGAAGGAGGGCTGCAGGGAGGGATTAGCCCAGGGGTCCCCTTGCATTGAGAAAAAGCAGTGATGCTGGGCTTCACAACCCAAACATCACCCACCTAGTCTATAAACGGGACAGGCTGGGGCAGGAAAATAGAGAAAATAAAGATACTCTTTAGACAAGTGCTTACAGACTACAGAGACTTAGAAAGGCAAGAAAAGAAACCCCTAGAAACAGGCATAGAATTCAGTAAAGATTTTTGTTGTTGTTCGTTTTTGTTTGCTTGCTTTGCTTTATTCGGTAATGGTGGGAAGTGTGCTGGAATATCTGGAAGCAAGTGGAAGGGAGACAGCATGTTCACAGCACAGGCCGGGATCTGTGGAAGGGATGCTTTGCAGAACACAGGTGAGGCCTCTCCCAGATGGAGGCAGGTTTGCAGATCGCAGTAAAGCATGTTACTTCCCAATGGCCACCTGAGAAGTGGGGACGGGGGCAGGAGAATACGAAGTTGAAGTCACAGTGGAAGTGGAAGTATTATTTCAATCAGGAAGCAAGGTAGGCCTGGGACAGCCCAGGTGAGCGCACACGCAGATGCCCAACATCCCACAGCTGGGTGTTGAATTACTCACGCCATAGTGTTTCCAGTAGGTTGTGGGCAGAACAACAAAACCAAGAGCTTTGCATACACAGAAGAGACACTGCAAACGTGAAGAGCTGATTCTTTTGGCAGCCTCTACATTCATGTCACCCTCTTACTCTACAAACAGCACTTTGGGTATATTTTAAAAAGTTTAAAAGTTGGCGTTCTCAAGTTAAGAAACTTAGTGGCAGAGAGAAACCTTAGTGAAAGTAATATGGAGGTAAGCATTTTGTAAAAGTAAAACAAAAAATCAAATCACTGGGCTCATGGTGGTAAGAGGAAGATGAACTTAACAGAGACATCAAATACATGCAAACCTGATGCATTTGTGCACTTTTTACTTTCTTGAAGTAATGGGGATTGAACCTAGTCCCTTGCAAATAAAGGACAATACTGAGCTACACTGCACCTTCAGCCCACTCACAAAGTTTAAATCCAATCATTAACTTTTTATTTATTTTTATTTTTTTAAAGATTTGTTTATTTATTAATATGTATACAGAGCTTTGCCTGAATGTACATCTGCGTGCCAGGAGAGGGCATCAGATCACATTATAGATGGTTGTGAGGCATCATGTGGTTGATGGGACTAGAACTCAGGACCTTGGAGGAGCAGTCAGTGTCAATAACCTCTGAGCCATCTCTCTAGCTTAACTTTTTATTTAACAAGCAGTGTTAATTGTACCTGGGGGAAGAATTTATTGAATGAATAAACAGGATGACTTGGCTGGTGCTTAGGGGAGAACTGAAAACTTTAATAAAAAACTTAAAAGGGGAAGATGGAATATGAAGGTATCCCCTAAAAAGTCCCCATAGGATTAGCCTCTCCAAGGGAGGGGAAATGAATGTGGAGAGTGCAGTCTACTGTCTGGCAGCACTTCCCGTACCACAGAGCTGTGACAAAAACGCCAAAAGTAGCCTGCGGTCCCTCTTCACCACGGTGACAGCAATCAGCTTGGGGTGGCCTTTCTTTTCACAGAACGCCATTCTGCCAAGTAAGTCACAGTCTATGAGCCCAAGCTTAGGCCTCTTCTCTCTTTATAGTACTCTGTGCCACCCAGGAAACAGAGCCTAGACTTAGAGACAAATACAACGCCGGGCAGTACTGCTGTCTAAAATAATCCGTTCTTCAAGCTCAAACTTTGTAAAATGAAGAAAAAATGTTGTTGTAAAAATGCTCTTTCGTAAGAATGTTTTCATTTAAATAAAATTCTAACAGTAAAAAATATATATAATTCTTCAATGTATCTGGCCTAGAATGCAGAAGTATTTTTATACATGAAAATTTGACTTGGAGCTGGGAACAGTAGCACACATCTATAATCACAGCACTAAGGGAAGCAGAGGCAGGTGGATCTCTATGAGTTTGAGGCCAGCCTGGTCTACAAAGTGAGCCCAGGACAGCCAAAGCTACACAGAGAAATCCTGTCTCGAAAAAAAAAAAAAAAAAAAAAAAAAAAGACTTGTTGCCCTCTAAAAGAAGAGGCAGGACTTGGTGTGTGATCACTGCAGACAGCCGACTGCAGACGGGCCACAGCGTACAGTCAACAGAGGGCAGGGTTGCCTACGCTGTGCTGGGTGCTGCCCTCATCAGTCGTACTGGTCCTAAAGTCCTTGTCTCGCTCCTTTGAAGCCCGTCAGGAGCTGAAGGAAGAGTGTGAACACTGTATTCAAGATGGATCAGAGATGCTGGTATAAATTACCAGGTACTGCCTAGTTGCTGGGATTTCTCTGAAATCTCAAGATACTGTGACAGTACAGCAGTGTGAAGGAGAACCGGCAGACATGGGCCACTGTGGCTGCTGCAACAGTAAGACTTACAACTCATGGACTTCTTCCAGAGCAAAGAAAGTAAGCCAGACATTTCAGATACTCAAAGAAGAAACTACTGCGATAGCCCATGTGGGTAGAACAAGGTGCTGGAAGGGACCTGAGGTAAATGGAGTAACAGGAATCACTCAAGCGTATGGAAAGGCAGAGGGAGAAAGGGGAGCGTGAAAGTTGGAGCACTTCCTCAGATCCCACACTATTGAGAGCTGCACACCCAAGGCAGCTCACATGCTGCCCTAGGGAAACCAAGCCCTTGACCCAAGCAACGAGGAGTCCTGGAGAGTTCACGTACAACAAGAATGCTGCTGCTTTACAGTCCTATTAAGGGACCATCCAAGCTGCATGGAGTCCATTTTCTGAGCCTCCTTTATCTCCAGTTGCAACGCCAGTAACTGGTGACTACACTGCATCTGAGGCCACCAGGAGCTTGAAACTCCCTTGGATGATCATCTTCCCAGACCTAGTACAGCGGCAATACAGTTACATTCCTAAGAAATATGGAAAGACACGGGCTTTCTGTAGAGATGCACTTCTTTACCAGGCTACTTGATTATTGTGTTCCTTTTGATAGTTGCTTTGGATTCATTGATTTTTGCTGCTGAAGACAGAAGCTGGGGCTTGTGCATCATGAAGAACATGTAAGGCAATGAGCGACATCTCTAGAAGGTCTGCTTCGTCAATAACAATTTTTGAGCAATAAAGCTAAAGGTCCCAGGATACAGCATTTTCTGTAAGCTATCCCCCAAAGTGTTTTCCAAAGGCAGAGAGAGAGAGAGAGAGAGAGAGAGAGAGAGAGAGAGAGAGAGAGAGAGAGAGAGAGAGAGAGAGAGAGAGAGAGAGAAGGGGGAAGGGGGGGAGGTTTTAAAAAAAAAAAAAAGCTAATATGGGGCTTTTGTGAATTAGAGACCTGCCCCACCTTCAAAGATTCGGAGTCAACATTTTTTGAAATAATAGTAACAATAAATAGTTCTGATGCTCAGCACAGTTGAGACCCAATGTTAAACTATTCTTGGTTCCTAATGTGAGTCCTATAGCCCTGCCATCTAAAATTCCCCTCAAAATGGAGCCCACTCCTACTGTAAGCAAGGCTTACACAGTGTATTTCTCATTAGCATTTAAAATATACAGATAAACAAAGAAAAAGTCTGACTCTGAGTTGAACTGATGTCTACTTAGCTTTTAATTAACATGAGTGAAAGAAAACTAATTTTATTTTTAAAATTCTAATAAATCTTCACTTTCAAATGATAGTTTCTCACCTGAAATGTGAATCAGAAGCTTTTTAAGATTTTATGTGTAGAAGGGGTGTGTGTGTGTGTCTGTGTCTGTGTGTGTGTCTGTGTCTGTGTGTGTGTCTGTGTGTGAGTCTATGTCTGTGTGTGTGTCTGTGTGTGTCTGTGTCTGTGTGTGTGTGTGTGCACACACGTGGTAGAATATGTAGGAATTTCAAAATAAAATTCAGGCATCTTGGTAATGATATTTAGTTTCATATTGCTGCACATAAAAAAATGCTAATTTATAATAGGACACAAGCTACCTTACACTTTTCCTTTGTAACTTAAAATACATCTCCAATGATATTCTTCTTCTCCTCAATAGGTTAGCCTCATTTTCCCAACTGTAATACCCAAGCAGTTAAAATAGATAAACTTTATGCTTATTGAGAAAGGGCTCTATGTAAAAATCTGATTAAAAATTAAGGACTTAGCTGGGCACAGTAGTGCGTGCCTGTAATCCCAGCACTCAGGGAAGCAGAGGCAAGCGGATCTCAGTTCGAGGCCAGCCTGCTGGTCCTCAACAAATCAAGTCCAAGACAGCCAAGGCTACACAGAGAGACTCTGTTATCTCAATATCGCTTTTCATATACAGTTTGACACAGAAAAATACTAAGCAGATAAACCAAGTGACAAAATAAAACTAAAAGACAAACAAAAACCAATAGCTTTCACGTTGAGAAAGCTTCCCCATAATTAGCCCATAATTAAGGGACTGCTTCTTTCTGAAAACTTCTGCATAGCTACTAAATGGGAAAATCATATTACTATCCCACTGCTAGCTGCCCGAAGAACGTGACTCTGGGTGCTGCAGTGCTGCTCACCCTCCTCAAAGCATATGTTTCCTGTGGAATCACACCCTTTCACTGTGCACAACAGAACACACCCTGCACACATCGGAAGGCTTAGCATGCAGAGAAGCCTTCCAGAACTTAGGATTTCAGTCCAAATTAACTTACCCAATTGAGACGGCTGAGATCCAAGACAAAGGCTGCCCCTCCTAAGACAGCAGGAAGACTTTAGCACTAGAGATCATGCCAAGTATTTTTCAAGCATGCTTCTCCTACTATAAACACTAAAATAAAGATTTAAGTATCCCCACTCACTACTCCTGAACCTGAGCCAAGTTGTATCTCCATAATATGAGCTGCTATGGCAACGGAAAGAAAATGAACCAATTATCTATGCTTGTTCTTAGATTACTAGCTGTCATTAACAAAGAAATTGGAACTAACCCGAACTTTATTTATGGAATGTTCTGATTATCAATTTTCTAATATTCTCTTCTTTCCAACTCCTGCTTTTTCAAATAAGCACAGTCTCATAGTCTTTCTTTCTCTTTCTTTTTCAGCTTTATAAAAGTGTTCCAGGGAGATCAGCAAATCATTACAAAAACCCAGAAGGTCCCTGAGAAGAAGGGACTGAACATCTGGTGCTCTGTGACCCTGGAGCCACCATTCAGGGCCACTGCACTACTTCTCTCAAGAAATGCTCAGTTACCAACACTGTAAAAAATAATGGTAATATAAGAAGGTGCTGCCACAGGCCATATGTATGAGGAAAGACAGCTTCCTAAGAACTGCTTACAAAGTAGACTTCTAAATCAACTTAATAGGCAAGGTAAAAAGTGTCCAGTTTTCTTGCTGTAAATTAGTGTCTTCCTGGTTTTAAAACTGTTTCAAATGCTATAATGAGAATATTATGTTACAAATTCTCAGCATATACCCATTTTAAAATCTGCATGTTCTTTCATGTTGACATGATAAATGCTTAAAAACAAAACAAAACCATTCTTTAAGCTGTATTTTAAATTTACTTCACAAACTAAAGTCATTGGGGAAAGCACTACGTTTTCAATGAGTGTACCTTTCTTTACCTGCTCTGATAGTATCTGGGCAAACATGAGCTGGGTGTTGACTTGGACTCTTCCTTTCACCATAGTGTCACTAGTCATAAAAAAGTAGCTTTTAGAAACCACAAGTGATTAGTGTAATCTACTTCAAGGTTACAGACTAGAATAAATGACAATGTTACCACCTCACAAGGAATCCCAACTCAAACCTAATGTATCTCGACTCATCCACATTGTAGCACTCTGGCTTACCGTCCTCTCCTTTACACTGTGCTTCACTGGCTTGATAACTGGTACTCTACATTGTCAAACAGGACCCTCCCTATCTTATTTACCCGGGTATCTAGCAAGTATCTGACACCCAGCAAAGTTTCATAAATAAGAATGTATTTTAAATATACCAAAATTATACATTTTATTTATACAAAATACAATATAACATTTCAGTGTGATCTTAAAAGTGAAGCTTAACTATGGCCTCAAAGTATGCCTTAAAACAACACTAATTTGCTTCTAAAATATTATTCGGTTTTCAAAAAAATTGTGCAAGTTTTTAGCAACAGGCCCTTTCTAGTTCACCTGTGGCCTATTCATAAATCAATCCTTCCCACATCCGAGGAACAAACAGATACTGGTCGGTCATCCATTTACGGTTTTTTGAGACTGGGCTTCTCTGTGTAGCCCTAGCTGTCCCGGAACTCTCTCTCTCTGTCTGTAGACCAGGCTAGCTTTAAACTCAGAGATCCACCTGCCTCTGCCTCATGTGCTGGGTGTGCACCACACCATGTCTGCTTACAGGCCTATCTTTTGAGTGTCTAAAAACTCTGACCTAACAGTATTCACTAGTGTCTACTCTTTTTTTCCAGTTTTACATAAAGCCAGGCATGTTTTAGCCATTCATAAAGCAAATACTTCACGGGGTAGCAAAGGTTACCAATTTTACAAAGCTTGCCACCCAGGCAAAGGAGCCACATCTCTACAATGGCACAGAAAATAAGTGACTTGAACACAAGGGACTTCTCCTCTTATCTAGCAAGGCAAAGGCCTTACCTGCACCTCACTGTGAAAACACTGTCCCAAACACTAAGCTTCCCTTCAGAACACCTGACTTAAGAATCAGAAGACTATTATCCCATAGACGATCTCACACAAAAATGAAAGATTAAACATATGACTAGCCTACTATTAATAGTCAAACTATGTTAAGTATCCAACTCTAACAATTTGCTTAATTGCTCAAATACACAATGGACTATGTAAGTATTTTAAATGTTCAAATATATGTTTTGCTTTACAGATTATTGCTTTGTATTTACAAGTAACTTTGATTCTGATTCTTATATAACATTTTCACAGTAGAATCTAACTAGATTTTTCTAAGTGCAGAAAAGTCAATAACAGCAGGCTTATATTTGTATTTCTTCCTCCCTCTCCCCTACCTCTCCTTAAAACTTAAAATGGTCACCAATTGCATGTACACATTTATCAGTTAGACTAAAAAAAAAAAAAAAAAAAAAAAAAATACTCAGGAAGAAACTTATATGTAAATTCTCTGTGTTCTACAGCTTTCATTCCTGCTGCTCACCCAGGGATTCCTGAACTCTCATGTTACACAGATCCCTGCAAGTGTCCCAGTGCACAGGCACACACATGAACGCCTGTGCACTGCAACAGTAGGGTAAGGAATACACTACCACAAGGAACTGAACTTCCCATATTTAAAGACTTCTATACTTTTATGATGACAATTTGTAACTTTTTAAGTGGGTGAGTGTAGTTTAACGCTGCACAGTGGTAGAGACACAGCAGACATTGTGTCGCTGTCATGGTACTCGTGTCTGTGGTTACACTGCAAGCCCCAAACACTTCAACAGGGGACCATAGGAAGCCACAGGTCCCTAACACCCCCAGTCACTGCAACACAACCCAGCTGCACTTCTTGGGACAATATGACACAGGCACTGCAAATAACTAATGGTCACTGTAGAGAGCCATGTGCAGATGTAAACTAGATGCCTTTCATCTCTTGTCAATTCTTAGAAAAAATATAAGCGAAGAATGGAATTAGTTTCCAGAATGAACTGATTAAAGGGTGGCCATAGTTGTTCTTTGTAGATTATCTACTTAAGTAATATAAAGTATGCAACCTAAAGCTGTACAGACAGAGTAATGTAGGTGAGCAAAGTACCAAATTAGAGCTAATGGTTAAAAATAACTCTCAGATGCTACGTTTCAGCTATTTATTATTTGTCAGGGATAATAAATACCAGGGGTTAGGAAGTAATGAGTTAAAAACCAAAACACCACCATTGTTAAAATTGCTTCAGGGACCTGGAGATGACAGATCATTTTACCCATCCCTCTAGTCTTTATATGATTTGTAAACAAAACCAAAAAAAGGAAGGAGAAAAACAGCAACAGCAAGGGCACACTGAGAGAAGCAAAGTAGCAATATAACAAAATGAAAACTAAAACTAGAAAGTTCTGAGCCAGCAAGATGGCTCAGTCCCTACAGGCACTGGCCACAAAAGCCAGTTGATTTCCCAGGACATAGAGAACCCATGTCTGCCTGTGAGTGGTCTTCTGACCACCACACTCATGTCACAGCATGCATACCCATATACATTATGCATAAACACACAGAATAACAACAAATCTAGGAAGTTTTTACACATAATTTCCACCACAGAAAACTGAAATTCAAAAAGAAGAAGAGTAAGGTCTCAAATTTCTTTGAGCCAGGCTCTTGGGTAATGGGCTTTCTCAGCTGGGCTATGTCTCTTGATCTGTGCCAAAATGACCACTTCTTGGAAGCAGTCTGTATATAGGCGACTTTACAAATGATTGACAGGTACATAATTCACAGTCTTTCTTGTATCAGAATTGACAAAAGTGATTAAATAAAGGGACAGAAAATAACATCTTCTTCCGTGCTAGGTAACTAGAGGTTAGACTTTAACTGGCAACAAGACAGCCTAGATGCGAGCTCAGCTTTGGTTGTAGCTCCGTCTAAGCTACATCAAGGAGGAAACAATGCACTGTAGCAAGGACCTCAACTGTGCAAACCTGTCCTCACAGTTCTGCTGAGCCTGGCACCGCTTCAGTATTGGCCTGATCCTCACCACAACTGTGAGGTTGGTTCAGTTACTGCCTGGTCCTCATAGCCTAACCTGCCAAAAGTTAAGGCATTTGCCAAGAGCCTACTAAGTGACCCATGAGAGATTCAGGCTTAAGTCACTGGGACCCTGGGTCTGTGGTCTTTCTTAATCATCATGCCATGACCCAAATCAAAAAAACAAAATTAATCACCCTGGGGAAAAAAAAATTATGTTAAGTTCAATTGAGGGTTTGCAAGCAGTGGAAGACTAAGGTTCACTGCACATTTGTTAGGTTCCCCCCCCCCCCCCCCCCCGTCTCTTCATGATACATTCTCTTTGCTTAGATTTAATGATGGTTTTTTTATTTAATAAGGAAAGTCAACCAACTGAAGGCTAAAGAGAGGAATAAAAATCTCCCAGCAGCTGGGTTGGGCTTTGAGCAGCCACTGTCCTAACAGGCATGTGACTGTTCTGTTACAAATGTCAAAAATCTTTGCTCCAATTAGCATCTCAATTAAGTTATGCTGGGATTTGAATGCCTCTATTAAATGCTATCATAACCATCCTAAAGGGAAATGGAGGGAGAATTACAAAAGGGTAAACGTTCAAATAAATCCATGCCATTCACAAGAACATGCAAATGGACATCTACCCAGAGCACCAACTTTAGGTTGGCTGAAGAACACCTAAATAGAACCAGAGTGCAGTTCTAACATTTTAATCGATTTTTCTTTATAAAGAAAGCACTCAAATGCATACTTATTTAAATGCCTTGCAAATGATAACTGCAAAACCCAAACTGTTCACCTTGGAGAATACTACAAGAGACGCAGCCTCCACCTGAAGTCTCTACAGAAAGAAGGTGTGGAGAACAACAGTTCTCTTCAGCGTTCAACAAGAAACTTATTTTTGACTTGATCATAATCGCATCTCCCGTCTTCTGATCTTTGATTCTCTGGCCTCTTCATCTTATAGGGTCTGCCAAAATACTGACTACAATGTAACCAGTGCTTACCACAGTATAAACAAAAAACAGGAAAAAATAATAGCCTGTTCAGAAATTCACTTTCTTCTTCTAGTCGAACACATTAGAGATTTTTGAAAGTACACGGACCATCCTGCCTACCATAAAACACTCAAACTTTTGGAGTACAACCAGATATGCTCTAATAATTTCTAGACACGGGTTGGAATCAATGGCATCGCTCCCCAACCCCCAATCATTTGAGGTTATGTATCCCGTAGTAATCAAGTTCAAAAGTGTTAACGTTTCCTGTTTTCTGTTTAAAAGGCATTTACTCTCTTCCTTTCCCAGTGATTATTTTTTAAAATATTTTTGCCGGCATAAAAAGCAATTTATGGGAAACTTAAGTCCCTCCCAGGTGATGCAGAGAGAGGACCTGAGCAAGACAACCTCACAGAGAGGACCTGAGCAAGACAACCTCACAACCCCCCCAAACTGCTTACTGCCTTTGGGGTGACCTGTCCCTGATTAGGCCACCTGGCCATTTCCTCTAGGCTCAAGCACACACACATGACTCCAGTCCTAATGTACACACCAAATGAAACCGGCCACTAAATACATGCCACCTTAGACACTACTGCGCATACAACTCTACAGGAAACCAGGTGCTGCGTGTGTACACAGTAGAAGACACTGGTCGGGCAAAGGATATTAACACCAGATACTCTGTAACACTTTATGACACTGGATACTCTGTATACAAAGATCCGGCAAACACAGCCACACACAATGCTAGATACTATGTGTACACATCTCATCGCCCCCGCCATACCGTGCACAGTGCAGCGGTGCGGTGGCACAGGCCGGCGTGGATACGAATTAAAGGACACACGGGTACTACTGCGTGCATACCGCCCATGACACCGAGTTGCTACACACAAACCACACAGGGCCGTCAGTACCACGGACACACAACATACACCGAGTACCACAGACACACACCACCAACGACAAAGTTCCGCGGGCACACAGCAAAAGCCCCCTCGGCTCGGCCTGGGGAACACCGCACGAGGGGGAGACAGTGCAATTGAAAGTTCGGGCCACAGGCAGCATCCCCATGAGCTTCTCCCCCTTCCCCCCGCGAGTTCTGCGTGGGCACAAGGCGGCTGATCCCGCAGGACTGCCGAGAAGGACCTGTTGAGGCAGCTGAGGCCTCGCAACGCGCCCGCCCGCCAGCCCCCTCGGAGAGCGACGGACACCGGCCTCGGGTCTCGAGAACGATTCGCTCGCTTCCATCGCTCCCCCCTCCGTCCCGCGCCACGGGTTCCGCGCAAAGGGCCCTCGGGCCTGGCCGGGCGGCAGGCGCGGGGAGCCGGCGGGAGGAGCTCACAAGACTCCGCGGCTTGCCGGCGCCGAGCAGGCCGCGCGCGCTCGCAGGTCCCTCCGCGGCCTTCACCTGAGCCTGCGCTCCACGCCGCAGCCCGAGTGGGGAAGGAAAAAAATGTGCGGGGCCGAGGGAGCGCGCCCACCTCGCAGGCCTTCCCGGCCCGGGGCAGGTCCCCCCGAGGCCACCGCCAGCCGCTCGCCCGCCCGGGAGGCCGCGGCCCCGGCAGCAGCCACTGCACAGGCCGCGCCACGGCCACGGACGCCTCCGCCCGCCCCGCCGCCGCCAACGCCGCCGAGCTTTCCCCACCATTATGCTCCGCTCCGCCGCCGCCGCCGCCGCCGCGCCCGGCCCCCTCCCTCCGGAGCCGCCTCCTTCCCGCCGCCCGGCGCCTCTCGGGCCTCAGCCGGCGACGGGCGCTGGGGGGCGGGCGGGAGCTGTGGGGGGGGGCGGTGGGGGGGACGCAGGCCGCCGCCTCCTCCTCCTCCTCCTCCCCGGCTCCCCCCCCCCCCCAACCAGCTCGCTGGCTCAGCGCGGAGGGCTCGGGGCTCGAGGGGCGCCATGTTGGCGGCGGCTTTCTGCCACAGGGAGGAAAAAAAAAAAAAAAAGCCTCGGCGCGCGCCGGGGCGAAGCCGGAGGAAGGCGCTGCCCGGACTGCCGGGGTATCGCGCGCCGGCTAGAGGCCCCGGGGCCGCCGCGCGCGCCCGCCCGCCCGCTCACCGCGTCTTCCTCAGCCCGACGGCGGCGCGGGGCCTGCGGGGCTGCAGAGGACGCCCGTGGTGGAGGGGTTGGGGGAGGGTTGTGGGAGGGAGAGTTGGCATCCTTCCCCCCCCCCCCCCACCGCCGCCGCCACCACCACCACCAAGCGGCGGTTCACTCGGTGCGGCGGGCGGCTCGCGGCCTCCGCCTCCTCCTCGGGGTTCATTGTGTGCGCTCGAGTGTCCCCCCCCCCCCCGCGTGGGGCCTGGGCCGAGCCGCGCACCGTGGGGCAGGGGGGGGTGCTCTAGCGGCAGGCGCGGGACTCGCGCGGGCGGCCGCCGGCGTGCCTCCCCCGCCCCGAAGGCTCCCGGGGAGCGCGCCGCACCCGCACCCGGCTCCTACCTTCCCCGGGCGACTGGCCTTCCGCGCCTCTCCTGGAGAAATCGGCTTCAGCATGTTCTAAAGGGCCCGCACGCGAGCTCCATTACCAACACACGCGTGCAGGCTTGCGTACGTGCCGGCGCGCGCTGCAGCCGAGCACCGAGGCGCGAGGGGTAGTAGCATTGTTAGGATCCGGCCAAGCCCGCGGGCTGCTACGCTGCACGCGGGGTGGACCCGCTCCACACTTGGGCTTGGCTCTCAATGGCTCCGTTGTTGGACAGGCACTCGCCCGTGCACTTGACCCGAGTGGGTAAGATAGTATCCCCCGCCCCGCCCCGCCTCTTTCCAGCCCTGTGCTAAAAAAAAAAAAAAGAGAGAGAGAGAGAGAGAGTTGCAGAAACACCCAAGTTCCTCATCCCGTCTATGCACTAAAGAGACAGTTAGAAAGAATGGACCACCCATTATCAATCTGGTTAGAACATTACAAATTGCTGCGAGACGTGGGTTATCCTTTCAGTGAGTAATTCTAGATCTAATCAGAGAAGATCCCTTAAGCTATATGGCTTAAAACGTCTTCGGGGAAAATTTGCAGAGATAAAAGCACATACAGATGTCATGCATTGCCCTAATAACCTTTGCCTACTAGGCGTTTTCAAAGGAAACCCTGTTAGCCAAAATTGTCTGCCCCTACTCTCATTGGATATATGTGCCTGAAAATCTTTGGAGACTCCTCTAGAAATCTAGGGTTCTGCCCAGGCGTGGTGACGCATGCTTTTAATCCTAGCGCTCGGGAGGCAGAGGCAGGTGGATTGTTGTGAGTTTGAGGCCAGCCTGGTCTACAAAGCAAGTCCAGGACCTCCAAGGCTACACAGAGAAACCCTGTCACAAAAAACATGGTATTTTGAACAGTTAACAGCCCTGCCACTGATAGCCGAATCTCAGAGAGTAGTGTTTAGATCTTTTGTTGCTTGTATTTGTTTCTGGCTTTTTTTTTTTTTCCCACTTCAAGGATCATGAAATATTTATAATTCATTTAAATAATAAAATACACCATGAGTGGCCAGCAAGATTGTTCAGCAACTAAAGGGACTCACCACCAAACCTGAGGAGTTCAATCCCCAGACCCCACCTACCCATGTCTGATTGGATATGCTAGGCTGGGAGGCATATTTAAGTGAATCACCTTTTTAAAAGATCTTACTTTCAGCTATAGAGGAATGCCTACTTCTATATTTCTATTTCTTTGTATTTTACAGAGGGCACTCAAGTATGACAGGTGTGTGTGTGTGTGTGTGTGTGTGTGTGAGAGAGAGAGAGAGAGAGAGAGAGAGAGAGAGAGAGTCCTTTTAGGACAGAAAATAACTGCATAATTAATCCCCCCACCCCAGTTATACTGAATAGAAATACAGAAATAACTTCTACTCTTATATACACCTCTCTTAGATGACTTAACCATACAATTTCCTATTCCTTTGCTCTAGTTCCTCGGCCCAACAGCTTTATTAACTGCATTTGTCTGTCAACTGGTTGAGTACATGAGAGTGGGTCAGAAGGCCAGTGGCTAGAGGTTGGGAGGTCTGGAAGACCAAAATAATTTAGTTGCTTCCATGCAACCTGTGACATACCCTGGATTTATGTACTAGGTTGTGAAAAGAAGGCAAAAGGTTGAGGTTCTGGGGGAGAAACTGGAGGAATGATGGACAGGACAGCTGGTTTGCACCCATCCAGGTGTGTTTCACAGACTCCCACACAGCCCTCCTCCTCTTCTTCCTTGGCCCCAACCAATGCACTCTGTGCTTCATAATTTCTATTAAACAGATTGTTTTTTGTTTTTTTATATTCTGAGTTGATAAAAATCATAGGAATACAGACGGCAGAGACTATTCAAGCAATTAAGACTGTTAAGAAAATGAATTATATTCTTACATTATATACTTTTTAAAAATAGGGTCTAAATGAAAAGAGCTTCAGCCTTAGAAAAACTTAAGTCATACAAAAACTGAAATAGTTCCAAAGTTAGGAAAAACATATAGGTGAATATTTATGAGATTTGGAGTGGAAAAAAAATATCCAAAATTCTTCAGGAATGGGCTGGAGAGGGGTATATAAAAGGAAGTCACACATGCACAAAGAGACTAATAAATTTGTAAAGGTGTGTAAATCACGTCAGAAGCAAGTGTGGCCTCACTCTAAAATATGTTTATGAGTAGTTACTTCTTGTGCATTTTCACCTGTTTTGTTCTGTTTTTTTTTTTTTTTTTTTTCTTAATAAAATCCAGCAGATATTTATTGGGACTCAAGAAGAAACATATTTACTGCTGCAGACAGTTGAAGTCTTCTGTGGAGCGGAGCCCTGAGGTTGCTGGCTTGCTAGCTGCTGGTTGTCTTACTAGCTCAGGTGCCCCTGTCTCAGAAGGGCAGTGTTCTCCGTTTTCCTTTTATTGTTATGCCTTAGCTTTGGATCTCTGTTTGGTATTAAAAGGTAAATGACCCCAGGCATGGTGGCACGGGCCTTTAACCCCGGCACTTGGGAGGCAGAGGCTTGTGGATCTCTGTGATTTTGAGGCCAGCCTAGTCTACAAAGGAACTCCAAAACAGCCAGGGCTGCACGGAGAAACCCTGTCTCTGGGGGGGCTGGGGAGTGAATGGCGTAAGCAGAGTCATTTAGATATCTCTTCGCCGATAGCATAGACTTCGGGCACCTCTGTGTATAGCTCCAGGAACTAAGAAGAAAAGTACATTGTAGAGAAATAAATGAACAGAAAGCATCTGATTGTTGTACTGTTACTAATGTAGAATGTGCCTACAAAGAAATGTTCCTAGAGCTCAGTCTAACGAGGCCTTCCCTGTATCTCTCCCCAAACCACAAGCTAGTTTGTCATGCTGTATTTACACGCGTGCTAGGTACACAGTACCAGTTAAATGAAAAATGCTGCAGGGAAAGTTGGTGGTCTCATGTGAAAAAGCCAAGTGCTGGTAAGGCTCTGTCCTGTAAGTATTACAGGTTTTTTTTTCTTCATTGAGTGTATATGTGTGTGGTGCATGCATGCATGCCTGCATGTGTGTATGAAGGTGCATTCAATTGCATCCCCATGTCTTTTGAAACAAGGTCTCTCAATGAACCTGGAGCTCACTTTCCCATAGAGAAGCTGACCATTAGCTCCTGGCATCCTTGTCCCTGCCCTCCTCCACCCCTAGTACTGGACTTAAAGACATACTGCTACATCCAGCCATTATTACCTGGGTGCTGGGGATCCGAAATCAGGGCCTCATACTTCACCCACTGAGCCATCTTCCCTGCTGGTAGTTTTTTTTTTTTTTTTTTAATGTATACTAATTAAAATTTCATAATAAAGGGATTCTGCTATGTGTGACTGCTGTGACTACTATTTGTAAAACAGTAGCCAGGGATAGTAAATGAGCTAGGGATTTATGTTAACTATGTTAACTATGTAACACCAAACAAGTTCTGCACTATCCCCTCCTAGAATCAAAAAGGCAGGACACTTGAGGACACCAGCTGCTCCCTGAATATCACAGGTGTATTTCCAACTCCTGTTACTCCCATCCTGTCTTAACAGCCAAGTATAGAGCAGATTTCTGATCCCCCTAACTCCAGGCTAATCGCTACAGGAGAAGAACTTGAACCATTGCAGCCCTCATGTACACCTGTAGGAATGCCAGTCAAGACTCCATCCTCAGCAGACTTCACTAGGGCTAGTTACATAACTTTTGGCAAGTAGCAACTTCTCCCCATGACAGCTCCCTCTGTAATTGAAGGGAGCTTACTAATTGCGTGTTATGTTCCCATTAGCACAGACTTTTATGAACTTCGGGGTTCCACAAGCATTGGTCCTCCAGCTCTGGCTGCCTGCTCTGATTTTTGGTAGGTGGATGTGGGTGTGGATATTTGATCACACACACGCACAAAGGCACATGTGGAAGCCAGCACTCAATCTTGGGTGCCATTCCTCTGACACAGTCCACCTTGTGTTTTAAGACAATGACTCTTGCTGGCCCAGAATTCAACAAGTAGGCTCTGCTGGCTGGCTAGCAAGCAGCAAGCCCCAGGGATCTGCCTGTCTCCACATCCCCAAAGCTATGATCGCAAGCATGTGTCACCACACTCATTTTTTTTCCCAAAGAAACAGAACAAAAGAAAACAAAAATGTTAGTTCTGAGGAGCAAACTCATGTCCTCCTGCTTGTATGGCCAGCGCCTTACTAACTGAGCAATCTCCCCAGCCATCGCTCTGAGCCCCTAAACTCTTCTAAGGTCCTTTGTAAAATGCTATTTTCTGCAATAGCTTGTTCCATGCACTCTTATTTCTCCCTCTGCCTTGGCTGGCTGCCTTCTGTCTTTCTGCCGCTAGTCTTGATGGTTGAGTTGAGACCTCTCATCATGTGTGGTGATGCTCAGCCTCTGTACCGCTGCTATGCTGGCGAGACTGTGGTTCAAGCCTGTCACCTGGTGGACAGTAGATGGCTCGTGGAGAGACTCATTCTTGCTTTCCAGCTCCTTTTTGTTCCCTTCCTGTCAACAGCCAAAACTAGAATAGATTTCATGTGGACATCACTGCCACGTCCCAGGAAATTTTGTCTTTTTCATGTAAACATTTACGATGGAGGAAGACAGACTTCAGAGTCTACCCAAGGTAGACAAAAGGCAAGATGCCTTTTCCCTGGGTGTCCAAGATGTTGAGTCACCAAAGTCTTTCAGAGGCTCCTAAGAAGGAGAGCGCCATTAGGGGTTGGAGAGATGACTCAGGTGGTAACCTGAGTGCTACGCAAGCAAGAGAACTTGAGATTTGATCCCTAGAGTCCACATACAATGTCTGGTATGAGAGTGTGACTTTATAATCCCAGCACCAAGGGGGACAAAGACAAAAAGAGCCGCAGAGCTCCTAGCCAGCCGGTCCACCCAATCATTAAGCACCGGCTTAAGTGAGAGCCCTTGTGTGAAAAACAGATCAAATGGAGAGTGACAGAGGAGGTTGTCTTGGACTCTGTTCTCCGCATACACACACATAGAATGAAGTCTGAAAATTTGCCAGTCAATCCCTGTTCTTAGAGCTCCATTCTCAGAGAACAGCTTACTGCCTATGCTCTTTGGATGATTCTTAGTTATACATTATGTTAGAAAGGAGTCTTGGGCTTATACCTTCTAAAATGATCTTTCCACGAGGAGAGATTGGGTTTTATATCTAACCTAGCTAAGTCACAGGTGGTGACTACCTGGAAGACAAGATAGGCTTGCCTTACTGGGCACATCTTCCTGGAACTTTCTAGTGTGGGCCACCTCCCTTCAGCTCATAAGCCCACATTCCTATGACATGAGGCTCTATTTAAGCACACCTATCTTTATACTCCTGTGCTTTCACTGTGCAGTCTATTTTATTTGCTTTCCTCCTATGCTTCCTTTGACCTCTTTTCAGGATATCATGTCAACGTTTTTTCAGGTTTGAGGAGGAGAAAAGTTTGCAGTCTGACAGTTCCTCTCTGAAGGACTGCGTGTACTGGGTAGGCATTACAATAAAGACCAAACCTGGGGAGATGGCTGCTGAGTGGGTAAGAGTGTGCGCTGCTCTTCCAGAGGACACAAGTTCGGTTCCTGGCACTCATGTAGGGCGACTCCCAACTTCCCATGACTCATCTCCCAGGGGATTTGATGCCCTCCTCTAGACTCTGGGGGAAGGAACGAAGGAATGAAGGAAGGACACCTGCACTTAGCCAATATTGCTATCTGACCATGTGGAGCCCTTCTGAGTGTAAGATTTTATAGAAATTGGTTACATAGCAAGTTAGCAGTCTAGACTATCATTGTCTGTGGAGCAAATAAAAACTTGTACCTTTAAAATCCCTACAGGGGCTGGAGAGATGGCTCAGTGGTTAAGAGCAGTGGCTACTGTTCCAAATGATCTGGGGGTTCAATATCCAGCATCCACATGGTTGCTTACAGCTGTCTGTAACTCCAGTTCCAGGGGATCTGACACCCTCTTCTGGTACCCTCTGCCACCAGACACATATATGGTACAAAGACATATATGTAAATAAAACACCCAAACACACAAACAAACAAATCTGAACCAATACAGTGCACTGTGGGTATAACTCAGTAGCAGAGTGCTTGCCTATTATGCACAAGCTGTGGGTTCAAATCTCACCACTGCCAACAAAACTACATGCTATTGTGGCTATTGTTACAGTGTTTAAGATTTCATTTTTTATTCTCCTCAAGCTCAGTGACAGTTGAGATTTAGCTTTTCCCTAATGTATATGAGTGTTTTGCCTGTATGTATGTCTGTGTGCTACTTGCATGCCTCAGAGGACAAAAGAGGGAGTTAGATTCCTCCTACGACTGAAGTTACAGTTGATTGTGAACCATCTTGGGTGCTGAAAATCAAACCTGGGTCCTTTGAAAGAGCAGCAAATCTATAGTTGAGATTTGGCAATTAGCTGTTGGTTATAGTCCTGTAGAACTTCCTGTCAAAGACAGCATCAGCCAGTGAACTTCCTTCCCATGTCTTTGGAATTGGTTCTTGTTTTAAAGGACCTTCTCCCACCCTTTTTGAACTACTCATGCACTCTTTCCTTTATATTCAGATACTTGACAGAAAGAACTGATGCCACCAGTGAACATGGTTTGGATTTGTAATTCCAAAGTATGGAGAGAAAAAAATTTAAATCCTGGAATAGGGACATTGAAGGTAACAAGATAGTTTATTTTATTTAATTATCCTCTAGAAATAGCCAAACATATGATAACATTTGCACTTCTGCTTCCTCTTTTATTATTTGAAAGAGATTTATGCCTCATGGTTAATTCCTTAAAATATGAAGAATGGGGCTGGAGAGATGGCTCAGTGGTTAAGAGTGCAGCCTGCTCTTCCAAGGGTCCCAAGTTTAATTCCCAGCATCACAACCATCTTAATGTGATCTGATGCCCTTCTCTGGCCTGCAGGTGTACATACAGGCAGAGCTGTATATATAATAATAAATAATAAATAAATCTTTTAAAAATAAATAAAATATGAAGAATAAAATCTACTGGAGCTGGAGAGATATCTCCATGGGTAAGAGTGTTTCCTGTGTGATCATGAGGCCCTGAGTTCAAATCCCCAGAGCCCATTTAAAAAATAGTTAGCCATTGCTGTGTATGTACAACTTTAGGAATCTGGAGCAGAGACAGCTGATCCTGAGAGCTCCTTGACTAGCAGCCATGCTTAAACAACAATCATACAGTTCAATGATCTACCCTGTCTCAAGGCAATAAGGCAGAGAACAATAGAAGACTCGTAGAATCTTCTTCTGGCCTGAGATGCATGCATGGGTGCATTCACCTGCACATTTATATGAATATACCACACACACTCATGTGCATATACCACACACACTCATGTGCATATACCACACACACTCATGTGCATATACCGCCCACACTCATGTGCATATACCGCCCACTCATGTGCATATACCGCCCACACTCATGTGCATATACCACCCACACTCATGTGCATATACCGCCCACACTCATGTGCATATACCACCCCACTCATGTGCATATACCGCCCACTCATGTGCATATACCGCCCACACTCATGTGCATATACCGCCCACACTCATGTGCATATACCACCCACACTCATGTGCATATACCACCCACTCATGTGCATATACCACCCACTCATGTGCATATACCACCCACACTGATGTGCATATACCACCCACTCATGTGCATATACCACCCACTCATGTGCATATACCGCCCACACTCATGTGCATATACCGCCCACACTCATGTGCATATACCGCCCACTCATGTGCATATACCACCACACTCATGTGCATATACCGCCCACACTCATGTGCATATACCGCCCACTCATGTGCATATACCGCCCACTCATGTGCATATACCACCCACACTCATGTGCATATACCGCCCACACTCATGTGCATATACCCACCCACACTCATGTGCATATACCACCCACACTCATGTGCATATACCACCCACACTCATGTGCATATACCGCCCACACTCATGTGCATATACCACCCACTCATGTGCATATACCCCACACTCATGTGCATATACCGCCCACACTCATGTGCATATACCACCCACACTCATGTGCATATACCGCCCACACTCATGTGCATATACCACCCACTCATGTGCATATACCACCCACACTCATGTGCATATACCGCCCACACTCATGTGCATATACCACCCACACTCATGTGCATATACCGCCCACTCATGTGCATATACCACCCACTCATGTGCATATACCGCCCACACTCATGTGCATATACCACCCACTCATGGCATATACCACACCCACTCATGTGCATATACCGCCCACACCATGTGCATATACCACCCACACTCATGTGCATATATACCGCCCCCACACTCATGTGCATATACCGCCCACACTCATGTGCATATACCGCCCACTCATGTGCATATACCACCCACTCATGTGCATATACCGCCCACACTCATGTGCATATACCACCCACTCATGTGCATATACCACCCACACTCATGTGCATATACCGCCCACACTCATGTGCATTATACACCCACACTCATGTGCATATACCCCCACACTCATGTGCATACCGCCCACTCATGTGCATATACCACCCACTCTGTGCAGACTACCATACTACTACCGCCCACACTCATGTGCATATACCACCCACACTCATGTGCATATACCGCCCACACTCATGTGCATATACCGCCCACACTCATGTGCATATACCGCCCACACTCATGTGCATATACCGCCCACACTCATGTGCATATACCACCCACACTCATGTGCATATACCGCCCACTCATGTGCATATACCACCCACTCATGTGCAATACTGCCCACACTCATGTGCATATACCGCCCACACTAATTGTGGCATATACCACCCACTCATGTGCACTATACCGACCACACTCATGTGCATATACCGCCCACACTCATGTGCATATTACCGCCCACACTCATGTGCATATACCACCCACACTCTATGTGCATATACCGCCCACTCATGTGCATATACCGCCCACACTCATGTGCATATACCGCCCCACATCATGTGCATATACGCCCACACTAATGTGCATATACAGCCCACACTCATGTGCATATACCGCCCCACTCATGTGCATTATACCGCCCACACTCATGTGCATATACCGCCCACACTCATGTGCATATACCGCCCACACTCATGTGCATATACCACCCACTCATGTGCATATACCGCCCACTCATGTGCATATACCACACCCACTCATGTGCATATACCGCCCACACTCATGTGCATATACCGCCCACACTCATGTGCATATACCGCCCACACTCATGTGCATATACCACCCACTCATGTGCATATACCGCCCACTCATGTGCATATACCACCCACACTCATGTGCATATACCGCCCACACTCATGTGCATATACCGCCCACTCATGTGCCACATACACATGCATAAGCAACACAAACAAACAGTAAAATAAAATTAAAAATATACAATCTATTAAGCATGCTAGATCTCCCAGGTAAAATATCAGGAAATAAAAATCTAGAGGAAAAGAATTGAATAAAACGTAGAGCTGAATTATGCTTTCTTAAACAATGATTACAGTCTCCTAATGCTTCCTTCGATAGTTGATATTAACTCTCACAGAATGAGTGGTCAGTTCACCTGTGTGTCACAGTGAGCTGACACTAGAGCAAAGCTAGACAGCCCTACTTCCTTATTTTAAACTTAGCTGCTCTAAGAATCTCGAACACAGGAAGCTGTGTGTCTTCAACTGCCAGACAGAAAGTGTGATGCTTCTGGGCCCATGGCAGCTGCGGAGCCACCTCAGGCAGCTGAAGCACTTCCTACTCTCCCTTCTGGCTTAGAGAGGCCACGTTAATCTTAGGGGCTAGTTGCTTTTTGTTTTTAATTTGTACTGATTTATCTACGTATCTCTGTTTGGAAGTACACCCAGAATAGAAGTGAAAGTAAAAGTGAAACAGCACATTTTTGGCTTTTAAGATTAGCAATGATATTTTTTATTTTTTTAAAAAACAATATATAAGCATGTGTATGTAATGGGGTGGTGGCGGTAAGTGCACATATGTAGAATGCCTCCAAAAGTCAACAGAGAGCATCAGATCTCACGCAGCTTTTCAGCCATCAAATATGAGTGTCGGGAACTGAACTTAGGTCCTCTGCAAGAGCAGCAAATGCTCTTCTTACGTGTTGAACCATCTCTCCAGCTCTGTTCTCTCATTTGTGTTATTTTATTTTACATTGTTCGTATGTATATGTGCATGTGTTTGCATGCCATGGCACATGTGTGAGGATCAGAAGAATTTAGTGAGTCTGGTCTATCTTTCTACAATGTGGATTCAAGGAATAAAACTAGCTAATCATGCGTGTTGGCAAAGCACCTTACCTGCTCAGCTATCTTGCTGACTCTCAATTAGAATAGTTAAAGAACCACTATGCAAAACACTGAGTATGTATTATTAAAAAATATTGAAACATTTTATACAGCTTCCTATATACTTACTAATGTTCTGAATGATAGTGATGAAAACTCTTTAGGAAATGAGGATGTAACTCAGCGGCCTGTGCAAGACCCTGAGTTCAGTCAGCACTGCAACAGAAACAGAGACCGAAAACAAAACAGAACCTCTGTGTATTTCTAACTAGCACATAGCCAAGGGTTTCTATTCTAGGAGCTTAGTTGACAGGTGTTAAACACAAGTTGAAATCCTTTATTAAGCGGTATATGATGTCAGCAAGGTGATGCTTATGTGTAACAGCAAAGGGGCCAGCAAGATGCTTCATTGTTGAATTATTATCTATATTTAATATTGATTCATATAATTATTAAGGCAGCAGTTATTCCTTAACTCTAGAGTTTTTGATTTTGTTTTTTGTTGTTGTTTGTTTTGTTTCTTGTTTGTTTGTTTGTTTTTGTTTTTCGAGACAGGGTCTCTCTGTGTTAGCCTTGGCTGTCCTGGACTCGATTTGTAGACCAGGCTGGCCTTGAACTCACAGCAATCCGCCTGCCTCTGCCTCCTGAGTGCTGGGATTAAAGGCATGCGCCACCACGCCTGGCAACTCTAGAGTTTTGATGAGCCTTAATGCACTGGGGCTGAGCAGATATTAACCTTCTAAGCTACCTTGTCTGACTTGCAGCCCAAACCCCCATAAACCCTTGCACATGTTTTCCGTTTGGGCTGCTTCTTTCCATCATGCCAATCCTCAGAGCAAGCTGCTCCTGGCCAGGCACTTCCAGTTCGTGCTAACTCATAGCGACCTGCTCCTCTCTCCTCATGGTTTCTCTGCTGCTCCCAAGCCCTCGAACCTCGCCTCTGCCCACCTCTCTTCTGTCCAGTCCAGGCTGTAGGTAACTTTATTTAGCCAGTCAGGGATAATTTGGGAGGCAAAGTTTACATGTCATTTTGGATACGTAAGAATTTTGCTTATAGAACAGTTCTGTGGGGACAAGCAACTGACGCTTGAGGACATAGTAACTCCACATCCACCCCAACAGCTCATCAGGTAAAAGGTGCTTGCCACTCTGTATGGCAGTACAAGGCGGGGACTGATTTGTCCTCTCACCTCCTCAGATTCAAAGGGGCATCCATGCGCATACATATACACACACTTGAGTTGTAAGTTGTCAACATAGTACATTTTATGTAACCATTAGGGAGTTATCTTATAAAGGTTATGATATCATGGAAATTAGAATATAAATTTTTGGAAAATTATTATGTATCATATGGAAAGGAACATGTATACTTACTAGAAAAACAGATGATGATACAAAATATTTAATATATTAACCTCTGGCAAACAAGACTCTGTGATTTGGTTTTTCTTCTTTTCTTGTGCTTGTGTTCAGTTTACAATTATACTAACTAGCTATAACATAAAATATTGGCTTATCAAAAACTTCTTCTGTAACTAAATTACATTCATTTAGTAATCAGTTATCCTCAACCAAACCCTATAATCCAGGAAAAACATATTTCTGATAAAAATTCCTAAGAAGAGACTCACTCCCTTAAAAGAGGAACAGCGCTCTGGTTGTAAGGGTCAAGCTGAAGCCATTTGTGTAAGTCAGAGAAACAAACCTGTGGTTATTAATGATGTTGTGCAGAGGCAGATCTTTCCTCTTACCTCTATACTGAACCATACCCAGAACATGATCTTAGAAGGTAAGGAGAAAGGAAAAGAGAAGTGAAGGTAAGCGTGGATTAGAGACAGGGGCCGTGTTCCAGCGGCAGGGTGCTTGTCTCACAGCCCCAAAGCCCCCAGTTTGATCCCTGGACACCTGTAACCTCAGCACTTTGAGAAGGAGGCCTGAGAGTCCAATGCTAAAGGTCATTCTTAGCCACACGGCACAGTGAGTTCAAGACCAGCCTGGCCTATGTGAGACCCTACATCTGAATATATTAAAATAAATGTGAAGCCAGCTAGTACTGTTTTCTTTAGAACAATGGTAATCTAAGAATATGTTGGGCCTTATTAAAAGAAATTTCTCAGAATAGCATTTCATGTAAATTCTGTGAAAATAAAAAATAAAGTCACCAGGTGGACGTCAATGAGCTATTTAACCACAGAACAGAACACCTCGAAGGAAAGAGGGTGCATGCACGTGCTGAGAATGTCAACTTTCGCCATCTGTGCCCTTTGACTGCAGGCATCTGGAACCACCAGATCTTTGTACATTGGCCCAAGACATAAGACATGTGTGTCAAGAGGTTATGCAACCCTGACTCAAGGATCGTTTTGCTTAAAGACATTCCTTTCTCTGCCCTCTATTTGTCACATATAGCCCTTGTCACATTGGCTCTGTTCTTTCTCAACATTCAGTTAAAGTTCCCTGAGAAGGAATTTTTACTGCTCTGCAGCAAGTCAGCACAGCTGACCTGAGTGGACCCCTGCTGTCCCCCAATACCCCTGACTCCCGTGGGATACTAACCCAGAACTCTATGTGCTTGTGTTGTGAATTCCAGTTCCAGAGACCTTAGGGTTCTCCTACATTTAGTTTCCAACAAGTTTCCCTCAAACACACCTCTCAGGACAGTCGAGTTGGCTCAGTAAAGGCACTTGCTTCCGAGACTGATGACCTGGGTTCAGGTCCTGTGTTCCATGTGGTGGGTGGAGAAAACCAACTCCTTCCTGTGTCCCGTTATCCTGTCACCTGCACATGTATGCTGAGCCATGTCCATGCCACCCCCCAATAAATGAATAGGCACTGTCCCAAAGTCAGAGCAGTGTTTGGCATGTGCAGATACAGTGGCGTTACGGGACACAGGCCACGAGGATAAATTCCGTATGTGTTGACGAAGAGTCGCACAAAGGCGGCTTGTTTCTTCTGTCAGTTAACTTTGTTAACTCTCTTGCACAACTAAGGCCTGCATTCATAAAAGTAAACTATTCTGATTGCTGTGTCCGCTCACTTGAACCTCAGTCACTGAGAACTCTTACTTTCATTGCACTCATAAAGAGACTGAGGTGCTGCTGCTTTGTATTATCTATTTTAATGGGGTTTCTTATATCTCCCTTCCAACCCCTCAACTCTAGGGAGGGCTTTCCCATGTCTCTTTTTTGCTTCTTTCTCCCCCTCCCCATCCTTCCTAATATCTTTCAACCCAACACTAGGTAGAAGGAGGAGAAGGTTCTCTTTAGGAGGGAGAGAGGGTCTCTTTGGCTACTTCCAGGGTCATGGGGTTCTTCGGGGCAATACCAATCTCGGTCATCAGGATGTACAGCAGCAGCCTTCTTCTTCCTCTGACCATCTCCCCAAAGCTTCTCTCTCTCTCTGTCTCTCTGTCTCTCTCTCTTCTTTCTCTGTCTCTCTGTCTGTCTGTCTGTCTCTATTCTCTCTTTTTTTCTGTCTCTCTCTCTGTCTGTCTGTCTCTCTCTCTGTCTCTCTCTCTTCCCTCTCTTTCTCTGTCTCTCTGTCTGTCTCTATCTGTCTGTCTGTCTGTCTCTCTTCTCTCTCTTTCTCTGTCTGTCTGTCTCTCTCTCTTCTCTCTCTCTTTCTCTGTCTGTCTGTCTGTCTCTCTCTCTCTCTCTCTCTCTCTCTCTCAGTGTTCATTGAAGCCTCCTTTGAAAGGTTCCTCAAAGTGTCATCCTCACTCTTCCTCTCTCTCCCCTTCTCCTTCCCTCCTTCCCCCACCCTGACCCCATCCTCAGAATTCCACTAACTGCAGCTGGCAAAGCCCATGCCCCTCCTCTCTCCAGAGCCATATTGAGGCAATTTTCAACTAAGGACAAACTGACTCTATATTCCACTCTTGGGATTAAAACAAAAACCTGTTTCTATACCATAACTGAGTTTTTAAAGAAACCAAAACTTCCACTATAGTGTATTGGGGAGAGGGCTAGTGTTTAGAGAGTCTATTTTGTTTGTGTGAGGCAGGACCTCAGCTCATGTATCTTAGATTGGCTTACATTGCTATCTTCTGACCCTCCTTCCTTGTCTCCCAAGTCTGTCCCAACAAACCTGGCTTGAAACTGATTTGAAAGATGAAAGATTTTATCTTGGCTCAGGGGTGGCAAATGGCCTAATTTAGACTTGTCTCTTTGATCCCAGGAAGTGGGGAACTTTCCCCCTCGGTCGCTGCTCCGAGTAGAGCATCCGTTGGATATGTTCCTCAGTCAGGACCCCTACAGTCACTGCCACATGCACACTCACACCTCCCAGTTTTGTGCTGAGGGTTTTCTACTCCTCTGCACTGGGAACTTGGCTCAGTTGGTAGAGCGCTTGCTTAGTATATGCATGGCCCTGGGTTCGATTCTCAGTACCTTCTGCAATGACAGCACTCAGAAAGTCAAAGGTTCAAGGCCATCCTCTTAGCAACTTTGTTACCATGAAGGGGCACTCAGAGCTGAACTGGGGATACACAGCAAATGTGAAGCCAGCTTGGGATACATAGACCCTGTTTTTAAACAAAACAAAACAAAACAAAGTCTGCCCATTAGAACAAAACATTTAGAATTGCCTAAAAAGGTTAAAACGGCCTTTATAGGGCCACTGAGGAAAGGTGCCTAGCCCCTAGTCTGTCAGTTTGAGTTCAGTCCCCACCGCCCACTATCCTCACCGTGGAGTGGAAGAACCAACTCTCGCAAGTTGTCCTCTGACTTCCACACATACATCATGAAAAGTATGCTCCAACCCAATAAACAAATTAAAACATAATAAAATAAAGGCCTTTATATACAAAAGTAAAAAAACACTTTTTTTTTTTTTTTTGAGACAGGGTTTCTCTGTGTAGCCTCGGCTGTCCTGGACTCCTTTTGTAGACCAAGTTGCCTTTGAACTCACAGCGATCCACTTGCCTCTGCCTCCAGAGTGCTGGGATTAAAGGCGTGTGTCACTACACCCAGCCTAGCAAAAACCTTTAAAACATAAGTTGATACACACTATTTATATAAATTAAACAAAATAAAAAGCAAAACCAGC
Organism: Acomys russatus; assembly: GCF_903995435.1. NCBI lineage: Eukaryota > Metazoa > Chordata > Mammalia > Rodentia > Muridae > Acomys > Acomys russatus. The sequence goes on from NC_067145.1 coordinate 64,181,761, forward strand.
CGCCCAAAAAATTTTTTTAGTCCTTTACTTATTAGAATCACCTACTTCACAAGTAGGCATTGATTACTTCATTTGTTAGGTTTTTTTTTTTGTTGTTGTTGTTTTTGTTTTTTGTCTTTTTTTTGGAGGGATTTTTTTTTTTTTTTGGTTTTTTGAGACAGGGTTTCTCTGTGTAGCTTTGGCTGTCCTGGACTCACTTTGTAGACCAGGCTGGCTTCAAACTCAGAGATCCGCCTGCCTCTGCCTCCTGAGTGCTGGGATTAAAGGCGTGCGCCACATTTGTTAGTTTTTGAAGGAGCTGGAGTGGCTTGGGTTCTAATCAGAGGTCAGCTGACAAAGCAGACAAAGAGGAAGAACAGAGAGCAGAGGCCAGGTTTGTCTGTTCTGTCCTGTCCTGCTCTGTTTTGTTTTTCAAGACAGAGTTTCTCTGCGTAGCCCTGGCTGTTGTGGAGCTTGCTCTGTAGACCAGGCTGGCTTTGAACTCAGAGATCCTACCCTACCTCCTGGGTGCTGGAATTAAAGGCCTGCACCACCATGCCCAATGGTGTGAATTCCTTTATCAAAAGAATTTCTCCGAGGTGACATTTCGTTTCAATTACAATTAGGATAAAAATATTTTTTGTTGGTGCTAATTTTACAAAAATCACATTCATCTTTGAGTGTGTAACGAGATGACAATCTAACTTTCATGCCAGAAATGGCAGCCCCGTTGCTTTCATGACATTCTACCTAGAAAGGGTTGTCAAACTTGAGGATGAACATAATAAGCTGATGATCAAGAGAAAAGTGAACTCAGAGACCATTTAGTATATATCCATCATGGTTAAACAAGCAAATTTATTAAAATTATTTTTTCTTATTCTATTAAGCTCAATTTACGTGCGCACGCGAGAGAGAGATAGAGATTGAGACAGGTTCTTACTCTGTAGCTGGCTGACTTGGAACTCCGTATGTAGACCAGGCTCTCTTTGAAATTATAGAAATCCACCTGCCTCTGCCTACAGACTGCTGGAATTAAACGTGCGCACCAACACATCCAGTACAAATGTATTCTTAAAGACTGCTGCTTTCCGGCGTTGGAAAGATGATTTCCCAGTTAGGCTTAGGTTGTTCTTGCATAGGTAGTTTCACAAATAGTTAGGAGTATAAATACTGTTTTCACACAGACAACAAGCAGTAATTAGCATCAAAATACATCAGACCATCCCCCAAAATATACACTGACTGGTCTTGTTTAATTAAATGACGAAATGAAGGGGGGGCACTAATTTTTAATTAATTAATTAATTTATTTATTTTGGTCTGAGGAACTGGAAGATTACTGCTGCCATTTGGGGGAGGGAATAAATGTTATTGGGGGGGGGGGAGGGTGGGTTTTACAGTGGAACCAGAAACTCGGTTCCTTATGTTGAGTTTGAGTTATAATCAAGACAGGCAAGGAGAAGACCATGGTAAGCAGACCGGCAGAGATCTTAAAGTCTGGAGCATATAAGAAGGGGGAAACCAGGAGACGCATTTGGGAATTGCCATTAAACGTTATGTCTAGCCATTGAACTGGAAAAAGCCGCTTTTAGTGCATGGGGCAGGGGTCAAAGCCATGCCCTGTGGCTCTCCTGGTAAAACAGAAACTCAGTGATGGAGGTGGGCAAGTTTGTAAAGGGGAAGCCTGTGCTGCCTGTCACAGAAGCACATGAAGGAAATGGCATTTTCATCTAGAATATGAAGGCTCATGGTAAATCTATAAAGGCAGATGGGAACTTTGGGGCTTATTGGTGAACGGTTTGCTTACTGGAGTGAGTTGTGGCCAAAGTGGTGTTTCATTAGTAATGATTTAATTAAAGATTCATGGAGAGAAAAGACTGCTAGTACGGGCTGTAGAGCAAGGCTTTTTTTTTTTTTTTTTTTTTTTTTTAGAGCAAGACTTAAAAGAAAGAAAAAGACAGAAAGGAGAAATGAACAGAGAGAGGGAGGGAGGGAGGGACAGAGGGAAGGAGGGAAGGAGGGAAGGAGAGAGGGAGGGTGAGAGGGAAGAGGAGGGGAAAGAAAGGACACTTGAACATATTTTCCTATTTTATAATGATCTTTGTCAGCAGGAAGCCTAGGCTATGGGAAATGGTTTTGGTAATGGAGACCCAGGACTCAGTTCCATAAACTTAAGTCAGGATTGTGTTATTTTGTGCGTAAACCATTTCAGTGAAACCAGCATCCCATTAATTGTGCCATTCCTAACATCTGCTTGTGTTTCATTTATTTACCTCCCTCTATGTGTTTGATTAATGGAGAGTAGTGTCTGTCTGTGTGCGCAGAGGATGCCTAGGACAGTGCACCTGTTGAGCAATAGATAGTCTTCCCTTATAGAGACTGCCTACGTAATGTGCCACAGACAGCTTCATGGAGAATAAGATAGTCTTCCCTTATAGAGACTGCCTACATAATATGCCACAGACAGCTTCATGGAGAATAAGATAGTCTTCCCTTATAGAGACTGCCTACGTAATGTGCCACAGACAGCCTGAGAATCTGAGTGCAATATCCAGAACTCATGTAAAGAGCCAGGCATGATTGAAGGTGGTTATGATCGCAGCACGGGGAGGGGAACAGATACAGGGTTCTTAGAATTTGCTGGACAGCCAGTGTAGCCAGATCACTGAACTTCCGGTTTGGCAATAGACTGACAACCCCAGAGAACTAACAACCCAACAATTTAGGATGTCACCTGATAAGAACTTCACACACACACACACACACACACACACACACACACACACACACACACCAGGCTTGGTTCTTAGGTATTTACTCATTTTATTTTATGTGTATGTACGAGCCCTGAGTACATGCCCATGTACCACGTGATTGCAGACACACGCAGAGGCCAAAGAGAGTGCCAGACTTGGAACTAAAAGTTACAGGTGGTTGTGAGTTGCCCAGTGTGGGTGCTGGGAGCTTAACCTGTGTCCACCACAAAAGCATTGTGCACTGTAACTGTTGAGCCACCTGTCAGCCCCTGCCCTCACAGAGATTAGATATTACTAAGCACAAGAGTTGGCCAGGTGACAGTGGGTTGGCTAAGTGTGGCAGTGCGTGCTGTAATCCCAGTGCTTAGGAGGCCGAAGCAAGAGAATTGTGGGTCTGAGGCCAGCTTGGCCTACTTAACCACACTCTGTCTAAAAACAATGATGCAAGAACAAAGACAAACCAAAAGAGAGAATGGGTGAGAGTGGCAGAATGAGACAGATTGAAGGGTAGATGTGACTTTGATTAATCTCACTAATCTGACCATAATTCCAGTTTCTGCTCAGCGCCTTCCCTGGCATGTTGGTTGCTGTGTACCCCAGGGCAAGGTGCCTATCTGTATTGTGATATGTAAGTTTGTGTACACACCTGGTACATGCCAGATGCCAAACTAGAAGCGGTGTTTAGAATTATTGGGATTATCTAGAAAGTGCTTGGTAAAGATTTGTATTTTGGAAAGATGATAGAAAAATTTTTTTATCAACACACATGCTTTTATTTTTCCTTGAATTGATGAATTTCATAACGACGCTTTTTTTCCCCAACTATACCATGTACTGTGACTATCTCCCTATCTTTTTTCCACTAGTCCCCTCTTCTTCCAAAATGTATCCTTTCTACTTTCATGGTTGTCACAAACATACATATATACACACACGCATACATGCATAAGAACACATTTATACCACTTATTTTTCATTTTCATTTTCTCTTTGTAGAAAGCAAACACTCAGCAGGGATTACTAGTCCTTTGGTTTGTTTGAATGAAAGTTTGCAAGACAAGATGGAGGTATCCGTCGCCTCTCCGCTACGGCATGTCTTCTGTAAGGCACTTCGGTCCAACAGTGAGCGACAAAGCCATCAGATTGTAGAAGACGTAGGCACATGAGCTAGGGCTGTTTTAATCTTGGTACTTTGCCTTCTGGCTTTTCAATTGAAAGCTTTTTCTATCATGATGATGATGATGATGATGATGATGTTATGTTGTTTTATTTAGCTGTCTGTGACAGGATCTCATGTAGCCCGAGCAGGCCTTGAAACTCAGCGTGCTGCTGAGGATGCCTCTGAAATCCTGGTTCTTCTGCCTCCATCTCTCAAGTGCTGAGATTCAGAGAGAGCCGCCACACCAGCTAAAATCTTGCAGTATATGTAAATCCTTCCTGTGTCTAAACTGAAACATAAATAAAGTGCACATGCCTAATGTAAACATAAACATGTGGAAAGATTTATCATCCACTTTAGTTGATCTAAAGTCCCACACAGCTTGTTAATTCAGTTTCTGGGGACTGAGGTGATGGCTCTGCGGTGAGCACAGGAGGCTCTAAGTTCAAGTTTCAATATTCCTGTAGGATGCCAGATGTGGTAATGTGCATTTACACATGAAAGTGTGGGAACAGGAGGATCCTGGGGCTCAGGGGCAGCTGCCCTAGCTAGTGGAGTTCTGGACAAAGCAAGAGAGCCTTTCTCGAAAACGAGGTGCACAGCCCCAGAGCTCCTCTTGTTTCCACACCTGAGTGCACATGTTTGCAGTCCCTGCTGCTTTCATCCACACCTGCACATGTCATGTACATCAACACACTTTTTTTTTCAGGAAATCTTTCCTAAAATTTTGACAATTTAATGATTTGTAGAAACAAATTCTTATATTTGAACTGACTCTACTCATCTATGCTTTTTCCTCTTTACCAGAAAAGATAAGAGAAGTTGCTGTCTTTTAAAAATTATTTATAGCTGGGCATGGTGGCACACATCTTTAATCCCAGCATTCGGGAGGCAGAGGCAGGAGGATCTCTGTAGGTTGGAAACCAGCCTGGTCTACAAAGCAAGTCCAGGATAGCCAAGACTTCACAGAGAAACCCTGCCCCCCCAAAAACAAGCAAACAAACAAACAAAAAAAAAAAAAAAAAAAAACAAGAAAAATTATTTATTGGGCCGTAGATATGGGTCAGTTGGCAGAACAATTGTCTAGAATGTGTGAAGCCATAGTTTTGATCCTCAGCACCCTATCATATCAGGCATGGGTGGGACTCATCCTGGTCCTCAGGAGGTGGAGACAGGAGAATCATCCTGGTCCTCAGGAGGTGGAGACAGGAGAATCATCCTGGTCCTCAGGAGGTGGAGACAGGAGAATCAGGAGTTCAAGGCCAGACTGGGATACGTGACATCCTATCTCAAAAATGATTTTTTTCATTTGTGATTATTAATTGCCCTCTACTTTGTCATCCTCAGCAGTTTTCCTTCATTGATTTTTAAAGATGTTGGTAAACTGCAGTCCTAGCAGAGTTCCCCGCTCAAATTTCACGGAAAATGAGCGGTGCCCATCTCCAGTGAGGATCCGGAATGTCCGTTCAGAAACCACCTATGACCCCGTGGTTCAGCGGGCATTTTCCCCTAAGAATGCGACGTATATGTGCGAGAATTGGAAAGCTTTCCCCTGTTAAGGTACATTCTTGTCACATGATGTCTTTCAGGAGGGAAATGACAAATATACTACTTGCCTTGTAGGTTAATGCACTTTGGTAAAGTTTAGGTGCTTCGTGAGAAAGAAAACCCGTATGGAAGGCAAGGTCGCCCGATCTGGTTCCCCGTGGAAACAGAATCATTAATGAATCCTGGCATATGCTGGCCACCCATCGGCAGTTTCCACTGCCAGAAGGCACTGCCTGCACCACGGATGGTAAAGAGTTCTCTCTGATGATTCCCTGGGGGTCTTGATTACATGGACTCCAATTGTAACCATTAAACACACCCCTCTTTACCAGGCCAGTGTTTTTATGGCTGGCTGGAGAGAATAATAACCCAGAGCCGCTTCATCCTGCTGTGTGGTTGCTGGGAGAGTGGATTAGCTATGCCTGTTTTGATTTTGAATGAAAACACCCCCTAGCAAGCCATGTGGCCAAAATAGTCCCTTAGGTGGTAAGCTCATCACACTTAGGGAACTGGTGGCTCGCCTGCGTGGGCTGGTGCCCTGGGGGTGCCTAGGGTCCAGGCTCCCTTTCCTCATAGCGCACATACACAAAGAGAAGCACAGTTCCAAAGTGTTTCCTGCCTTGTTCTCATTTTCATTCTTACTCCCTCTTCACCTCCCCTTTCTCTGATCTTTTTGAAAGAAGGGAAGCATGTGAGTACATGCCTTCGCAGTGTCTTATTCCTTCAGGAGACCAAGTGGATTACAGAAATTACCAACCTCAGGGAGGTGAGAGCCAAGAGAGTCGGCTGACCCTGTGTCTTCTGCTTATTGTACTACTTACAGATGCAGAAGGTGCCGGAAGTCTTTCAGTCTTTCTGGAATATGTCCTCTCTCTCTCTCTCTCTCTCTCTCCTCTCTCTCTCTCTCTCTCTCTCTCTCTCTCTCTCTCTCTCTCTCTCTCTCATTTTCTCTAGTAGAAATGCTTAGTAGGTAGTTTGAATACATTTGTGGGCATTGATGTTTAGGTTTCTAGGCAACAAAAGGGCATATTGTTTCTGCCGGCTTCTTGCAGTATAAGATTCAAGGAATAAAAATTCTGAGAGTGTCAGGAGGGGTTGGCTCTTCCAGGTGGTAAGATGAGATAGCCTGGATCTCAGCACACTAGCTTCTAGATCTATGCATGATGCAGTAGGCGTTCTTTGTGGACTAAGAGCTGTATCTCTACAGGGTTGGAAGTATTTCCTGCAAGAAGAAAATTATTGAAGATGAAATCTTTATCAAGGAAGTGTATGTCTACTAAATTAGGAAGAGCAACTAGGGGAGAAAAAAAAAAGATAAAAATAGCTAGATTAAAAAAAAAAATCCTACAGCACCAATTCTAATAAAAAAATAATTCTGAGGCTGGGATGGCTCCATGGTTAAAGTGCTTGCCCCTCCCCCCAAGTGTGAAGACTGAAGTTCAGAAATCCATATAAAAGCCACGTGAGTGTGGTGACCCACCTGCAAATCTCGCCTCCGAAGATGGGGGTCCCAGAGCTAGCTGGCTGGTGAGACTAGCCATATTTGTTGGGAGCTCTGGCTTTGATCCAGAGACCTTGCCTCAATAAATAGCATAGAAATATGATTCATGACTTCAACTTCAGGACCCACATTACTGGGGATCAGGAGCCAGGGGATGGGAGATGGGGGCAACGAAGCCCATTCAGAATCCCAGGAACCAGACTCGGGAGACCAGACTCCGGGTGCAGACCTAACGTCACTGTGCAGTGTAAAAAAAGCCTTTATACAATTGAAGGGCCAGTCAGACCACCCCATGCTAGCCTCAAGCACTAATAGCAATCAATCAGGTTGGTGTAACTATAAGGAAATGTGGGGGGTGGGGGGTGTCAAGGTTACCTCAGGAGACTTCCGTAAAGAAGGCGGAAGCTGTCACCGCCCTAGCCTCGGATCCATTTTGAGATTTCGCTAGTGTGCTAGGAGTCCCTAATAGAACCACACTGTGTGCAGTGCGTCAGGACCGCTCCAGGAGCCGCTGACAGCTCATTCCCCAGGCTCTATAGACTTCCGAAAGGCTGTTTCAACACACATTCAGGCACATTTTGCATGTGTGCCCCTACATGTGCAAAACTGCATACACATACATACCAAACACACATGAAAATGGAAAAAGAGGCCAGGTGTGGTGGCGCACGCCTTTATTCCCAGCACTCAGGAGGCAGAGGCAGGCAGATCACTGTGATTTCGAGACCAGCCTGGTCTACAAAGCGAGTCCAGGACAGCTAAAGCTACACAGAGAAACCCTGTCTCCACCACTACCCCGTCCGTTTAAAAAAAAAAAAAGAGAGAGAGAGAGAGAGAGAGAGAGAGAGAGAGAGAGAGAGAGAGAGAGAAAAAGAAAATTTCTGTTGATTTTAGCAAGAGGTGGAGGAAGGGTAGATTTATCTGCTTAAACAAAGAGCTAGAGGGTGGTGCTATTAATAAATATCTCACTGATGATCGCAATTTAATCAAGAAAATCAGTAATATATTTATGTACGAGAAAATGCTAGTTTCAACAGAGGGTTTACAGAGTCAGATCTCTGTTTATTTTTATTAAGGGAGAAAAGTATCAGAAATTACTTATCTTTAGTTCTCATTTTCTTTTTCACCAAGAAAAGTTTATGTGGTTGATTTCTACTTACTTTCTTTGTTATATTTTTCCCTCAGTTCTTAAAGTCTGCCAGAAATAATTTTATGATTCTTTTCTGTTGAATTCCTAGAACAGTCAGTATGCTAGGAGTGAGATGAACTAGTTATTAGAGTGTTTGTTAGTAAGTATAGACTTCCAGGTCTGGGCAGATAGTTTAGTCAGTAGTGCTTGCTTGGCAGTCATGAAGACCTGAGTCTGGTCTCCAGCACCAGCACTAAGGCCTGGCTGCAGTGGTGACATTTCTGACCTCATGCCAGGGAGTCAGAGGCAGGTGGATACCTGGGGCTCACTGGCCAGGGATCCAGGAGCCCTGGACGCAGTGAGAGGCTCCGCCTTTAAAACCTAAGTGGAGCTGGGTGTGGAGGCTCAGCCTTTCATTTCAGCACTCAGAGGCAGAGGCACGCAGATCACTGTTGAGTTCTAGGCCAGCCTGGTCTACAGAGTGAGTTCCTGGGCAGCCAGGGCTGTTACAAAGAGAAAGCCTGTTTTGGAAAATCAAATAAATACATAAATAAATAAACAAATAAATAAATAATTTTAAAAAGTGGAAAGCCACTGAAAAAGACCCCCCCCAACCCCCATTGGCCTCTGGCCTCCACATACACATATATGCTCACATACACACACACACACACTGCACACATATGGACATGTGCACACATGAATGAGTACACAACACACACTCATATATGTACACATGAAAATAAAAACTTGAGAACAGACTTTTTAAAAAAAGTTTTCACCCATGTTTGTTCACATATTATCAATTACTTAAAGTGGAAAAGTTTATATTGAAACAAATTTAATTACTTAAAAAATAAACAAACAAACAAAAAACCGAGAGTGCATTTGGGGTTGAATAGGTGGCTCGGCTTTTAGGAGTACTTGATGCTCTTCAGTGCACCAGAGTTTGGTTCCCAGAACCTAGGTCAGGCTCACGAAGCATCTGCAACCCCCAGCTCCAGGCTGCCTCACGCCCTCTTCTGGCCTCCTAGGGTACAAGTACTCATGAGCTCATGTGTATACACAGACACACAAATAAATATGAACCTTAAGCCAGGTATGGTGGTACACGCCTGTAATGCCAGCACCTTGGGAGGCAGAGGCAGGCAGATCTCTATGAGTTCGAGGCCAGCCTCATCTACAAAGTGAGTCCAGGACAGCCAAGGCTACACAGAGAAACCCTGTCTCGAAAAGCTAAAAAAAAAAAATCCCCCAACTCCTCCCGCCCCTCTGGCCCCCCCCCCCCCCCCCGCAAAAAAATCCTAAAATTAAACCTTAAAAAAGAGAGAGAATTTTATCTGGCAGTACTAGGGAAGGACATACAATGGTTTGTGTCAAGTCCAAATCATTTTATTGTAAAAGTATTACAGATTACATGTCATTTCTTTTCAAACATGCATTCTCCCAATGCTAGTTGTTTCGTGGAAACATCCTGGCCTCCTCTCTATTATACAGGCTCTGACTAAAGTGTGTTTGTTATAGTCTTTCTCAATCTCACTGTGCCTGTTAGGACTTGCACAGCAATGGTTTTTAAAAGCTTTGTCTGTCATGAACAGCCGGGATGACATAGGCCTGCCTGTCCTGGAACTTGACTTGTAGGTCACTGGCTAGTGCCTGTGACCGCAGCACTTGGGAAGCTGAGACAGGCTGGCCTCAAACTCAGAGATTTGCCTGCCTCTGCCTCCTAAGTGCCGGGATTAGAGGGGTGCACTGCGCCATGCCTCACAGGAAGCTTATTGATGGCATTTCCTCAAAGAGTCCATAGTTGCTTAAGAGGCTGATAATTTGGGCAGTGAAGCTTCTCCCAAACTCTGAAAGCGAAAGATGATGAAGCCTAGGTCCATATTAAGAGCTAGCAGTGCCTTCCTTCCTTCTCCCCGGCTCCCATTTCCTATTTTCTTAAAAAAAAAAAAAAAAAGGCTTGTCCTTTAGAGCAACCATGCCAACCAGCTTCCTTTGAGATCACGGAAGTGTTCTACAGCTGGGCTATTCAATATAGTAGTCACCTTGGCTGCTGAGCACTTTATATATGGCCCACAAAATTAATGATCTGAAAATTTAAATTCACTCAATTTAAATTTCAGGTTAGCTATCATATTGGGTAGTACAGCCTCGTTGCTCCATGCCTCGGCCTGCTTCAAAAATATCTGTCCCCAAGCACTAAGCGTGGCTTAATGGCTGTAACCCCAGCACCTGGGAGACAGACAGGGCGACCATCGCCAGGAGTTTAAGGCCTGCTGGAGCTGCAGAGTGAGATCCTGTTTCAACAAAGGAAAGAGGAAAAACAGGAGGAGGAGAAGGAAAATTGTTCTTCTTAGCTGCTGTTCCTGAAAGCTGTAATCCTCCCCCACACAACAAAGCAGACTAATTGGAGGCAATTATTATGAATCATAAATTTTTACATTTCATAATTCCATAGTTTAATAATTTTATCTCAGTTTAATAATTTAACCCTGAAAGTTACCCTCAAGTCAAGTTGGATCTTAAGAAAAAGTCCATTCAATGGAATGTATAGTCTGTTAGACATAAAATATTACATGTCTGAGGTAGAAAGGATTAAGATCACATTATTATGGCACAATCACAGAACTGACATAGCTGCTGTTTATTGCACATAAAAGGCTTCTGTCTCGCTTACCTCCCATTATTTGTTCTGCATGTGACTTTTAGAATTTGTTAGCTCAGCAGTTTGGTGAGACAGACAAACCACTGCCATTTGGTAGACACCACCCGTGTCCCCACACCCAGTCCTTCATAAGGAACGGTCCCCTCCCCCACCTTTTCTGTTCCAAGACCTAACTTGCCAAGTAGTTAATCTTACCAATTATTTCCAGCCTTTATTCTATTAAAAAAATAAAAAAATAAATAAATAAACAAAACAAAACAAAAAAATACATGACTTACTACCCTGCAAAGCGACAGAGAACCACTGAGTTTTGCATTTGCGTTTCAGTATTTTTAAATACAGCGCTGAGAAACACTTTGGTTTAGCACAAATGAGGCCGCCTGGCTCTGCTGGGAAGAAAACCTCAGGCTGTCAAAACTTAGGTCCTGTTCTCATCCTCTGAATGGATGTGCGGCTCACAGGATGTCACCAAGTTAACCTCTTTCTCTTACAAAATCAATTCAGCTGCCAAATCGTAAACAGACTTGGGGGGGGGGGGGGGGGGGGGGGGGAGCGGGGAGAAATGATCAGAGGAAAATCCTGGGGCAGCAGGAGCCAGCAAAGGAGCATGTAAAGGGACAATCTACTTGTTGTGGTAACTGCTCTTCCCAGAGGGAAACGCTGAACCCCAGGGGGGGCTACTTCAGTGTCTTTGCTATTGAAACCCGCATTGCAGTCCCCCTGGCAACAAATGGTTGGCTGCTCCGCTGAAAACAGCACACATGTTGGGCAGTGCGGCTCACAGAGGGCTGCGTTGTCAGTGCTCGGAACACCTCAGCAATAACCGCAGCGGCATTCCGAGATTTTAGAAGCCTTTGTTTCACCAGAAAAGGGCTGAGGACAAGTGGCCCTCTGCCTGGGCATAAATCTCAGAGCAGCACGCTTTGCCCTCAGATTTTCTGTTTTGTTTTGTTCTGTTTCAGTCTTTTTCCGGGGTGGGGGGGGGGAGGGGGGAGGGGGGAGGAGGAAGCGACAGGTTCTATTGTCTGTGTATTGTCTGGCAGTTTTTCTTCAAAATTTCAATGGAGAAACTTTAAGGATTAAAGCCCCAAGGATTACATCCTCTGGGCTTCTGTGTCATCACATTCATTTTAAATAGCTTTTATTTCCCCATTAATGTCAACTCACAATCTTTTTCCCCCCATTTAAATACCTTGGTGGTAAAGGGAAATTTCTTGGAAATTTATTTTTATCTACACATACACAAAATAAAGAAAAAAATTCGTTAGACATATAAAGAGCATAATAGAGAGGATAACGAAGGAAGTAATTTAATTAGCATCATATATGATGCATATACATCGATATAATCACTTTGTTATGTATAACTATCTTGTCTTAGATATAATTATATTGTTAACTCAGGTGACAATTGGAGGAAATAAAGTGGTATCTTGGGGCTAGGGATGCAGCTCACTGGCAGAGGCCTCTATAGCTAGTGCAAAGGCCTAGGTTCAACTCTCAGCACCACAAAGAATACAAGGAAACAACAGCAGTAATAATATTTCATGATGTGACGTTCCATTCACATCTACCAGAAGTTTTCTGTTATTCAAATTACAGCATCTGAAAATGATCCAGCTCCTCCTTTTATTTCAGCCTTTGTCAGAAAAAAAAAGCTCTCACCCCCACTCCCCCCCGCCCCCCATCAAAGAAAACTCTTTAGCAGCAGACAGAAAGTTGCAAATGGTCAAAATGCTTTTTTTTGGTGTGCCCCACCCCAGTTGACCCATCCACAACAGAACCGCTGAGGCCCTGAGAACACTGCTGAAGGCGGGCAGGAAGATTACAATAGCCAGAGGGTCAGAGCTCAGCAGTAAGGCAGTGTCCCCTGGAAGCCTCTAAACAAGACCCAAATAATGGCAACGCCAACCGACATGCCAGTGTGGGGAGAAGTCCCTCAAGGCTCCACCCCCAGATGAAAAGCTGTAGGTAATTAATGACTGCTGCAGGTTATCCAGGCTCAAGCAGTCAGCCCTAAACACATATGCATATGAGCAACACCAAGTGGACTCAGCTGGTTGTATTTATGTTTATATGTTTACGTGTGTGTGCACATGTGTGTAACAATAATTAAAGATAAGAGATCAGCCGGGCGTGGTGGCGCACGCCTTTAATCCCAGCACTCGGGAGGCAGAGGCAGGCGGATCGCTGTGAGTTCAAGACCAGCCTGGTCTACAAAGTGAGTCCAGGATGGCCAAGGCTACACAGAGAAACCCTGTCTCGAAAAACCAAAAAAAAAAAAAAAAAAGATAAGAGATCATGAATTTGAGGGAGGAGTGGGGCTAAGGGACATGGAAGAAGTTGGAGGGATATTCGTGGAATTAACAAAAATAAAAAAAAATATTTTTTAAATATACAAAGACCAACCTTACCCATCATTCCTGTCTTAATCCAACTTAGTTCCGTTGTTGGTCTTTGTTAGTTATTTTGTTTGTTTCTTGAGACAAGGTCTTTTCCCTATCCTGAACTTGCCAAGTAGGCTAGGCTGGCTTGTCTGCTAGCCATAGGTTCCTCTTATTCTGCCTCGCTAATAGTGGACTGATTAAACTGTATTTTGATTACTCTGTATGTTTGTGTATGATATGTATGTGCAGCAGTCTGACTTCCACACGAGTTCCGGGGAAGGGCCTATAGCCACCGAGCTGCCCCACAGGCCCATGCTTGGCCTTTTAGACAGAGGACTGGACACCGGCACTTCTGCTTCCAAGGCAAGCCCTTACTGGCTGAGCCACCCCTAGCCCCAGGCATGTGACTTTATATATCACAGGAAGCAGCAACTTCTTATTTTCTTCATACCATCCAACAGTCTCAGAATGGAATCGATATTCCTTTCCTATTGTGGCTGGCTTGTTATTATTTGTTTTTTGTTTGTTTGGGACAGGGTCTCACTCTGCAGTGGTGGCTGACTTGGAACACATCATCTTCCATCTCAGCCTCCCAAGTGGTGAAGTTATGGGCATGCACCACCACCCCTGGTTTATACCTCACTTATTTTTTTTTAATAATAAGAATAAATACTATTAATAAAATTACATTATTAGAAATTTATGTTAATGAAAAGGAGATCAATCAAAGGGAAATATTATTTAAACGAGAAGTCTCAAAGCTTTGATAAAGCTTGAAGCCACTAGCTTACTCCAGATGTCAGGATCGTATGGAAGTGTCTAGAAGCCCTGGCTACTGGGAGAGGAGCTGCCTGGGAGCGAGGAGCCTGTCTGGGAGCTCAGAACAATGGCGCAAATCCAAAGCCTTTGACAGAGGTAGGGACAGGGAGGAACCGTTCCTCCATGGAGCGGTCAGGGGCTTCGTGTGTGTGTGTGTGTGTGTGTGTGTGTGTGTGTGTGTGTGTGTGTGTGTGTGTGTGTGTGTGTGTGTGTTTACCCATTAAACTAAGTCCCAGATAAAAAATGGGATTCAGATTGTATTCTAGGTCTCTGTACATAGATACAGAGTTTGAATATGTAGCTCCTTGGGACAATGGAGGTTTGTACCACGGCCAGTTTCTATTGCTGATCAAACACCATTAACTCTCTGCATTAAACTCTTCCTCTGAGTAATAACAAGTTAAGACTTAAATTTTTATACTTGTTTAGTGTGTGTGTGTGTGTGTGTATGTGTATGGGGGGGCATGTGCATGCCACAGCTTGTGTGTGGGTTAAAAGGCCACTTGCAGGAGTTGGTCCTTCCTACCATGTGGGTTCTGGGAATTGAACTCAGTTCCTTAGGCTTAGCAGCAGCCACGCTTACCCACGTAGACATCTTCCTGGCCCCATAACGACATTTGCTAAAGTGTGTATAGCATCTTAAGGCTCAGGGTGTTCCCCAAGTAGATGTTTACCACCTGCTTTACCTAGGACATCTAAGTGGGTTTCCCGAGACCACATATCCCAGGCTCTCTAAGTCCAGTGTATGCCTCTCTGTTTGTACCATTGCGCTGTATCTCTGGAACTCTCTAGCTTTGATAGACAAAAGAGGGGCCGGGTCAAGGAGCCCTTTTCCATTCAGATCACCTTTTGTTTCATAAAACACGAATTTGTACCCTAACATTGTAATCTAACACACGTAAGCATGGTAAATAGCGAGACGCTAAGTAGGCACTAGCCCAGTGCGCCCCTTTTGGCACCACTGTCCTCCCTCCCTCCCTGCCCCACACCTCTACCCTGCCGTGAACGCTGGAAAGAGTCATGAGAAATTAAATGAGTTAATAACTGGTAAGAGACCAGCTTGAGGAAAAGGCATATGAAATGAAGGATGTGTAGTTTTTAAAAACTCCATACATGGTATTATTGTCACTATGGCATTTTAAAATAGCATGTGTTTTAGTCATTTTTCCTTTCCCATCACGTGGAGAGTCCCCCCTTCCTCCTGTAGCCTCACCCCCAGACTCTTTTCCTCTTATTCCTCGTGTGCCATTTGCCCACCCATCCTTCCTCGTCACTTACTATTGCCCTCTCTTGGTCTACTTTACAGGCTAGGGCCTTCTCCCGGAGACTACCCGGAAGTCTCCATACCCTACCACAGAGACACTTCACACACCCATGCCTACTGTGGCTCTGTTCCCAAGGGAATTAGCGAGGGACTGGAACCAAGCCGGATGTCTATCAAGAGATGAAGGGACAATCCATTACAAAGGGTTTTCCCTGCGTGTGATGGTATCCGTTCACATGTAAAGACAAGGGGAATCCGCAGGGAGATGGACGGATGGATGTACTCAGTTAGTAGTCTGCTTTAGATTCTGTAGTCAAATCTCATATACTGAGTAACTCGCGCACAGGAAATCTGTTTCTCATAGCCTGGGAATCTAAGAAACGAGAGAGGAACATGCTGGCCAATTTGGTTTCTCAGGAGCTGCCTTCTGGTTTCCTGTCTTCTTACTTCTTCCCATGATGGGGTGAGAAAAGACGGGGAAGGCCCACAAACATCTCTTTCTGCACAGACATGACCCACTGGCTATATCAGAACCCCACTTTTATGAAGACTGTATGTCTAACAGTTACATGGGAGCACAGGGATTCATGTAAATTTGGGGGATTCAGCCAGATGGCGGTGGCGGCGCACGCCTTTAATCCCAGCACTCAGGAGGCAGAGGCAGGCCGATCGCTGTGGGTTCGAGGCCAGCTTGGTCTACAAAGTGAGTCCAGGACAGCCAGGGCTACTCAGAGAAACCTTGTCTTGAAAAAAACAAAACAAAACAAAAAGCAAAAAAATGGGGAGGATTCGGAATGTATTCATATTTGTGTGTGGGTTTACATATTTGTGTGTGTATGTGAAGGAATTTGTTTTGACTTTTCTCCTGAAGCATGGTCTCACTGTAGCCCAGGATGCTCTTGAGCCTCCTTAACATTCTGTCTTAGCCTCCAGAATAGACATGGGCTAGTTTTTTTTTTTTCTCTAATAGTCTAAATCCATATTCTGATTTGGAAAATAGGTATTGTGTTTTGTTTTTCTATGTGGATGTACCTTTGCATGTGTGGATGTGTTTAAACCAACACACTTAAGTTTTCTAAATTTTTTTCCTCCGATTTGATTAAAATCTCTGTTTTTCTCCCCAAAGGAGAATACTGAACTTATTTGTTATCCATTTTGTTAAAAGTCACAACTTTCAGGCCAGGCTTGGTGGTGCACGCCTTTAATCCCAGCACTCAGGAGGCAGAGGCAGGCAGATCGCTGTGAGTTTGAGGCTAGCCTGGTCTACAAAAGTGAGTCCAGGAGAGCCAAGGCTACACAGAGAAATCCAGTCTTGAAAAACCAATAAAATAAAACAAAACAAAAGTGACAACTTTCAGGGATAATGGGCGATCCTTCTGGTCATCAGTCTGATGCCCTGTGTTGTATTGATGTCAGGAAGCTGCTGCACCACAGTGCATTTGGGGTTTGTGTGCATTGTAAGTACTTTTCCATATTTTTGTTTAGTTGTTTGAAGGCAGCATTCAACAGAAACAAACGCTTTGTTTTTGATGCTGGATCATTTTTCTCTGTTTTCTTTTCAGTATGGAAAGTTTCAAACATAAAAGTGATGGAAGGGGCTGGAAAGATTCACGGCCGTGTTCTTCCATTCGGCTTCTGCAATTGCTAACACATGGCTGGCTTGATGCATTCATATGTTGTTGGTTTCACTGGCCTTGCGTTTCCTGAAAATACTTTTTTTTTTTTTTTTTTGGTGTTACATTTAACATTCCACCCTATTTTATTTATTTTATGATTATGAGCGTTTTGCCTGCAAGTATGTATGTTTACCGTCTGCCTGCCTGGGGCCTGTGGAGGTCAGAAGAAGGTGTCACAGTCTCTAAGCTGGAGTTAGGGGTGGATGGTGTGAGCCACTGTCTGGATTCTAGAAACCAAACGTAGATCCTTTGAGAACAGCAAGTGCTCCTAACCACCTTCCAGCCCTTTACCTGTGTGTGCGTGTGTGCCTGTGTGTGTGTGTGTGTGTGTGTGTGTGTGTGTCCCAGTCCATCCAATACTAGACATTGTTCTCAGTTGTTAAATGTGTTTTCCCGGCTTTTTCTTCTTGGATAAATTGCTCCTGAGCTTCATGCCGAATATTTGGATAGATAGCTGAGTATTCAAATGATTATCAGCAACAAAACAGTTTTGACTTTTGATCCAAATGGATTGTGAACAGGTTAAACCAGTTTAGCTGACATAGGAAATGAGACTAAAAATAAGACATACTTCAAGTTCACTGAAGGTTGAATTAACCATTTCATTTCTTTTCTGCCCTTTCCTTGTATAGGCAGAACAAAACAGCATGGACTGTGTGAGGGCAGTAAGCTTCCTTAATTTTACTAAACTCTCATTTTCTTATTTTTTTAAGGGTCAGGTCTAGAGATATTACAACATATTTTAAAATATATTAGCTATCTAGGTCATTTCTTTTTCATTTTTGTGTTTTGCTTTAATTTTTTATATTGAGGCAGAATCATACTATGTAGCTCAGACTAGTCTAAAAAACGGCTTCTATCTTTCTGCCTTACATCCCTCAGCTCTGAGATTCCAGGTCCATGCGCCACTGCATTTGAGGCCTGCTCTGCAGAATGCATTTCATTCCTGGTACTGTAAATCCAGTCAGGAAATCCATGGCTAAGGCAATCCTAGGCACTAGGGGGAAAACAGAAATATAGCAGTTGTGAAGTTAAACTGCTTCCTAATTATTTATGTTTATACATAAAGACAACTGCTACACTGTCTCCACCCAGAGAAGCTTCCATTTGCGATGAACTGCAGTGATGCAGACTCATGACTGCTCGAGGTGCTAAGTAGAAGTGATAGCTGAGTGGTAAAGCCCTACGCAAGTCCTCTATACCATCTTTACCACCACCCAAGGTTCAGGAAACATGGAGGAAAGGAGAACAGATGTAAGTGCCAGAAGATGAGGAAGAAAGCTCTCGCAGAAGCTATGGTCGCCTGCATTGGGCCCGCACAGGCCTGGGTCTGATGTGAGCCATGAGTGGATTAAGGGAGGGACTCGTGGGAACAAGACGCCACCATGCTGAAACAGTCACTGTGTGGGTATCTGTGCGTGTGTTTGCATGTGCTTCCATATGTATGTGCCTATTTTTCTCAAGGTTAGCATATCGTTTCAAGCCGAAGATTAACAATTAAAAATCTGGTTCATTGTATGATCATTTACTGCAAAGTTGCCTGGGCAGGGTGTGTGTCTTGTCTCAAGAGACAAGTCTAGAACCAGAACCTGCCTGACTTCCACAGCCTGTCTGCTTCCAGCTGTCCCTCACGGGAGTTGGGATCCCTTCAATATACCAAGTCTTCCTCATGGGCTAATGTGGCCACTTCCTGCACCCATAGAACTAACTTCACCTGCTGGTTTTCTTTCCTTAGGAGGGTGTTTATTTCCTCATAGCCCTGGATTTCTCTCAAAAAGCAAGACGTGTACGTTGGGGAAGTGCCCTGAGCTGGTTAGGTGTCCCAAGTGAGGAAGGGAGGGCTCGCATGCTGTCTTTTGGTGGGAACAGCCAGGGCAATGAATCCCAAGCTTCCAGCCTCTTTCCCCGTACTGCCGCGATGCCGTGGAGCCTGCAGTGCTTGCTTCTACAGCCCTCTGACCAAAACACCTAGCAGAAATAAGGCAGGGGAGGAAAGACTTAACCTGGCTCACAGTTTTGGAGGATTCAGTTCTGGTGTCCTGGCCTCATGTACTCTACAGAGCATTGAGGGGGGTGTGGCGAGAACGTGTGGCAGAGGCTGTTTTTTCACTTTCTGGCAGACAAGAGGCAGAGACAAGTGTGGATACAAAGAGGGGTCAGGGCGGGAAGCAACTCCTAAGGACACACCTTCAATGAGCTACTTCCTCCAAATAGGCGGCACCTGCTACCTTTGATCACCTCCTTTAGAGATGAATTCATCTGCAAGTCAGTGACTTCAAGATCTACCTGTCTCAGGAGAAGCCAAGGAGACACACCCAGGAGCCTGCTGTGCCAATCCCCTAGGCCTTTCTTTCTTCCTTCCTTCCTTTCTTTTTTTTTTTTTTTTTTTTTGGTTTTTCGAGACAGGGTTTCTCTGTGTAGCCTTGGCTGTCCTGGACTCACTTTGTAGACCAGGCTGGCCTCGAACTCGCAGCGATCCACCTGTCTCTGCCTCCCAAATGCTGGGATTAAAGGTGTGCGCCACCACACCTGGCCCCCAGGCCTTTCTTAACCCAGGCAACTTGAGAATTAATTAATCATTATGTCACCACTCAGAAACCCACCTTTTTGGAAATTAATCTAAGAAGTTAGATTCTGAAGACAGACTGTTTATGCTGTTATTAATGATTAGCATAAGTGGGAGGGGGATAGCTGCACAGTAATGACATGAATCTTCTATTTACAACTCTCTAACAAAGTGTAAACAGTGCCATCAAAAATGCATATGCCAGCTGGGCGGTGTTGGTGTGCGCCTTTAGTCCCAGCAGTTGAGAGGCTGAGGCAGGTGGATCACTGTGAGTTCGAGGCCAGCCTGGTCTACCAAAGCAAGTCCAGGATAGTCAAGGCTACACAGAGAAACCCTGTCTTGAAAAAAAAAAAAAAAAGGCATATGCCAGCTGTAATGTTCACATGTGAATGGCCATTATGTGTCAGTGGTGTGAGATGTTTTAAAAGATACAATATGTGATCCTCTAAAAGATTTTGGTTTTAGGGCGCCGAGGAGATGACTCAGTTCCCATCACCTAGAGGCTCACAGTCACCTGTAATTCAGAGCCCTCTTTGGGCTCTGTGGACTCCTGCATGTATGTGCTATACATAAACTACATACGTCTACGATTATAGATGTCTAAATAAATAAAATACATTTAAAACATTTAAATTACATTTTAAAAATTGTGTGTATGTACACGCATGTGTGAGAATGCAAGATGGCTCAGTGGGACAAGGCACTCCCCACCAAACCTAAAATTATCTGAGTTTAAGTCCCAGGATATGCATGGTAGAAGGAAAGAAACAACTCTTACAAGTTGTTCTTTGATCATATACTTGTGGAGATCTTGTCCTTGGGGGACTTAAAATCTAGCTGAGAAATGGAATATTAAAGGCAAAAATTCAGAGCCGGGCGTGGTGGCGCACGCCTTTAATCCCAGCACTCGGGAGGCAGAGGCAGTCAGATTGTTGTGAGTTCAAGGCCAGCCTGGTCTACAAAGTGAGTCCAGGATGACCAAGGCTACACAAAGAAACCTTGTCTCGAAAAACCAATAAATAAATAAATAAATAAATAAATAAATAAATAAATGGTAAAAATTCAGCATCAAATCAGGAATAGTTTTTATTTATGTCTGCTTCCCAGCATGTTTTTGTAAGTGCATACAGAGATGGGTGCCCAGAGCCAGCTCTAGGAAGCTTTGCACTTGATAAACATCCCAAGGGAGGGAGATGCTTCTGATTCTGACAAGCAGCATCTTTTCCAGTTTTAATGTGAAAATGCATAGGCTTTCTTTGTTGGAAAAGCATTCATAAATCATGTTAAGCATTGTTAGGTCCCAGCTGTGGCAGAATTCTCTCTAGCTTTCTCTCTGTGTTCCTGAAGGAGAGAACTCACACTTGTCCATAGCTAGAGTAAGCAAGCTGCCAAAGTTTTTTGTTTTTGTTTTGTTTTGTTTTGTTTCCAAGACAAGGTTTCTCTGTATAACAGCTCTAGCTGTCCTGGAACTCGCTCTGTAGACCAGGCTGGCTTTGAACTCACAGAGATCCCCCTGCCTCTGCCTCCCAAGCGCTGGGATTAAAGGCGTGCGCCACCACCACCTGGCCCCAAAGATTATTTTTAACAGGCAAGTAAGCAAAAACAAAGGGCTGGGCTTCTAAGTCTTGGTCTGGAGTTTCCTGCCCTCAGCCAGCCCTTAGGTGGTCTGGAGTGGGGCCCTTCCTGAATAGATAGGTGTGGGCTGTCTCTACCCACAATTCAGAGAACTACAGTAAGACGCATTAGGTGCAATAAAATGTATAAAAGTTGAACTACGCATAAAACTGGCAAGTTTGCCAGGGGAAAGGTCAGCAGAACCTTGTGTTTACTCCTCCCAGGAATGCTTTGTTAGAACCAAGTCAGAGCCTTGACCTCCCTCTCCTGTTTTTTGTTTTTTTCTTTTCAGACAGGGTTTCTCTCTCTCTCCCTCCCTCCCTCCCTCTCTCCATAACTCTGGTTGTCCTGAAACTTACTATGCAGACCAGCCTGGCCTTGAACTCACAGGGATCTGTCTGCCTTCTGATTCCCAAGTGCTGGAATCAGAGGCCTGCCTCACCACACCTGGCCCAACCTACTTAATCAAGCTTGCTTGGCCATCTCAAATCCAGCTTCAAGCCTTATTTATCTTCCCCAGTGTTCCCAACTTTCTTCTTTTAACCCTAATGTTTGTTTTAAGCCCGACAGCATCTGCTGTCTACGTGGAAAAAGGGAATATGACAAGTACCAAGAAAACAAAAGCCTAATATTAAGGCCACTGTTTTGGTTATGCACATCTCTCGTGGTCATGGGTTGTAGTCCTGGGAAAAATTATCTGTGGATGCTTTTCAGTTTTTCAAACATGGTCTCATGTAGCTCAGGCTGGCCTTGAAGTCATTTATTGTGAGAAACAGTGACCCTCACTTCACAATAAAAGTCCCAGCAACTTAGTAGTGAAAAGCAATCTTTTCAATCTTTCAAAGTAAGCTCTCACTCTAGAGAAAAGGGGAGATAAAAGAAAGAGGCTGATGTGTTGATTTGTCTCAGAAATAGTTTTCATAATTCTACTAATGTAAAAGCCACAGTTCTTGTCTTAAAGGGAATAAGGAGTAGGTTGTCCTGGAGACATTTTGAGTGACCATGGCCCAGCAACACAGATTTAGGTTACCTCAAATTCAAAGAAAGTCACAAATCAAGGCTCCGTTAAGATACACCTGGTGGGCACCCCAGAGAGAGGGTTCAGCTGATGACAGGGGTGCAGGGGAGCTATTCTATAGGCCCAGGGTGTCCTCTGATGACATCCTTAGCTCTTTGATTGGCACAAACCCAGTGTTCTGCTAAGTTAGCAGCTTCTAAGAGGTTTTCTTTATTATCACAAGGTGTTAGAGTTCAGATAGAGTAGGGTAAGGCCCAGCTGTTGCAGAGGCTAGAACTAGCCCAAATAAAGTAACTAAGCTCTGAACCTACAAAATTCCACTCTCTCCACAGTACTGAAGCTCTTATCTGTCCATCAGGGTCTGTAGGCACAGACTGTTTTCCATTTTTTGTTTGTTTTTTCTAGACAGGATTTCTCTGTGTAGCCTTGACTGTCCTGGACTCACTTTGTAGACCAGGCTGGCCTCGAACTCACAGTGATCCACCTGCCTCTGCCTCTCGAGTGCTGGGATTAAAGGCGTGTGCCACCACGCCCTGCTTCTTTTCCATGGTTTTGTTTTGCTTTTTTGTTTACAACCAGACACAGCTTCTTTTCAGGACCTTTTTGTTCACAATCCTAAACATACTTCCATGCCACAAGCTATTCCTCATGAGTTGAGTTCTTCAGTGAGGTACAATCTGCCAGGCCTTGGCCCCCATCTCCGCCCCCATCACCATCTTATTGATTCAAGTGTGAAGCTTTATCTAACGTATGTCCGTAAGCTCAGGATCTGCTCCACTTCTGATACTTGGGCTCAGCCTCATAGCAGACTTGCCTGTAACGGTTCAACCCTAGGATGAGCTGAGAGCCGCGACAGGCAAGCACCATTCCTGCTAGGAAAGATGGTGGCCTAGCTCCTCCAGCCTGTCTAGGATTTCTCCTTGAACTCTAACTGCACATCATACTGAAAAAGACTGTCATGATTTACTTATTACTGTATGTAGCTGAGAATGACCTTGAACCCCTGTTCCTTTCACTGAGATTACAGGCATGTGCCAACACATGTAGTTTACTCAGTATTGGATGGAGACTGAACACAGGGCAATTGCATGCTGGGCAAGCACTCTATCAACTGAGCTATCTCCCTACCCTACCTAACAGAGTTTGTCAGTGAGGGTCTTCATCTGACCTCCACACGGGGTTGCCATCTGGACCCCACAGACAGTCTGGTCACCACTCCAGATCTTCATCTGATTACTTTCCTTGGAGATTGTCATGTTGATGGCAATGGCTGTGGTCTGAAGGCAACCAGTGAGTGTTAGCTCTTGGGTCAATGGCATCCATCATTTGAGAGCTAGGTGTGCTTTACCTGGTCAAAGGATGCTGCTTGTGGATTTATAGAAAAATCTTCGGTTCCCTCAAAGCCTGCGTGAAGGGCTCCGCCAGTGGATGCTGTAGAGTTCTGGGTGAGGACCATCTTGGGGAAGTTGAACCACCCAGACGCCTTCACTGAAGAACCCAGGGACTCTGGGGTTGGTTCATTTTGGTTGTCCTCAGTATACACGGTAAGAGGTATACAGAGCTGTGGACTGGACTTCAGAAATTGTGGATGGGAGGACTGTACCCATGGAAGACCAAGAGGAAGCGGATGCGCTGTGCTGGCCTTGGCTTTTATACCACTTGGATGGACGTCTAGGTCCCAGATTCACCCCCTACGTCTGGTCACACATTCTAGGGTGGAGTCCATTATCATCTTGAACCAGTTCAACCTTCATTTCTGCCTCCCAGAGTCCTCAGGACTCTGGAGGGTGTTTGAGTTGCGTATCAGAGGTGCCTGCATACGACCAACCTAGTGGTCATTTTGATCAATCACACCTGAGGGAAGTAATTCACAAGGATTAGTCCACTTCATCCCTACCACAGTCCAAAAGGTGGACTTGTCATTATGATCTGTGATCTGGACACTGAGAGGAGGGCAGCTGTTCACTGAGGTCACTGTCAGTCAGTGACGGATCCGAGGTGTGAACTTGGGCCTTTGCTCTTGTGGTTGAGGTCTACAGCTGAGGTCAGGCACCTAGCTAGTTATGCACCTTTCTGTCTCTTGACTGCTTTAAATTTAATAAAATTACCTGTAGCACAAACTCCCGTGGATCCATCAGGTAACTCCGTTACATTAAGATTTTTTGATTTTTATGTGTATGAGTGTTTTGACTGCATGTCTGCGTTATCACATGTGTGGCTGGTGCCTGAGGAGCTCAGAAAAAGGTGTCAGATCCTCTGGAACTGGAGTTACAGAGGTTTTGCCAGCTACCATGTAGGTGCTGGGAATTGAACCCAGATCTCCTGGAAGAGCAGCTGGTGCTCTTAACCACTGAGCCATCTCCCCAGCCCTCTATTTATTGAGATATGGTCTTACTATGCTGGCCAAATTGCTCATAAATGCTTAGTCTTGATCCCTGATAAGGATTTTACTCCTTTTCAATTTCTTTCTTCCCTCATTTTCTTCCTCCCTTTCCTCCATTCCTCTATCTTTTTATCTCTCTCTCCCTCTTTTTTTTTTTTTTTTTATACAGGGTCTCCATATTTAGGTCAGGGTGGCCTCAAGCTCACACGCCTCCTGCTGCAGCCTCCCGCAGCTGACACGGTGGATGTGTGTCAGCTCATCTAGCTGACCACGGTTTTGGTTCGCCTCTTCTCCTGGCTCAAGCTCCAAAGGCTGCTTCTAAAACCACTTGAAGATCCATGTGTCGCCTTTGATCCCTTCTGACTGTAATTAAGTCTACCAGGGACCAGCTGCTCTGATTGGGAAAATATTTATTGAAACAAACAGATGCTTAAAATTTCAGAAGTGATACTGTCTGTGAGCTGGAGAGAAAAGGGCTTAGAGTCTTATCCTTCATCTTTGTAAGAAGCTAGAGAATCCAGCCCGCACAGAATGAGGAAGCAGCTACCCAAGACTTAGCACACTGAAGGCATTTACAACTGGCCTGTCCACTCACTCTTATACTTTAGATAGTGAGGGATCTTGTCACTGATTTACCAAAGTGTGGACAGTGTGAATGAAAGAGATGCTAATTTGGATGAGGGAAGAGGTGGTGGTGGTGGAGGAGGAGGAAGAGGAGGAGGAAGAGGAGGAGGAGGAGGAGGAGTGATGGTGGTGGAACTCGCCGCTCCCAGACAGCATTATCTAAACTGTTGTGCAAGACAGTCCTGAGGGTTTGTTCCAGAACAGCTATGCTCATGTATGGCGGACACAATTTCTGTGGTTACCCTTCTTAGTGCGGAGCACTGGCAGAATTCTGAGGATCCAGTACTAATGACAACCTGGACACTGCTGTGTCAGAGCTCCAGTGCTTAACTGCACTAATTTGATTGTGGCCAACTCCCCCCCCCCATCCCCCCCAGTGCTGAGGACCAAACCGTGGTAGGTGAGTGCTCAATGGTTGAGCTTTATTCCAGCTCTGTGGTTAGTCTGTGAGTGATCTGTCTGTCTCTGTCTCCCCAGCACTCGGATTACAAGTACTTAACCACCACAGGAGAGTTTTTGTGACCTACTTTTAGATGTCCTTGACTTTCAGAATTGTGGGCTTTTTCTGCTGTAATTCCAGCATTGTTTAGTACCAGAGATGATGAGGATGTTTCAAAGAAAAAAAAAAAAAAGCTGAGTCTACTCCTGAATGCAAGGGCCTGATAGGTGCCTTGATTCCAACCAACACCCCTGCTTACTATACATTTAAGGGAGGGCATTTTCACATGGATACTTGCTCTACTAAGTTCATCTGCAACAGACCGTTACGTGCCTACAGACGTGCCTTTGTGCATTTACAAAGCCAGCATTGTTGAGCTTGGCTAACGAGACTGGATCATGTGTTTGAAAAAGTTATTTTCAAACCAGTGAAGAGACTCAGGCTCTTCCTCCATGAGATCCATGGAAAAGTATGCCTATGTCTGGCCAAGTGGGGGTGCCGCTCTTACCCGAGTTAGTTTCTCATCACTAATTCTTCATAATTGCTTGATTCCAGAACAACAGTGAACTTCCACCTCATACCGGAAAAAGTGTTAATCTCCTGATGTCAGAGACCTGATCTCTGCAGATGGTATAAAATTCAAAATTGGGACAGGCTGGAGACACTTTAGAGGTGAAGGGCTGAAATGAGAGGTATTTGGGGGTATGATGAATTTTCTTTTTAAGTAAAAACTTTTAGATACTTTGGTTGCTAAGCTTTTTTTGTTTATAGGTATAAGCCTAAAGCTTTAGCACATTTCAATCTGGCAAAATATGTTTTAAAAAACTTATATTTCCCTCTTTGGTTGGAAATTTCTTCTTCTTCTTCTTCTTCTTCTTCTTCTTCTTCTTCTTCTTCTTCTTCTTCTTCTTTCTCTCTCTTCTCTTTTCTTCTTCTTCTTCTTCTTCTTCTTCTTCTTCTTCTTCTTCTTCTTCTTCTTCTTCTTCTTCTCCTTCTCCTCCTTCTCTTTTCCTCCTCCTTCTCCTCCTCCTCCTGTTTTTTTTTTCCAAACAGGATCTCTCTGTGTAGCCTTGGCTGCACTGGACTCACTTTGTAGACCAGGCTGGCCTCGAACTCACAGCGATCAGGCTGCCCCTGCCTCCCTGCTGGGATTAGAGGTGTGTGCCACCCATGCCTGGCTTGAAAGTAGCTTCTTTTCCCATGCAACATATCCTGATGACAGTTCCCCTCCCTCTATCCTCCAGGTCCCTCCTATCCAGATCCACCCCTTTCTGTCTCTCATTAGACAAAAACAGGCTTCGGAGAGCTAACAAACATGACAAAGAGTATAAGGGACAAAACTGAAACCATCACATCAAAGTTGGTCAAGGTAAACTAACAGAAGGAAAAGAGCCCCAAGAAAACACACAAGAATCAGAGACCCACTTGCTCACACACTCAGGAGCCCCATAAAAACACTAACATGAAGGCTGCAACATGTCCACAGCATTGGGTGCAGACCCGTGCAGGCACCCCTGCTTGTGCTTCCATCTCTGTGCGTTCATATCTGCCTTGCTTGGCTGATTTAGAAGGCCTTGTTTTCCTGGTGACCTCCATGCCCTCTGGGTGTTGCACACTCTGTGTCCTCTTCTCTTGGAGTTCCCTGAGCTCTGAAGGAAGGGACTTGATGGAGACACCCCACTTAGACTTGTGTGTTCCAAGGCTCCTCTCTCTGCATAACGGCTGTGGGTCTCTGTATCATTAGGAGTCATCATTATTATTATTATTGTTGTTATTATTATTATTATTATTATTTTCAGTAATATTTGCTTTTTTCCTAAGTCTCTGGTTCTTAGTTACCCAAGCAGTATCAGATATGGGTTCTATCTCATGGAGTGGGCCTAAGTCAAATCAGATATTTGTTGGTTACTCTCACAAGCCCTGTGCCATCACTGTCCTAGGGTATTTTGCAGGCAGGACAGTCAGTATGATAAAATATTATTTAGTTATCCTCTTGTCAAGTCACACAGTCTTGGTATATAGCAGAATCTGATTCAAATTCTTTTTGCATAAATAAAGGAGCTTATTCAGTGTCAGTCTCTAAGATTTTTTCCAACCTAAGGACTGAGTGATTGGTGATATTGTCTCAACTCCCAAACTTAACTCATGTTTTTCATATTGTAATAAAAAAATTAAGTGAAAATTCTAGGGATTATGAAAATTAAACTTCTCCATTGCAGAATAGGCTATAATTTTGCAGTATAACCAATAATTACAGAATGTTTCACACAGAACCTCACGTGACCAGTGCTAAGCTCATGCATTTCCCCAAAGGTGTACACGCACACATATGGAGGAGTTCATAGAACACGGTGTTTATCCGTTTAACAACACTGTGCATTAGCTTTCACAGCTTAGAAGAGCCCGACAGAGCATGGTCATAGAAGAATGTAGAACACTCTTCCAGGCTCAGCTCAGACCGGGAAGCTGTTTCTTTTATTCTGGGAAGATTAAGGAGGCGTCAGGTAAGTGGCTAACAGATACGCTGTAGGGAGGGAGTCGAAGAGTGTCGGAGTGGAACTTTTTGTTTCCTTGCTCTGAAGAGCATCTACCTTTTCTCCAGCCATATGAAGTAACTGTGGATTGGATCCATGTGAGAACATCTGAGAAATGCAGAATGTCCCAGAGCTCCTAACCTCCCTCTTCTACCAAAATATGGCAGGGGTTTGGGTGAGCGGACACTAGCTCAGAGTCTGAGGTCATTTGAGCACCTGCCGCCAACTCGGCGACAGGTGTGGTGGTCAGCTTGAGAGAACCTAGGATCACGGGAGGGTCGGCCACTGACTATCCCCATAAAGGACCATCTTAATTGTGTTAATGGCCATAGGGAGACACATCTTAATTGTGGGCTGGACTATTTTCCAGTCAGGTCACCCTAGACTTCATAGTTGGAGAGAGGGCACTGTTCTCAACAGCCAAAGGCATCCATTGCCCTATCTTTTTTTTTTTTTAATTTATTTATTTATTATTAAGTATACAGTGCTCTGCCTGCATGTACAACTGTAGGCCAGAAGAGGGCATCAATCACATTATAGATGGTTATGAGCCACCATGCAGTTGCTGGGAATTGAACTCAGGACCTTTGGAAGAGCAGTCAGTGCTCTTAACCTCTGAGCCATCTCTCTAGCACCCCCCTCCCCCAGTGTCCTATCCTGATTAAGGATGGATGAATTGAGAATTCCCAGAAGTTTGTCTGCAAAGATTGACTGATTAAAGCTCAGTGACCCTGGAGAGGTTGGAATGTTGCCAGTCCAGAGCATAATTACAGTGTCTTCTGGGCTATCTTTACCCCTAGCTACTCTTCTGCTCATCTCCCTGTCAAACCTACCATCCTGATAAACAGATAAAAACCTTTGGAACATATTAACTTAATGGACTCCTATCAGATAGCATGTGAAGTCCCTCTGCCTGCCTAAAACCCACCTCTCTGATGTTTCTACCCGTGTATTTTAAAATACCTGGAATTTTCATAAAAATGTTATGACACTGTTTCCACATGGGAACTTGGAGTCCGGGATGAACTAAATTCATTTCCGGAGGACATAGCCCCTCAAATTTGTCTCCTGAGTAAGCTACCATCCTCGCTGAGGTGATACCAGATACAATGTGGCCAGAAGCTTCAAGCTCCCCCTGCCTTGACTCTCCCACTGTGACAGACCACTTCCTTGGGTGCAGTCACTGCGAGGCAGAGTAAACCCTGAAGGAAAGCGGCTCAGCCAGCAGGTTCCGGTTCCGAGGCAGGTCCTGGCCTTTCCTAGTCACATCAACACTCTCACTTTTCAGTGTTGCCCCTTCAGGATGTTCTGTGCCGTGCCGCTGCCTCAGCTCACAGAAGGAGTTGCCCCTTCAGGATGTTCTGTGCGGTGCCGCTGCCTCAGCTCACAGAAGGAGTTGAAGGCTAACCTGAACCTCCAGATATTTGTCGAACATTTTTCCTATCTAGACTTTGTAAAACTGCATCCGATTATGGTTAATTTTGCTCAGTGATGATTATCGGTTCTAGCTGAAAAAATTTATAAGCTCAGTGAGTTAATGACAACTTCCAATTACAATAGGCATTTACTCACTAGTTTGGGGTCAGCCTGGTTTTTTTTGTTGTTGTTTGGGTTTTTTTTTTTTTTTTTTTAATCTCTCTCTCTCTTTTTGGTTTTGAGACAGGGTTTCTCTGTGTAGCCTTGGTTGTCCTGGACTCACTTTTGTAGACCAGGCTGGTCTCGAACTTACAGAGATTTGCCTGCCTTTGCCTCCCAAGTGCTGGGATTAAAAGCGTGCGCCACCATGCCTGGCTCAGAAAACAATTTAAAATTAATATCACTCATTGAGAAAGCCATGAAGCAGGGGAAAATTGTAAGTGCATTTTAAGATGTACTTCTATTACTTCCCTGAGGCTTTCAGAGGTACATAGAATGTATTATGATCATTTTCACACCTTTATTCCTTCCCCTACCTCTTCTCAGACCCGCCACCACCACCTTTGTGCTCTTTTTTTTTTTTTTAAATGAACAAACAAAAAAACAGAAACAACAGCAAAAACCTACCAAGTGCAATTTTGTGTTGCTCATACGCTCATAGCTGTGGGGGTAGTCCACCAGCTTGTGGTCCACTCACCAGGGGCCAAATACTTCAAGAAACCCCAACTTCTCTCCCCTAGGAGTCAAAAGCTACCAGTAGCACCCCGCTAGGGTGGGGTTCATGAGCTGCTCCCTACTGTGGCTGACTGTGCTGAGCATTTGAATGTCTTGTGCAAACAGCCGCAGCTGCCATAAGTTGTTCTGTGGCATGGTTCTGTTGTGTCCAGAAGACACTTGGGTCCTGTGTGACCTCTGGCTGCCACCTTTCCTCCTCCCCTTATGTGGTGGCCCTGAGCCTTGGAGAGGGGGAACGATCGGACTGCTGCTTCTTGCAGGGCACTCTGACCAGAGAGTTTCTGTCCTATGAATGAAGGAGCTTGCTTTCTGGTGAATCTGAGTGCTGCAAGGCTCCATGTGTGAACACAAGCCTTGATAACTACGTCTTCACACTTTAAGATCTACTTTCATTTTAAACAGTCTGAATACTTTGGAAGAGGGACTGGGCAAAAAGGCTTTTATGAAATTATTCAGGAATGTTCCAGAGGTTTTGGAAGAAGACCTCTGAATTATCCAGACCAACTAGCTGCTCACTTTCTTTTTTTTTCTTTTTCATTCTTTTGTTTATTTGTTTGTTTGTTTGAGACAAGGTCTCTCTACATAGCCCCAGCTGCCCTGAAATTCACTATGTAGACCAGGCTGGCCTCAAAAATCAGAGAGATTTGCCTCCTTCTGCCTGCCAAATGCTGGGATTAAAGCGATGTGCCATGAGGCGTGGCTTGCGGGTCATTTTTCCTAAGGAGAGCTCAGTGATCTGCCCTGCAGCCCGAGTTCCTGCTATCTCAGATATCTCCTCTGTGATGGGCTTTCTGGGACACATAATAGACTCCTGGCATCCTCCCTCACCCACAGAGACAGGATCAATGACGCAGTGCCGGCAGAAGGCTGCAGCCTAGCATGCTGTTTCCTGGCAGTGCATGGCAGCCCCTCCTCCTGCCCGACAGTTTCTTGGAGGGGTGGGGACGTGAAAAGCCACTTAATGGTCTTGACTGATGTGCCTAGTGTCAAAGACTGGCCCCCAAACTGCCCTCCAAGGAGCTGTCGGCTAACTGCTGGCCTCAGAGGTACAGAGCCCAAGACAGGAGGTGAAATGCTCTGGGTACAAGAGTGATTTTCGACATAAAGTAAGAAGTGGGGAAGAGGCAGCAGAGAAGATGGGGTGAAGAAATTTCAGTGAGAAAAAAAAAATCAATACCTAGGTTGAAATCAGTGTGGTATCAGATACCAGCACGAGGGGGATGGAGACCGAGAGATCAGGAGTTTAAGGTCATCCTCTGCTACATCACGAGTTCCAAGCTAGCCTGGGCTACTTGAAATCCTGTCTTACAAGCCATCCTGGGCGGCTGCAGAGATGCCTTAGTGGCTAGGAGCACTTGTTTTTATGGAGGATCTGGGTTTTATACCCAGCACCCACATAGCAATTCGCAATTGTAACTCCAGTTTCAGGGGATCTGACACCCTCTTCTGACCTTGTAGGTACCAGTCATGCACACAAGTGTACACCAGTATGTGTGCATGAGAAAAACAACCATACATTTAAAATAAGTAAAAACGTAAAGATCATATAAAAAAAGAAAACCCTTTCTGTTAAGCCCATCTATGTGATGAGTTCAAAAGCAAGAGAATATGAGGGCGTTTTATACTTCAGTGAGGAGAGTATTATAAATGTGCTATTAACTTCGACCAGGCACTGGACAGACATTAAGAAAGCCCTACTAATTCCACGTAGTTTTACAATACGGTAGAAGATTGCATTTTCCCACCATGGAAAAATGTATTTATAACATCTAACTGTAGTTAACAGGCTAACTGTAGCATTGAGCTGTTACTACAGTTGCCTGGACCTTCATCTTGATGCTATGACTTGGATTTCCCATGCAAAGGGAGTTGTAGCGCTGTCAAGTTTGATTTTCACAGGTCATAGGTCATAGGTCAGTAATTTGACCTTATTCCTGGAAGCCATGAACACTTGCACATATACTGGGAAGCAACTTTCCTGGACTGACAGTTCGCTCATGCTGTGAGTTCAAAACCAGCCCAGCCTACACAGTGAGATCCTAATCAGACTTGGCTATACAGGCTACCCCCAGTCTAAAACAAAACAAAGTAAATAAATACATTTAGTTAAGTTGCAGGATACAAAAATCATTACGGAAAACCAGTTGTGCTTTATATACAAATCATGGCCTAACTGATAAAGAGATCAAGAAAACAATCTAATTTATGGTAGCTTCTAGTTTAAACAAAATACAATAACTAGGAAGGAGTTTAGCCAAGGAGCAGAAGATCCAAACATCGGAAATTCTAAGACACTGACTAAAGATACTGAGAAAGATGCAAATAAGTGGGAAAATGGTGTGTGCTCATAAGTCAGAAAAACTGGTATTGTCCAACTGTGTATTTGAGGAGAGCCCAGCCCACGGGGCTGCAAGGTGCTCAGCACTTAAGATGCTCACACAAGAGTTGTCCTTTGAACAGCTTAGTCACACACAAAAATTCCTTCTAATAACTATGTTAATATAAAAGCTAGACATCTCAAAATACAGGGAGAAAAATGCTTCTTCAAGGTGCCCCTGGGAAACCCTCTTGGTGAAGACACTTAGGAAGCTTACAAGTTCAACCCACATCCCCTGTGAACTCTTTCAGCTGTGGCAGGCTAGAAGGATTCCACTAATGAACGTCCAGGAAGTCCCTGAGAGCATAGGCCAGAGACTAGTGCTGACAGACAGATGGGCCTGTGTGCGCCAGGAACAATGCTGGAAGTTCAACCACCGGTCACTGAAGCCAGAGCCACACATGAATGCGTGTCAGCGCAGAAGCCAGAGAAGCCGAGCCTCGGGAACCTGGCAGTGGGACCCTAGACACCATTGCCACAGCTCCAACTTTTGTATCGTTTCGATGGACAGCAGCCTTGCACTCTTAGGGTGGTTTGGTACATCCCCTTGGGGTTAGTTCATTAGCATAGCAGGGCCCTTCCTAGACTAGGCTCCTATCTGAGCTGTCTGTGGTTTGCTTTCAACAAAGCCTAGCTCTTGTTAGAGCTGCCCAGTGGCAAGCTCAGACATCATATTTCAACTCACATGCAATGATTTTTTAAAGTTACACAAAATGTTAAAAAACAAAAACAACCCCCCCTCCCCACAAAACTATGTTCCCAAAAGTAT
Organism: Acomys russatus; assembly: GCF_903995435.1. Classification (NCBI taxonomy): domain Eukaryota; kingdom Metazoa; phylum Chordata; class Mammalia; order Rodentia; family Muridae; genus Acomys; species Acomys russatus. The sequence continues at coordinate 64,215,125 of NC_067145.1, forward strand.
CTCAGGCAAGCCAGGCATGGTGGTGCATGCCTTTAATCCCAGCACTTGGGAGGCAGGTGGATTGCTATGAGTTCGAGGCCAGCCTGGGCTACGAAGTGAGTCCAGGACAGTCAAGGCTACACAGAGAAACCCTGTCTCTAAAAAACCAAAACCAAAACTAAACAAAACAAAAAAGTATCTCAGGCAAAGCCTAGTGTTGTAGCTAGTTATTATGTCAACCTGATATAGTCCTCTGGGAAGAGGGGACCTTAACTGAGAAATACCTTCAACCAGACTGGCTTGTGGGCAATCCTGGGGCCCATTTTCTCAACTGATGATTGATGTGGGGGCTCATTCCATGGGGAATCTGTGCCACCCCTGGGTGCATGGTTCTGGATGGTATAAGAAAGCAGGCTGAGAGGGTGTTCTCCTAAGAGTCCCCACAGGATGGTGAGTTGCAGAGCATCTGGCAGCTTCTGTAGGCCTTGAAGCAGGTGGCTTGAGAGGGAGTCTGAGGTGAGGCCTGCAAGCATGGGGGCTGAAGCAGGCCGGAGGCAGCACGAACTAAGACTGAACAGTGCAGAGGGAGGAGGAGTTTAAGGCCAAGGAAGATGGGGCACTGGGGGCCACGGCAGCTGTAGCGTGAGGGGGCGGAGAGCCAGGGGAAGATGACTACCATCCTCCAGCACTACTTCCGGCAGAGCAGGGATGAAGTCCTGGATAACCTCTTGGCCTTCGCGTGTGGCATCCAGCCAGAGCCCCATGAAAATTGCCACACAAACAGATAGCAGGTAGAAGCACCTGCTTCATGGGTCAGTTTAGGAGGTGCTCTTATAGATTAGGAGGCCTTGCTGGGCGTGGTGGTACACGCCTTTAATCCCAGCACTCGGGAGGCAGAGGCAGGCAGATCTCTGTGAGTTCAAAGCCAGCTTGGTCTACAAAAGGGAGTCCAGGACAACCAAGGCTACACAGAGAAACCCTGTCTTGAAAAACAAAATACAAAAAAAAAAAAAAAAAAAAAAAAAAAAAAAAAAAAAATTGGAGGCCTCCACAGAGCTCTGTGGAGGCAACTCTTCCAGAAGGCATTAAATTTATTTCTCTTTGCTATTGTAGATCCCTCCACCTTGTGTATAGGTTTGGTATTTACCTGAAGTTTTGTGCTTTTACCTTCTGTATCTTTAAAGAGCAAATGCCAAGTGTTTTCCTATGTGTTTGTGAAAGCAGTAGGTACCAATGTTGACTTTTGCTGTCTTAGTCTAGAGGGGAAAACAAACAACAATTCTTTGAAGAAAGAGAGGGAGTAAATTGTTCCCTTGAACTTCCTTAAAAGTCAGGGGCTTTACCTATGAAAAAGTAATAAACAGTTACTTGTAACTGGTATGAGGCAGCAGGCAGCCTTATCGTAGTCTCATTCTGGCTAATTCAGAATAGAGACTATGCTTGTTTGGGCTGGTGTTAGTGTATCCTAACACAAATCACTAGATATTAGGAATCAAGAGCTTGTTAGGTGTTATTTGGTGTGCTTGTAGTTATTTAAAAGTAAAAGTCTTGTCTTTCAAAAAAGAAGGAGGAAGAGGAAGAGGAGAAAGAAAGAGAAAGAAGGAAAGGAAGAAAGGAAGTAAAAATGAAAAAGGAAGGAAGACACACACAGACAGGAAGGGAGGGAGGGGGGAAGGAAGGAAGGAAGGAAGGGAGGAAGGGAGGAAGAAGGCAGGCTGGATAATCCAGCAAGCAGCACCCTGCATGGCCTCTGCATCAGCTCCTGCCTCCAGCTTGCTGCCGGCTGAGTTCCCGCCCTGCCCTCCCCCAGTGATGGACTGAGACACAGAATTGTAATCTGAAGTAGGTCTTTCTTCATCACAGTGTTTTATCACAGCCGCAGAAACCTGACTGAGACTCCTATCTACAGAGGCAGCGCAGTCCCTGACGGTTCCAGTGGCACTAGTCACGGAAACAGAACCAAACCCTCTAAAACCTCTAGGGAAATATCAGAGACTCCCAACAGCCAAGACACTCATGAGAAAGAAAACATGACTGGACTTACCGTACTTCCCAACTTCCTAAAGTTATTTTACAAAACTCCAGTCCTCAGAACAATGCACCACAGGTGAATACACAGCTACGCAGCCACACTGCCCAGGGGAACATAAAAGCCCCAGATTATATACAAAATGTATGAATGTGCGCGCCCGCGCACACACACACACACACACACACCCATACCCCCCCCCCCCCCCACCCCCCCCACACACACCCACACAGCCCCCCCACACACAGAGAGAGAGAGAGAGAGAGAGAGAGAGAGAGAGAGAGAGAGAGAGAGATGAGAAAGGGAAATTAGGAGTAGTCCCCAGATTTAAACACAAACCATGGAAGAATGTATTAAACACGTTACCACACAGGGCTGAACACTGTGCTGCAGGATCAACATTATTCTGTCGCTCATATACCTACCTGTGTGAGACACAGCTTAAAAAGGAGGCGCATTGTATCATGTGCATTAAGTGTCTCAGTAAACCACTTCCAGACTAGAGACATGGAATTCAAGTCTGTGTCTCAGACACAGATCCCCACAGCTCAACAGCACGTTTCAAATTGGCAAGTTTATGTTCAACGGCCCCCTGCCCTTAACTCTGCTCAGCTGTGTGTACGTACGTATACACACACACACACACACACACACACACACACCACACACACACACCCCGCCCCCCCCCCCACCGCATTGCTTTCCAGAGAGTCAGCATTATAACCCAATCTCTCTCCAATCTGACTCCATTACATGCTGAAAATAGTCTGAGAGTATGTTAAGTACAGGCTCCAGTGCTAAACTGTGCTATATGTTACCTGCTCAATACTGTAGTCCCTGTAAACAAACTGCTAATGTGTTTTGGTCATTCAGTCATAGTCTTTAGGAAGTGTCTCTAGGCTGAGTGCATAAGAGGGAATCTTGCCTATCAGCTAACATTGTGTCCTGTCTACACTATGGGCCCCCAGGACTAGGTCCCCAGGCTACGGGGTCTCCCTAATCTGGAGGCAGACATCAGGTAGACTTGAGGTAGAATTGGGGGTGGGGCACCTTCCTAAATTACATGCTGTGTTTGTGGAAGCTGCTAGGTTGGCAGGCACGATAGTCCTCACAGGTGCGAAAACTCTTCATCAGGAGCTAACGTGACTCAGCTGTGCCCACTGAGCCCTGTTCCTGTATGACTTGGTCTGTCCACGGGGCTGTCTAAGCCCCTCCTCTCTCTCCTCCAGCTCCCCGGTCTCCTGCCCATCTTTGCTCTGATCTGAGGACCTTGAATCTTTCTTTAAAAGCAGTCTCACTGAGGTGTGATCTGTGTGCAGTGGGCTGTCGGAACAACTGGCAGTTTTCTTCACATACCCACCCACGACAAAGCCACAAAAAAAATGTAACGACAGAGAAACGTGTGCACCCTCTCAAGCCTTACCTTTTGTCCCAGTCTGTCTCTCTGTTGCTGTGATAAAACCAAAAGCAACTTGGGGATGGAAGGGGACTACTTCACAGTTCATCATTGAGGGATGAAGCCCAAGAAGGAAGTCAAGGCAGCTCAAAGTAGAAACTGACAGAGAACTCTACTCCCTCTGGCGTCCTTGGCTAGCTACCTTTCTTAAACAGACCAGGCCTATGTGCCTGGGAACGGCACCGCCCACAGTGGGCGGAGCTTGACTACATTAATTAACAGCTAAGAAAATGTGCAACAGGCATGCGCGCAGGCCACTCTTTATCTTGGAAACTTTTCGGTTGAGGCTCACTCTTCCCAGGTGACTCTAGGTTTGTGTTAAATTGACAGCAGAAGACAACTCCAACACCTGTTCCTTCCCCACCACGCCTATAAGTACAGAGCTGTTGCTTGAGATCCGCTGCATTTTCTAGAATCACGTGTAAGCACTGTTGTAGTCCTTGTTAGGGGGATTGACGGTACCGTCACTCATTTTGTCTTGCTCTGGCGGCTTCCCTCACTCAGCATAAATGCTGTAAGAGTCTATCCTGTCTTTGGGTGTATCAGCAAATCTGTCCTTCCCCTCCCCCCCCTCTGACTTGCATTGCATGGTGAAGAGACACCATTCTCCTGAGCATTTAGATGTTTCTGGTTTGGGGCGATTGTGAATAAAGCTGATATAAAGATAAATAGTCTGTCTGCCTCCCTCCCTTCCTCATGCTGCGTTTTGAGGGTTCCACGGTAGGGACAGAGAGAGTCTGCAGACATAGCTCAATAGCATGCTCACCTTGTGTGCACAAACCCCTGGGCTTTAAATTGCTAGCACCACATAACGAGGTGTTGTGGTGAATACTTGTAACCCCAGAACTCTGTGTTGGGAAGTTTTGGCAGTCAAATAACAAGCAGGGCTGTCTCAGGGTGCTGACGCATTGAGGGGTACCCCACAAGGGCCTCTCATGTTCCTCACAGCCTCTGCAGAAACAAGCACTTGCAGAAACTCCTGATTGGGGGCTGGTGAGGTGGATCCGTGGGGAAGAACACTGACTGCTCTTATAGAGGACGTTGGTTCAATTCCCAGCACTCACATGACAGCTCACAACTGTCTGTAACTCCAGTCCCAGCAAATTTACAGCCTCTCTGGCCTCTCGGGGTACGAGGCACACATATGGCACACAGTAGTACATGCATGCAGAACACCCATACCCACAAGAACAGGCAAGATATCAAAATAGGAAAGAATCTGTGCCAAATGGCGAAGGCCTATTTTGGCTCAGATGGGCCTGCAGCATGTGTCTTCAGAGCCCTGAGAACTTCAGGGGGTCTGTCCTCAGGACCCTGGGGAGTCAGGGTGAATGTAGACCCTAGAATGGATCTTTAGTATTCAGACAGTGGACGGATGTGGAGAGATGTGAGTCTAAGCTGCTTTTGCCCTGAACAAGTATAAAAAATAGAGGCATGAAGCCACTTCTCAGAGCCGAGCATGCCTGGTGCATATGTGCACAAGTAGAAAAAAAATCTTTTAAGAATTCAAGAATTATAGATTTTATTTTTAATTATGTTTACATGTGTAAGTCTGAGGGTGTACTTGCACATGTGAGTGCAGCGCCTGAGGAGCCCAGAAGAGGGCTCTGGATTCCCCCAGAGCTGGAGTCAGAGTTTGTAGTGAGCCTCCCAATGTAGGTACTGGGAACTAAATGTGTTTCTTACCCAAGAGCAGCTCTTAAGCACTGGGGCATCTCTCCAGCCCCCTTAATTACATTTTTATTTACTTATTTTTATGTGTATGTGTACATGTGCATGCATGTCACAGTCCTGTGTGGTGCTCAGAAGACAACTTGTGGAAACCGGTCCTGTTCTTCCATGGTATGTGTCCCAGGGATTGAATTCAAGCCATGGGGCTTGGTGGCAGTGCCTTCACCTGCTGGGCCATCTCATTGGTGCCTCCTCTACTTTACTGATAATCGGTCTTTTGTTTCAGCAATTTTCAATGTTGAGGAAGTCCCACAATCTACTTTTTTTTTTTTTTTTTTTTTTTTTTTTTGTGCTTTCAGTGTTATATTCAAGGGACCACCACCAATTCCAAGGCCAGTAAGTACCGAGGAAATATTATGACTTTCACAGCCACCAGTCAACTGAAAACAACGCCCTCGAGAGCTTACGATGCCACCCTCTCTAGTGCGCCTCCTAGTCACAAGGAGAGAGCAGCCAGCGTTGGCAAGAGTGTGGAGAACACGGAACTCCAAGCATGGCTGCTGGGGTTGTGACTCCCTAAAGTGTGAATATACTTAGCTGACTTACATTGAGCCGTAATCTCAGAATAGTTGAAATCATGACTTTTACGTGATTTGAATTTAACTGTAAATTTTTTTAAATTAAAGAAGAAATTTACGTTTTATGTCATCTACATTAATAAGAGATGATTTTGATGTTAAATTTTTTGTTTTGTTTTTTTCCAAGACAGGGTTTCTCTGTATACCGTTGGCTGTCTGGACTCGCTTTGTAGACCAGGCTGGCCTCGAACTCACAGCGATCCACCAATCTCTGCTTACTGAGTGCTGGGATTAAAGGCGTGCGCCACCATGCCGGGCACTTGATGTTAAACTTTTATAGATAGTGCTTTCTCTCTCACTCACAACCCCTGCTCATACATGGTGGCATGATCGTGCCGTGTGTGGTGAGAGACTCTTCTCGCCTAGAAGGACACGCACTCTCGGTCCCATATACGCTGAGCTTTCCCTCACAGTTCACAGTGTCACCCACTCTTTCATTACTCCTGCCTCCCTTCAACTCACAGCCACGGTCACTTGTGACTGGTCCCCATCTGCCCTTCCCTCTGCTCACCCTGTGATGTAATTGGGATCATGTGGTAAGTAGCCTCTTTAGATTGGCTTCTTTGTCTTAGCAACGTGTATGCCCTCACCCCTCTCCTTCCATCCTTCCTCCCTCCTTCCCTCCATCTCTCTTCCCCCTCCCTCTTTCCTTCTTACGTGCTGGGGATTGCACCCAGGGCTTTGTGGCTGCAGACAGCACTCTGCCACCCACATCAATAGCCCCTCTTCACCGTCTTCGCGTGGCTCCAGTGCTCATGCCCCTGTTATCTGAAGGATGCTCCCTAGCTAGGCTACTCACTTACCTCTAAAGGTCATGCGGCCATTGTGAAGGTCACATTCTGACGGGCTGCCTGCAGTTTGCATGCTGACTCTTGTTTGTTTGTTTGTTTGTTTGGATTGAGTTTCTATTGGTTATTTAAATACCTAGGTATATAATTGTTGGCTCATCTGTAAGATTATATTTAGGCAACTGTCTTCCAAAGTGACCATAGCATTATACACCTCACCAGCGATGGATAAGAACTCCTGCTGTAATTCTATTTCTGTCTTTGGATTTTTAACAGTTAACAGACAGGCACTGCTACCTGATGTTGTTTTAATTTGGTTTTCTCTCTCACCAGGATGACTTTTGGGATTCTGTATGTTTTTTCTGTCATCTGCACATCTTCATTGTTAAAGTGTTTATTTCAGTGGTTCTCAACCTTCCTAATGCTGCGACCCTTTAATAAATACAGTTCCTCATGTGTGGTGACCCCCAAGCCATAAGATTATGTTCATTGCTGCTTCATAACTGTAATTATGAATTATAATGTAAATATATGCTTTCTGATGGTTCTATGCAACCCCAGGGAAGGGTGATTCAAGCCCCAAGGGGCTGGAGAACCACTGGTCTATTCAGACCTTTCCTAAGTGGTTTCTGGGTGCTGGGGATTGAACCCAGAACTCTGGGCTTGCTAATAACCTCCTTCTCACCCAGCCATACCCCTCACTACACCGGGTAGTCCTGGTTGTCTGGGAACTCATGATGCCCCCACCCCAGACTCTGGGGGGCTGAGATCACATGCCTGTGCTGTCAGCTGACTCAACTGTCACTCATCTCTAAGTCTGTTTTGTGTCTTCTTTTGTTGAGCTTTAGAGTTTATCTGTATACTTTACATACTTTTTAAAATTTGCTTTTCAAATATTTTCTTCCAGCCCATGGGTCATTATTTTGTTCTACAGAGTAGACACTTTACATTTAATTTAATTTACTTTAGGCCTTTGAAGATGGCCTAGCATTGCAGACCACCATGCCTCTATCGCTCATGTGCTACTGCATGTGGCTTTATGATGTTCTGAGGATCACACTTGGGGCTCAGTATCTGACAGGCAGGCACTCTACCAACTGAGTCACATCCCGAGGCCAACATTTTACATTTTAATCAAATCTACATTAATATGTTTTCATGGGGCAACTTTTAGTATCACATTTTAAAATACCGCAAACCCAAGGACATGTAGATTTTCTTTTGTGTTTTTTTTTTTTAATTTCTATAATGTTTGCAAGTCCGCTGATTACTTTAAGTAAAAATTTTAGAAAAGCTATGAAGTTCCTGCCCATCTTTATTTTATTCTTCTTCTTTATTATTCCCATTTGTGGACCAGACTTTTATGTCTTTATTAAGTTACCCACGTCCCTTTGTCAAAAAACAATTGTCTGTAGTTACCCTGGTATATTTGGGGTTCTGTTCTGTCTATCTTTTCACCCATTCCCTTACTAATAAGGAACACACTTTATTCTTAGAGCCTCAGATGGTGGGTCTGGGTATGTGTGCCTGTCTCACATTTGTCGTCAGTTTTATATACCTGTTGTAGGGTTAGAAACTTGCTATTTTTGCTGAGGACTTTGTCTTCTGAGTGTATATAGCAAGTTAGAGGGGGAAAAATGGTTATTGTGACCCAACCTCACTTCAAATGACTAAAGGATTGTTCTGCATTCGTTGATAAATATTTGGCTCTTTTACGCTTCATGTCAAGGTTTTGTGAAAGTGCATCTGTATGTGCTTCGTTGGACTTTGATATAAGGACCTCAATTTGAGGGCGTGCTGCTAGAGATGCTACTTTACTTTTGAACTCTTAATTATTCCTGTACTGATGGTTTGTAGGAAGTCAATAGTTATCTTTTAACCTATAGTTCAACTTCTCAGCTTTTAAAATTACTTCCACAGACCTGGAGGTAGAATGGTACAACCCCAATACTGAATTTCAGAGATTGCCCAGCACTGCCAGGAGAGGGAGCATAGTGACCATACACTGAGAAGTCCAGGCCAGCAGCAACGGTTGCCTGGCAACGCAGATGCAAGCCAATCCCCGCCCTTGCCCTCCCTTCTAGAGCCCTTCTTACTACTTGGAGAATTGGTCAGAGGATCAAACTTTGTTCCCCCCACGAACGACCTGGGGAGATGCCACGGATGCTTCAGGACACCTGGGGAGGAAAGGTGAGATGTGAGTGAGCGAGGAAAAACCTTTCAGCTCCTAGTCCATGGGAGCCCAAACGGAAGAGTCAACGCATATGCGTCTGCTTTTTTGAATGTGTATCCGTGGCGCATTTTCTTACAGCATAAAATTAGGTGAAATTATATTGAAAAATTGAAGAGATGACATGGTGAAACTCACATTATCTAGATTTACACCAAAAGCATATTAAAATGTATTTTGTGTCTTTAAAGCGAGTAAATACGACATTTTAAAAGTCTTTGTGGCTGAGAAATTCACAGTTTAATTGGTGCACTAGGAGCCGAAAGATTTTTTTTTTCTAGATAGGATAGAAATAAAGACAGAGGTGAGAGAGGAAATAGGAGATCCCTGAATTAATATCTTTCCTTTTGTTTCTTCTTTGACCATGACTACTAACAAATCACAACCACCCCCCCTAAATGACCACTCCCCCAGCCCATCCCCCCAAATCCCAGGGTTCTATCATTTATATGCCTGTAGGCTTTGAACTTTTTTTTTTTTATTTGGGGCTCTTTAATGCTTTTACCTCCCTTCCAACACACCTACCCTAGATAGGAGAGAAAAGAGTTAATGGGAACAGGAGAAGTAGACCATTTTAGACTCAGTTCCTGGGAGCGACTCTACTCACTATCACCAGGATTCCAGCAGACCCGCTAAACAGCAAACCAGCAATTCAGCAAAGGTGACTGCAACTGCAGGCACTGGAACCTGGAGCAGCAGCCAGAACCCAGAACCTCAAAGCGTTCTCTGGAGTGTTTCTTTTTAGGAGCGTCTTGAAGTGGAGCTATGAATGCCTAACAATAGGAAACAATGCCCAGACCAAAAAGCCAAGTCTCTTGTTTTGGCCTTTTACATGTATGTATGTACACACACACACACACACACACACACACACACACATACATATACATATATATGTATGTGTCCTCTGAGAGTCTGTACTAGGATGTTTATCAGTTGGCAAAGACCACGCCCCTGCAAGAGGCAGTTCCTCTTCTAGTGGACAAAATCACCTGTTCTCTCACAAGTCTATTTCCAGCAGACAAACACCGCACACCCTCACACAAGTCTGTTTCACACCCCACACTTGGGATCAAAACAAAAACACGTTTACATCCATTACATTTACCCCCTTGAAAAGTTCCCAGAAATTCCCAATGTCACACAATTGCAGACATTTGTAGCTGGCAAAACCTTGCTTCTGCTAGAGCGTGATTGGCAAATCACAGTCAGCTGCTAGGGACAGGTCCGAAGCAGCCCACATCCATCTGCCTGGAATTAAAACAAAAGCGCGTTTAAAAAAATTAACATATCTGTGTTTTTAAAGACACCAAAATTCCATAATTGTCACTCTGTTTGGATTCCTGCCCCATCGAAGCAGAGGGACCCTCCTACTGAGAAGGCCACTTGGGAGAGTCTGACGTAAAGAGGAGGGCACCTGCTTGCCTTCCAGGCCCAGGGATGGAAGGTGTCTGTGACCAGACCCCACCTCCCAGGAGACCAAGGAGTGAAACCTGGGTGGGGAACGATGACCTCCTTGAAAGCTACTGCATTACACCTCCCAGCCACGGCTGTGTTGAAACAAGTGCTGGAGACAGAACCTGCTTTCCTCAGATCCTGGGCTGCCAAACGCCCTGTCCCGTCCCAACCCCCACCCCAAACTCATATATAGCCCTTTGTTCTGCACAGCCTAGGTCCATCAGCAATGTTCTGTAGAGTCCTACGCTTCTGCTTAAAGCATGAAGGCGGCTATATATTTACTTCCTTTCCCATGGTGACGAAACACCACGACCTTCAGGCCAGTCTGATGAAAGCGTTTTTTTTTTTTTTTTTTTTTTTTTTTCTATTGAGATTCCTTTTTCCCAAATGACAGTAGTTTGCCTGTCAGGTTGGGACGGTCTCCTCCTCTCTCTCTTCCTAGCTTCCATCTCTTCACACAAAGCCGCTGAAGCCTTCTGGTGTGTGAATCACCTTACACTGCTTCTTGCAGGGCAATTTTGAAAGATTTCTAAACAAAACGGAAGAGCGGTTAGCAAATACGTGTTTCTTTTTGAAGTTTTTTTTAAGGTGGGTCTAAAACGAAGCCTAACGCAAAGCTAAACTATTGAACCTGAGCTAGCGCCACTCACAGCTGTAGGCAGCGCTGCGCCTATAACTGCAATCACTTCTGACTTGCGGCTCTTTTCATCCCCTACCAACTGTAGCAGCTTTTGACTTCTTTAACTTTTGTTCTCTCTTCTGTATATAAAGTCCTTTGTTCTCTCTTCTGTATATACTTTGGGTTTACTCAAACCAACATTCCAAATAGCAGTTTCTGAGACTCTAAATAAAGCTTTTTTTGCCACTTTACGCTCTCCTTATTGACCACCGATCTTACTTTAAATGAATCCTCTAAGTTTGGAAGAAAACATATTATGAAGATGGCTAGCTCCCCAAACCGGCCAAGCGAGACCACACCACTGCAGTGAGTGGTCATACAGTGCCCTCTGGTGGTCACAAGGGAGAACTGCATGTATGCATGCATGTTCCCAGCATTCTGTGGTTCAAATTGGTATACTGTTAGATCAAACCACAACTCTTGGAGTCTTTTTTCCCCCCCGCAGGGGGTGGGGTGAGGAGGGATGATGAAGTTCATGTACAGGACTTAAGGCTAATATAGATCTTAGACTTTGTCTATGAGAATAATCTTTGGTGTCAGGCTGGAACACTGGCTGCTGAGAGTGGAGAAAAGTCCCAAGAAGCTCCGGGGTTCCAGAATCCTAGTGAGGGGTCACAGACACCAGCTCACCACACAGGAATTTAAATCCTGTCCAACTGTTCCCCAGTCCCCACTCTCCAGCTTGGCTGCAGAAGGACCCCAGTGTGCACGTAAAAATCTTAGCGCTTTGCAGCGTCTGCGTACATTTTAAAATTTAAATGAAGCCAGGGCAAATGTCTTGAACGGAAAACAAAACGTACTGACCCACATCATGGTTAGTGAATCGTTCCTACTCAGCCAAGTGACCAAGAAAATCAACGCCGTCTCTTGCACCCACTTCTGACTTTTTGTCGTATTGAAAGTGGTTCCTGGGGCTGGAGAGATGGCTCAGAGGTTAAGGGCACTGACTGCTGCTCCAGAGGTCCTGAGTTCAGGTTCACAACCATCTATAATGAGATCTGATGCCCTCTTCTGGCCTGCAGGTGTATGTGCTGGCAGAGCACTGTATGCATAATAAATAAATAAGTTAAAAAAAAAAAAAAAAGAAAGTGGTTCCTTTTTTAGAGTGATGTTCAGATTCCCGTCCTAGATCCCACGTACCCCTGACAGCTATGCAAATTCCAGTGTAACCATCTGTAGGCAGAAGGGTATTGAGTAATTCAGATGCCGATTTCTGCACTCCCAATATCTGGCTGCAATCTTTGCTCTGAGAATCTCCTGTCTCAACGTCGTGTAAACACGGCTCCCAAACTGTCCCCTGATGTGCCTGTAAAGCAGCTTTCAGCCAGTTGCAGAACAGGGGAGAGAATAGTGCTAGACTTCCTTGCGTCCAAGGAAGGAGGAGTTACAGGAGGAAGTAGGGGATTGGCCATGGGACCTCTCCCATGTCTCCCATGTCTCCAAGAGACATTAGACGGAAAGTTGCAAAGCCCAGGTATCTCTGGGATGTATGCTGGGAGGAAGCCATGTTATTTTAGAGGGTTAAGAATAGAGTAATAACTGCTCAGCTATTGTGTTGTGAAGCTTATTGTTAGAATAATATAAAAGAGGGCTGGGCGTGGTGGCGCACACCTTTAATCCCAGCACTCGGGAGACAGAGGCAGGCAGATCGCTGTGAGTTTGAGGCTAGCCTGCTCTACAAAGAGTCCAGGACAGCCAAGGCTAACACAGAGAAACCCTGTCTCAAAAAAACCAAATATATATCTCAATTATTTGTGTGATAGCTGGGTTAAGAGATAAACTGAGACACACGGCTTCAAATAATAGTACAATGATACTATTGTATACAGTGATACAGCGACACACATATGAACTCACGGAGACTGAGGCAGGCAGCGCTCACACAGCCTGCATGGATCTGGGTCAGACAGAGTCCTAGTGCCCAGGAGGGAAGTCTGCACAAACTCCTTCCCTAACGCAGAAGCTATCTGCAATTAATAACCACTTACCAATGAAAAAGCGCTTTTCTCCAACAGAGTCTCAGTGGGGGATACGAACCACTCTTAAGGGCCAGCAGTATATGGTCAACACTAAAGGAACACAATGGCGTCTTTGTGAAAATCAGTCCCCACTCTCCACTCAACTGTGGAGAATGTCCTGTCCATTGGCTAGATCTGGGTAGGGGTTCAATGTTTACTGCACATATAGTTCTTGGCTGGTGCCATAGTTTGAACAGGACCCCCAGGCCCAGATCTGCCCGTCATAATCTTCTACTTGTAGGTTTCTAGGACCCTCTGGATCCTTCTATTTCCCTATTCTCCCATACTTCTCTCACCTAGAGTCCCAATAGGATGTCCTTCCCTCTGTCTCACTTTGCTGATAAGCGAAGACTTTCATGGGACATGCCCCTTGGGTTAGTGTCCAGATATAAGTGAGTATATACCATTTGACTCTTTCTGCTTCTGGGTTAACTCACTCATGATCATTTCTGACTTTCACATGAACTCTGGTGCCCCATATTTGACCATGTCCCTTGGATAGGGAGGCCCGGTGGCACTCAGAGGAAGGACAGCAGGCTACCAAGAAGAGACTTGATACCCTATGAGCATATACAGGGGAAGAAGGTCCCCCTCAGTCACAGTCATAGGGGAGGGGAGTAAGGGAAAAATAGGAGGGAGGGAGGAATGGGAGGATAACAATTGAGATGTAAAATGAATAAATTAATAAAATATAAAAAATGGCATCTTTGGAAGTTTTTTCTTTCTATATGTCTCCTCCCTGTCTTTGTCTCTGTCTCACTGTCTCCCTAGATCTCTTATCTCTGTCTTTCTCCCTCCTTTCATCCCTCCCTCTCTCTGTCTTTGTGTCTCTATCTCTCCCTCCCTCTCTTCCCACCACCTTATGGGGGTAGGTATATAAATTTTTTGTGTATATATTTTGGGGTCCAGTTTTGTGGAAGGGGTTCTTGTTTGTGTCTCTGTGTCTTCATGTGTTTGTGTTTTTAAAATTATTATTATTATTATTATTATTATTATTATTATTATTATTAAAATTGTTCACTTTACATCCCAATTGTAGCTCCCTCCCTCTTTGCTTGCCTCCTGGTCCCACCCTCCATCCTTCACCCTGTCTCCGCTCCCCATAGTCTTCAGAAAGGAGAAGCCTGCTTGCCCTGTGATCTGACCCCAGCCTATCAAGTCTCATCAGGGCTGCCTGTATCCTCTTCCTCTGTGGCCTGGCAAGGCCTCCCTGCCAGGGGGAGAAGTGATTAATGAGTGGGCACCAGAGTCCATGTCAGAAGTTGTCCCTACTCCCCGTATTATGGGACCCACAAGGAAACTGTGCTGTTTATCTACTCCGAGGGTCCTTAGTTGATGCATCAGTCTTGCAGCAAACCCCTCCTCTGCCTGGATTTGTGGAGTTCCTGTCCCCTCCAGGTCCTTTTATGCCCTAACTCTTCCATTACACCCCCCTGTGCTCCACCCTGAAGTTTGGCTTTGAGTCTCAGCATCTGCTTCCACCTCCTGCTAGGAGGAGGACCTCTATAATGGGCTCCCCTCCTGTTCTTGCTCTTCAATTGCTTCTGATTTCTATTCTATTTGTCCTTCTGAATGAGAACTAAGCATCCTCCCTAGGGTCCTCCTTGTTAGTTAGCGTCTTTAGGTCTGTATAATGTAGTGTGGATATCCTGTATTATTTGGTGACTATCCACTTATAAGTGAGTATATACCATGTGTGTCTTTCTGTGTCTGATTACCTCACTCAGGATGATTGTTTCTAGTTCCATCCATTTGCCTGCAAATTTCAAGATTTCCTTGTTTTTAATAGCTGAGTGGTATTCCATTGTGTAAAGGTACCACAGTTTCTTTATCCATTCTTCTGTTGAGGGACATCTAGGTTGTTTCCTGATTCTGGCTATTATGAATAAAGCTGCTATGAACATAGTTGAGCAAGTGTCCTTGTTGTATGGTGGAGCATCTTTTGGGTATATGCCCAGGAGTGGTATAGCTAGGTCTTGAGGTAGCACTATTCCCAATTTCCTGAGAAAGCACCAGATTGATTTGCAAAGTGGCTGTACTAGTTTGCATTCCCACCAGCAATGAAGGAGTGTTCCTCTCTCCCCACATCCTCGCCAACATGTGGTGTCGCTTGAGTTTTTGATCTTAGCCATTCTGATGGGTGTAAGATGGAATCTCAGAGTCATTTTGATTTGCATTTCTCTGATAACTAAGGATGTTGAGCATTTCTTTAAGTGTTTCTCAGCCATTTAATATTCCTCTGTTGAGAATTCTCTGTTTAGTTCTGTACCCCATTTTTTAACTGGATTATTTGGTTTGGTGGTGCATAATTTCTCAAGTTCTTTATATATTTATTATATATATATTTATTTTATATATTTTGAATATTAGCCCTTTGTTGGATGTAGGGTTGGTGAAGATGTTTTCCTAGTCTGTAGGCTGTCGTTTTGTTCTGTTAACAGTGTCCTTTGCCTTACAGAAGCTTCTCAGTTTCATGAGGTCCCATTTATTAATTGTTGATCTTAGAGCCTGAGCTACTGGTATTCTGTTCAGGCTCTTCCCCACTTTTTCTTCTAACTGATTTAGAGTGTCTGGTTTTATGCTAAAGATCTTTAATTCACTTGGACTTTAGTTTTGTGCAGGGTCACAAAAAAGAGCCTATTTGCATTTTCTACACATAGGCATCTGGTTAGACCAGCGCCATTGAAACAAACATAATTTTATAAAAATAACTGTAACATGTAGTTGTCACACAGACGTGACAGTGATAATGCCAGGTTGGGGACTAGTGAGTTTGGGATATATCTCTCAGAGTCCAAGGCCTAGCCGTGGTCTTCAGCAGCGCATACGTGTGCACACACCACACACACACATGCCCACATCACAGATGAAAATAACCCAGGCAGAAGAATCAGGTGGCGCTGATATGGAAGTGGTCCGTCTGAACATTTCCTCTGAAAGAGACACACACTTTGGTAGACAAAGGCCACACAGGACAAGCAGCTCCTCTCCTTCCCAGGCACATCGCCTGACGTGGCTGCCTGCTAGGCTGTGAGCACACGTGTCCTACCAACCAAACACTCGGTTGCATTTGTGCTGTCCCACGCTGTCTTCCCTTTCTCCTGGCTGCAGCTAGAGCAAACGGAATAACTTTTCTCTCTGCACTGTATCGTAGAGGGAACCTATGTGTCCATCCTAGATACTGGCTTGTGCTGTCAGAGAGCAAGCAATGAGTCTCTGGAGCCAGCCCCTCACCCCAGCACACACACTCAGGTCTTGTGGTTTTGGCAGACAGCGGCTGATGCAGTTAGCATAGATGTTGAGGTTGGGTGTGACATGGGTGACATGGGTGCCTATGGGTGATTTACTTAAACTTGAGTTTTGTTTTCTGCATCAGTCATGGTTAACTTTTCCTGGGGAGATGAACAATTGTCTCCTTACCCACATAGGCAACCAACAGGAGTCCAAAGAAACAATACCATTCAAGGATAGCTCGGCAAACCAATGAATTTAACTGGCATGTTACCTACACGATCACAGGAAACTTACAGACACAAGTTGCTGGGAGTTCAAAGGCCAAGTTTGCCTGGAGGTTGTGTTCCGCATTGTTCTCTGAACTAGATGTGGTTCAGATGGCTGCCTGTTCGCATCAGCTTTCCGTAGCTGTGTCCAAAATCCCCGCAGGAACCACCTAAGTGGCAAAAGATTTAATTTGGCCCACCACTTCACGGGGTTTAGTCCCCAGTTGCTTTAGTAGGATGTCATGGTGGCTACAGGGTGGGGTGGCAGAGGTTCTTTATCTCATGGAGGGGGGTAGAAAGGAGGAGGAGGGACAAGAGAGGAAAACGAGGGAGAAGATGAGTAAGAGGGGGGGGTGAGGAAGAGGAAGGGAGGGAGTAAGAAGTGGAAGAGAAGAGGAAGGAGAAAAGAAGAGCAGGGATCAGGTACTGCTTCAGTAGCCTACTTCCTCCAGTAGGCCTCACCTCCTAGCATTTCCTCTCAAAATGGCGCACCGTCTTGGGACCAAGTGGTCAGCACATGAGTCTGTTGGAGGTATTTCACACTTTTAAACCATAAAACCCATGCTCCTCCGATCTACATCATGTGCTCTTACAGGAAATTCTATATTCTGCTAGGTGGTCACGGCTCCCCCCTAGCACATTAGCAGATGTGCCATCCTGGTAAAGGAACCCTGGTTAAAGTAGCCATGTTTTGTGGGATGTTATTTTTGTCTTGGATTGTTTCTCTATTCATTAAAAAGCAAAACAAAACAAAAAACCCCAAAACCAAAAAACAATGTGACAACTGGAGTGTTTAACAGTTTAGACATGAAATGCCACTAACCTCTTAAAGGCGCATGTGCTGAAGACTTGGTCCCCAGCATTTGGATTCGACCAGGAAGGCTCTACCTAACCAGCGGATTAGTCCACTGATGGAGTCATCATTTGGTGACGCATGTGGGAGGCGCGATGGTCAGTGTTAATTGTTGACCTGGCGGAGTCTAGAGTCACCCGGGAGGTGGGTGTTTGTGCATATCTGTCCAGGGCATTATCTTGATCGTATTAATTGGTGCAGGAAGACACACCCACCATGTGCGGCACCATCCTCTGGCTAGGCTCCTGCTCTGTGTAAGTGAAGAAATGAGCTGAGTAACAGTATCCATCCATTGCTCTTTGTCTCTGATTGTGGGCGCAACATGACCAGCTGCTTCCGGCACCAGCTGACCTGGCTTCCCTGTCATGGAAGACTCACTCTATGTACCATAAGCACGAAATTAAATCCTTTCTATTATAAACTTCCTGAATCACAGTGTTTGCTACAACAATAAAAAGGTAGCTAAGACAGTGGGACTCTTAAAGGGTAGTATGTTTGCCAGGCTCAGTAATTTTTAAAAATATTTATTTTATTATGTATGTGAGTGCTCTACCTGCATCTACACTTGCATGCCAGAAAAGGGCATCAGATTACATTATAGATGGTTGTGAGCTACCATGTGGTTGCCAGGAATTGAACTCAGGACCTCTGGAAGAGCAGACAGTGCTCTTAACCACTGAGCCATCTCTCCAGCCTCCTTCCCTTCCCCTCCCCCCATGCTCAATAATTTTGACATATTAAGAGGGATACATTATATGGTGTTTAAACTTTTCTGCTAAAAATCATAAACTATATATTTAAAGATAGAAGTTATCAATTTACTGACTACTCCTAAGTAACACAGCCTTCTAGTGCGGGCATGACAGGCATGTGAATGTCTGAAGAAAGTATTTTTCTTTCCTTTCTCCCTTATCTTTCTTATTTACTAGTTTGTTTATTTGGCATGCTGTGACTAGGGCTTTTCTCTGGCTTCCTCCCAGCTTCCTGATCCTTGTGATTACCATAGAAAGCCTACAGAGGGTAGTGTAGAGGACACTGTGTGACAACCCTCTCAAGCAGCGAGAGTAGACAGTGGCCAAAATGCCATTGCGCTGGTCTACACTGTAGGCTTTATATGATCTTTTTTTTCTTTTATCTTTTCTCCTTTATTTTGGAGACAGGGTTTGTCTGTGTAGCCTTGGCTGTCCTGGACTCATTTTGTGGACCAGGCTGGCCTCAAACTCACCAGAGATCTGCTTCCTGGAATGCTGGGATTACAGGTGTGCACCACCAAGCCTGGCTGACTCACATGATTTTCTAGTCTCTGTACCAGGTAGAATTCCTGAGGAGGTGATTTCTTTTTAAAAACATATTTACTTATTTTTTACTTATGCATATGTAGGTATTACCTGCATGAGTTTATGTACCACATGTGTGAAAGTGCCATGGACGCCACAAGAGGGTTTCAGGTCTCTTGGAGCTGGAGTTACAGAGGGTTGTGAGCCTCCTGAATCAGGTGCTGGAAACCCAATCCTGGTCCTCTACAAAAACAATGAGAAGATCTCTTAACTGCTGAGCCATCTCTGTAGCCACCGTCCAGGTGATCAACAAACCCTTTTGGTTGTGAGCCTAGCCTTTAATGGCTGAGTCATCTCTCCATCCCTGACAAACCCTTCTGATTGGGCCTTGGGGGGGTGGGCGATGGTCTGCTCTTGCTCTTTATCAGAAAGCTTTCCACAAAATAAGTTATCTTGTAAAATTTGGGCCTCCTAGAACCAGGTAGCTATTCATTTGTGACTTCGGCAGTTCCACCCAGAGGCAAAGATAGGACCCCGTCCCCTTGCTTTATAAACTCTTGGTTATGGAGAGGAGTTGATTATGGAGAGCCCTAATGTCCTCTAACCCTGACAATGGTCTACTAGCTTCCTATGCATGATGCCAAGGGCATTACATGATAGGCAAGTGTACTATGACTGACCTACATCCTCAGCCTGGGATTCTATTTTTAAAATCTCGTGTCCCCCATCTCTGTGTGCGTGTGTGCATCTCATGGTACATAATTCTTCTGTGTCAGTCTCCCATCTTGCTGAGGAGTGCTAGGATTAGAGATACACGTCACCTCATCTTCTCATCTGTCTGTTCAGGACCCTGAAGGAGAAAATGGGGAAGATCCTACTGTTTCTCCTCCGCTGTTGTCACTTCAGTCTTTTATTTTTGGAGATCAGATCTCATGTGTTCTAGGCTGGTCTTGAACACCCTATGTGGCCTAGGGTGACCTTGCACTTGTTTTGTTTTAACAAATTTAAAAGTACATATTCATTTTTGTATCCCCCCTTTGTGTGTGTGTCTGTGTGTGTGTGTGTGTGTGTGTGTGTGTGTGTGTCTGTGTGTGTGTGTATGTGTGTGGGTGTTCACATACCTTGGTGAGCCTGTGGAGGTCAGAGGAGAACTTGTGCAAGTTGGTTGTCTCCTCCCACTGCGTGGGTCAAGCTGTCAGGCTTGGTAGAAAATCCCTGATAGGACCTGGAACTTCTGACTCTCCTGCCTCCACCTCATGGGTATAGGGATTATGACCACAGACTACCATCCCAGTTTATTATCTCCTCAGCAGTTTTTATTTTCTTTATAATAGTGTTACTTATTTTTCTCTGTTTTTGCACTTGGTTTTATCTTTGGAACTCATCTGCAGTTGGCCAACAGTTGGCTAATGAGAGATGCCATTTGTATAATAATGCACAGGTTAGTTTCTTTCAAGAGTTCAGAAAGTGGAAGGTCTTAAATCAATATATTTAGGTTGATATAACTGGTCTAAACTGAACAGCACTTATTTCTGGGTTTCAGGAGACATAAGGCCCAGAAAGAGTTGGGTCCAGTGGGCAAGGATGACAGAAGGAACGCTGATGATTTGTTCAGCTCCGACCCTGACAAAGAATGGTTGAATCAGGTCTTATTTCTAATAAGACAGAAAAAAAGAGAAGTGTTTTGGCCAGTGTCTTGCATGGGCTTCTGTGAAGTCTGAAGAAAGGCTGAACGTGAAGCCAGTAGGGACGAAGCTCAGGGACAGACGGGCCCTTGGCATAGCCCATCATCACACGTCTCCTCTCCTCCTCCTTCTTCTAGCCACTCAAGCTAATGGTGCTGATCCTATTCCCAGGCCTAGAGTGACAATTAAAAAAAATGCTGCCTAGGAAAACACTGACTTCCAGTCTGGTCTCTTGATGGGGTTCTAAAGCTACCTGCAGAGAGAGCGCTGACCCGAGAGGTGACAGCTGACAGAAGTGACCACTGCTGAGTGGTCTTAGCTTTCCCTCATTTTTTTCTAATCCTGTCCTGATCCTTCCCCTTCTGGGCAGCCCCACAACACAGCCAGCCAGGTCCAGAGGATTCTGTGCTATACTAGACCCAGCCACAGCTTCCACGTACTCACTGATGCTTCCAGGCACGGGGAGGCGCGTGTACCACTTAGAGGCCTGTTTGGATTTGGGCACCTAAGGTTTACTGTACCTCAGAAGTGTAGAGATCGCACTGGCCTTGCCAGATAGACATGGTGGTACAAACTGGTGATCCCATCACTTGGGAGTGACAGAAAGTCAACTTCAACCCTCCGGTGTTTCCTGAAGGACTGTGCCATCACTTTCCTACTTTGCTCTCATGACTTCTAAGTTACGTTGATAAATAAAACATATTTTAAAGGTGGAAACATTGCACACAGAAACACACATG
Organism: Acomys russatus; assembly: GCF_903995435.1. Classification (NCBI taxonomy): domain Eukaryota; kingdom Metazoa; phylum Chordata; class Mammalia; order Rodentia; family Muridae; genus Acomys; species Acomys russatus. The sequence continues at coordinate 64,236,126 of NC_067145.1, forward strand.
TACATGTAGCTGAAGGGCAGTTGAACCATTTCCTTATTTCACTGTGAGATTTCGAGTCAAAGTCACCACAAACTCACAGGCATCATCTTATAGCATACATGACTTGTCTGTAGGTTGAAGGATGCACAGATTTTTGACATTGCCTTGAAGGAATGGTGGCCACGAGGGAATAAGAGAGGTGAGATTAAGCTGGCCAACTTGGGAGGTGGAGGATCCGGAGTAATGTGTCTTCATGTACTGCTACATAGCAATTTTGAGGCCAACCTGGGCTACATGAGACCCTGTCTCAAAACAAACCAATGCTATAGGTGAAATCCTGCACCTCTGGCATAGCTGGGCATACAAACTCAGTACGTGCCTTTTGCTAACAAAGCTACTTTCTTGTGTGTGTGTGTGTGTGTGTGTGTGTGTGTGTGTGTGTGTGTGTGTGTGTGGTGGCTCCTCTATCCACCTATATGCCTTAGATGTATGAGGGTGTCTGGTTCAGATTCATGCCCCTGAGTCCCGACAGCAGAGACCAGTGTGAGATGTGCTCTTTTCCACGTGACTCTCCCTCCTGTCTGCACCAAACCTGGTGGGTCTCCTGAAAAGAAACGAGGAGATGGCTCAGCAAGTACAAGGACCCAAGTTTGGATGCCAGGTACCGATACAAAAAGCCAGATGGGAGTGTGTATCTGTGATCAAAGTGATGGGTATTGAAGGTAAAAATATCCCGAGGGCTGGTTGGCAAGGGAGTCACCTGAATCCGTGGGCTCCAGGTCTGTGTGAGCAACCCTGTCCCCGTAAACAAGGTGGAAGATAAATCTAATACCTGACATCGACTTCTGGCCTCTGAATGCACCCCTCCACATGTGCACACAAACACGATGAACACACACATACACAAAGGAAAGAAGATTCTCAGTCAGCAACTTCCCAGCCAAGACAAATGACATGCAAGGGTGTGCTACATCAACAATCTTCCCCCTGCTGGCGCAAGGAGAAAGCTCATGTTTCTTTGGTTCCCCAGGCCCTCCTCACAACAAGGTGGTACTGGTTTTGAAGGCATGGAAGAGAAGGCACTGGTGAAGGCACAGCCAGAGTAGCAGTGGGACACAGGGCTGAAGGCATCATAGCGAAGAGTTGAGGCTTTGCACCATGAAAAGTGTGCAGGGGAGGCTATGGGTGAAAGTGCATCCCAGTTGCACTTTGTGTGTGCCCATGTGTGGAGATCAGAGGGAAATCAGTGGGCGTTGGTTCTCCCTTTCCCATTGGATCTGGTGACCAAACTCAGGTCATCAGGCTTGGGGGAGGGGGCAAGTATCTCTACCCTCTGAGCAATTTATTAATACCCAGCCCTATCTTTTTTAATGCACATATGTGTAGGTATAAGTGTGTGTGTGTGTGTGTGTGTGTGTGTGTGTGTGTGTGTGTGTGTCCTAGAATTCACCAATTGGGTAAGACTGAGGATAGCAAACCCCAAGGAATGTTCTCGCCTCTGCTTATGCCATGCTTGCCTTTGGGCTTGGGCCTCAAACTCAGGGCCTGGTGTTCCCAAGGCAAGCACTGCTCACTGAGCCATCCCCTCAGTCCTTAGAGGCTGACTATGTAGAGGCAGGAAAACAACAGAGTGTGTGACTTAAGTCCCTAGAGAGGCAGTAAAGTTGCCCTTGAGCCTAGAATGAGCTGGGAACTGACACTGTTTAGACGGATCTGCTTCACCCTTGCACCGTGAAAAACAAAACAAACAAACAAAAACACAAAAAACAACCCAACCCATTCAGGGGAAGTGGCAGAAAGAGCCTAGTTTAGGTTGAGAAAAGGACAATCCCAACCTTTAAAAGGGTAACTCTTTTGATGGTTATACTTTGCACAGTTTTAGTCCTGAAACCAATGTCTACTACCTGGGGGCCAGCTGGGCTAAGGTGAGTGTGTTCACACTCAGAGTGGCTTTAGAAACAACGGGCTGCCGGCATTCTGACAGGCCTCAGTGGTTCTTTAGGTTCTGGCCATGGAGAGGGCCCGGTGGGTAAAGACGCTTTCCACAATGCCTAATGCCTGGGTGATCATCGCTGGAACTGACATGGTGGGTCCGTTCTAAAATGCCCTCTGACCTCTGCTGTAGCACGTTTGGCCACATGTACTAGATAAAAGCGAAACAAAGGGACTTTTTGAGATTCAGGTCATGTTGAAATATCTGTGGGTACTCAGAGCCTGGAATGTTCAGCAGGTGTGTTGATCAGCACAGTTGTTCACATCCCTCTTCAGCCTGACCTGCTTGACACCAGGAAGTGAGTTAGAGGTATTCGTTTACACACTGGGAGGGAACCCAGAGGGTTGCATTAACTGACAGGTGGATCTGAGGACACGTGACTAGACGTGACAGAAACAGATGCAGGACTCAGGGCTCCTCATCGGCTAGACTGTCCTGCTGTAATCTGTCCTCAGACAAACGGCCTAGTTTCCTGATGAGATGGCCCTGTATTCTTTTGCTCATCTCAAGACAGAGTCTGATGTATCTCTCCTAGGCTGGCCTCGAACTCTGCATGGAGCCGGAGGAGATGACCTTGGATCTTCTCCTGCTTCCATCTCCTGAGTGCTGGGACTCCAGGCATGCACTGCTGCACCTGCTACATGCAATGGTGGGGGTTGGAGCCAGGGCAGAGTGCATGCCAAACAAGCCCTCTGCCAACGGAGCTCAGGGTCCTGATCTTTGAGTCTTCTCACCCTGGCTTGCTGTTTCTGGCTATCACCCTCGTGTGTGCCAGTCTTTGCTGCTGGGTTGGAAATCCTAGGTCTCTCTCCAGGGCTGGGCAGCCACCTCTTCAGCTCATCGCAACTGCATTCCACTCTCACGGGCCAGCCAGAGTGCCCGCGTCCTCTGTAGAAGAGGAAGGTCTACCTGCCCACTCCAGCATGGCAAAGATTAGAAAAGGACGTTAGTTGCTGTGCTTTTCTAGATCTTTTGTCACTTCCATGTCCAACGCTTATTTTTTTCTTTCTCTTAGAGTCCAGATATAATATATATTAAAGAGGAGTGTGTGTGTGTGTGTGTGGTATATGTGTGTGTGGTGTGAGTATGTGTGTGAGTGGTGTGTGTGTGTGTATATGTGTGTGTGTGTGGTGTGTGTGTGTGTGGTGTGTGTGAGTGTGTATATATGTGTGTGTGTGGTGTGTGTGTGTGGTGTGTGTGAGTGTGTGTGTGTGTGTGGTGTGTGTGTGTGTGGTGTGTGTGAGTGTGTGTATATGTGTGTGTGGTGTGTGTGAGTGTGTGTATATGTGTGTGTGTGGTGTGTGTGTGTGTGGTGTGTGTGAGTGTGTGTATATGTGTGTGTGGGTGTATGTGAGTGTGTGTATATGTGTGTGTGTGGTGTGAGTGTTTGTGGTGTGTGTGTCTGTACACGTGTGTGTGGTGTATGTGTGTGCCTCTACAAGTATAGGGTGTATGTGTAAGTGAGCACAAGACAGAAAGACACAGAGAGGCAGAAAACTACAGAGACAAACAGAGGGAGACACAAAGAAAGAGGAAGATAAAGAGGAAGAGAGACACAGGGAAAAAGAGACAGACAAACGGGGCCGGGGATGGGGAAGGAGAAGCTCTCTCAATGGCTCCATATGTGGTGGACTTTAGGTTTAATTATTTTCCTCTTTCAATTAAATCTCCACAAGCCTCGTTCCTATGGGACAGAGTAGTTCTGTTCTGAGGCTGAGGATAAGGAGTTTGATTTTTTGTGCGTGCTGGGTGCCAGCTCAAGAAATGCCATGTAACCCGCACAGTTAACAAATGCTCAACCGCTGAACCCTCACTTAAACTTCTAAGCTCTTCATTTCAGAAGAATCCATTTTATTTGTTTTTCTTCTCTGAAAATGACCCAACAGTTGGACATACCTTTCCATAAACAGTCAGGAGAGATTAGAAGCAGCTTTTGCCCTTAAGAGGCTCATCCATCATAATGAACCCAATAGCTAAGAAGGAGAGTTAGGGTTTGTTGGTGGGGTTTTTTCTTTTTCTTTTTTGGTAATTATTCCCATCTTGGACAAGAATCTGGAGATAATGATATTTAAGTAGAATCTTAATTCACTCTTGAATTTCTGCTCAAGCTCTGGGCTTCTCTATTAACTTTTTTTTTTTTTTTTTTAATATAAGGAAGAACCCTTTGAGGATGGGGCAGAATGGGAGTTTCCAGAGAGATTGGAATTACTGATGATATACAGGGAGACTTGAAGAAGAAATCACATATTTAGCCGTGCCCAGCCAACTTGAGTGACAAAATATAGATGCAGTAGCTTACTGGGTGCCTCATAGGTAGAAAACACGCCTTTTGTACATCACTATACGAGGGAGAAAATAGTCTCTGGCTTTTCTTGTTCTTTGATTAAATGAGGGCCAAAAAATGAGAAGAAAATCCTTATGATGATGTGGATTTTCTCTTGGTTCCTTGCAGTGTGGCTTCAGACATGAAGGAGGAGGATCGCTTTGTTAGGTCACATCACTTAGCTAAAGAGCGGTTTTTCAGTGACAGCGCTTACTACCTGGAAAGGTTCAGGTCTCTCAGATGGCAACCAGGTGATTGTTTTCTTCTTAGCTACACAAAAAAGCCCAGTGGACACTTGGTGTGACTCAAGTGGACCCTAAAGAGTCAATGTCAAAGGATACCCTGGTGGAGGGAGTCACCTATCAGCACTAAATAAACACATGGTAAAGTATGCATAAATATTCTTTATATAAACATGACACGACATTAAATAGTTCAGGTACAGACATACCACTGAGAACACACCCACTGATGTCAAAGTCAGCTGTAAACACCACCTCACACTGAATACAAAAGCAGCTTTGGCCCCAGCTCTGGGTTCACAACATGGACAGATGCCCTGCACAAGGGAAGGGTTCTCCATAGCCCTCCCACCCCACCCCCACCCCACCCACTCCCCACACAGTCTCAGCAGAAGGAAAAAAAAAAAAAAAAAAAAAGAACCCAACAACACAGCAGCCAGGAGAATGAGAGCAGCAGACACTTCCCCCCGGAGAAAACACGGTGCACTTCAAAGAATAATGCAAAAATTCGGTGGTCACATGGAAAGAAATCAATTTTGAAGCAATACTTTTTCAAGTGCAATTCTTTCTTCAGAGGATGCATGGCTTTCTGGACATCCACCATGACAGAAGGTAAGCCCTACTTTCTTTCAGAAGGTGTCAGGTGGCAGGAAATGAAATACAATACTTCCCGTCAGCACAGTATTTCCTTTGCTTTTCCATGTAAATGTAGATATATTGCTGTATGTGACATTCAAAAGTGACTCTAGGGTTGAGTTTCCAAGCAGTTTAGATGCCAGAAATTTTGTTTTGAAACATTCAGATTTGGACGACTAAATTCAAACATGTACAGAAGTTCATTCTTTTGAGCTCGGAGGGGCCCCGGGTTAGCTCTGTCAGCAGAGCTAACAGCGTGGGAGACAGCATGCGCTCAGAGTCCAGTCAAGCCGTGGTGCCGACTGCCGCTCCGGACTGGGCGTCTAGCATGGGATCGCCGAGAAGGCTTCCCTGTGTTGGATATTCTTCTTCAGCGTAGATTGTGGAAAATAGCTCCAGTGTCAAAAACCCCAAACCAAGACAGCATTAAACTGGGCTTTACTTCACTCTCATGTCACATGAATCCTGGAGGGTTTCAGTTACCAAAGTACTGAAAGCATACAACAGGAGGAACGCTTCGCCAGTTCAGTGTCCCCCCATCACGTTATATACACTATGTGTGTGCGTGCGGAACCCACACATATATAGGTATGCATGTTACTCATATACAATTTTATTTGCATGAAACTTGAACTGCACAAGACAGTACTTTGCAAGAACCAAGAGTCAAATCCACAAATGGAGTGCATAACAACACACCGAAAGGGGACGGAAGCTGATCGGGGACAAGAGTTATCAGCTTCGCAAGTATACTGAATAACTCAGAACCACAGACTGTCAGGCCTGCCGTGCTTCATGGAGGTGGGGTGGGGGGGGCGTCTGGATGTTACACTTTGGGACCCGTGGGAAGAACACACGGCAATAAGTGCAGCGAGGCCCGCCAGCGAATGATTCCAGACCCAAGGGGAATGAAAAGACCCAGGCAAACCGATTTCAGAGGGTACTTGCTTCGAGACAATATTTTTTTTCTTTTCTCTTTAAGAGACAAAACAAAACAGGACATGTAAGAGTCTGTTTCAGAATACATTTCTGTATGCTCAGCCGCGCGTTTTTCTTTCTTTCCTGCTGAATTGGCGTTGGACCAAAACCAGTTATTCAATGGGTCGGTAAACAGGCAGCTTCTCTCCTGTGTGGCTGATAACACCCCGCCCCCCCCTTTTTTTTTATCACCATCAGGAATGGCCTCCTACCCCGTGCCAGGCTCCCGCTAGGCTTCGTGGGCTGATGTGCGTGTGTGGTCACTGCTGTCGATAAGCCCTTTTCCTACAAGGCCTGCTCGGGCACTCGCTTGTGAAAAATGACTGACTGTCTCTGCTGGTACTGCTGTTTACGTCTCTTCCTCTTGTCACACTGGCACAAAAGAAGCATCTTGAAGGTAGTTCTGAACGTCTTGTTGCACAGGGCGTAGCACACGGGGTTCACGGTGCTGTTGATGTAGCAGAGCCAGTAGCCTAGGTTCCAATAGGTTTTGGGTATGCAGCTGTCACAGAAGGTGTTCACCAGGACCATGATGTTGTACGGGGTCCATGTGATGATGAAGGCCAGCAAGATGGCACTGAGGGTCTGGGCCGCCTTCTTCTCCTTGATGAGTGACATCCTTTTCCGCTTGGTGATCTGACTTCTGGTCTTCAGAGCAAACCTCTTAGCCAGCGTGGCCTCCTTGAAGGACAGAGGTAGGGCGGCCGCAGTCTTGTCCCCCGAGGAGTTGGTGTCGGAGGTCTTGGCTGTGTCCACAGCAGACTCTAGCTGCATGGGCAGCTTGGGGAAGCTCTTCTGACAGTTGTCCCCGCCATCCGTGCCCTCCTGGGCCTTGTTGGCACTCCTCTCCACGTCAGCGGCCCCCAGGTCCTCGTCCGGCACCTGCAGGCTGTCTGAGGAGGGTAGCTGGGTAGAGTTGAGGATGGTGCTGTGACCCGGAAGCTTGAGCACAATAGAGTAAATGGCTCTGGTCTCCGAGCCAATGTCCTCTTCGTCAGAGGAGGCCGAGTTTTCCAGGGAGGCAGCAGCGTCATTGTTATTCCAGCTGTCGCTGCTGCTGTGGTCTTGGTCTATCTGCTCAGCGCTGGGCTTCCAGCTCTTGGTCGTGAACCAGAGGCGACAGCGGCCGTACTTCCTCCTGGATGAATGCCTCATACTTTGCTGCTGTAGTTCGTAGCTGCTGCAGCTCCGAGAACTACCGGTGGGGTGGACGAAGTTTTCTGCCTCGGCTTCTGTCCCGGAAGCCTGTAGCCCAGCCAGCTCTTTGGTACGCTTCTCAGTTTCCTTATAGATCCTCCAGTATAAAATAGTCATGATGGTGACAGGCATATAAAAGGCAGCGATCGCCGTGCCGAAGGTGATGGTGGGCTCGGTCAGGAACTGAATGAAACATTCTCCCGGGGGCACAGTTCTCTTCCCTACAAAGTACTGCCAGAACAAGATGGCAGGAGCCCACAGGACAAAGGAGATGACCCAAGCCAGACCGATCATCACGCCGGCTCGCTTTGTTGTTCGTTTGGCTCGGTAGGTGAGCGGCCTCGTGATGGAAAAGTACCTGTCAAAGCTGATGACCAGCAGGTTCATGACAGAAGCGTTGCTGGCCACGTAGTCAATGGAGAGCCAGAGGTCGCAGGCTAGGTTCCCCAGTGCCCAGCGGTTCATGATGATGTAGGTGGTGAACAGGTTCATGGAAATGACCCCAATGATCAGGTCTGCACAGGCCAGGCTCAACAGGAAGTAGTTGTTGACCGTCTTCAGCTGTTTGTTGACCTTGAAAGCCACGATGACAAGGATGTTGCCGATGATGGTCACCAACGCCAGGAAGCCTGTTAGTAAGGCGATGAAGACCACTTGCCAGATGGTGTGACCCCCGAGAGGGTCGCTGGAGGTGTCGTTCGAGGAGAAATTCCCAGCTGCTTGCGAAATGTTGTAGCTGCCCAAGTGAGTGACTGTCCCCGAGGGCAGCCCTGCCTCTGAGGGGCTGTGCACCCAGGAGGAGCTGATGTTTGGGAACAAAGGAGAGGTTGTACTGTTACCTTGCATAGTCATCGTGACGCTCTGACATAGTCTGGGGGAAAAAGAGAAAAGATGGAGTTAGGAAAGATCTTTGTGCTGTTTGGTATGTTCTTTGGGCGGCTTACATTTTCCATTATATATATATATATATTTCTTTTAAAAATTAAATTTGTTCTTTGACAATTACATACAATGCACATTAATCACTATTAAGGTTTCTTTTATTTACCTCCCACTCCTGCCTACTTGTCCCTGTGTCCCTGTGTCCCTGTGCCCCCACAAATCTTTCTCACATTCCTGTCTACACATCATGTTGGGAGATGCAAATCTCAGAGCAGCTAAATGTGATGAAGGCGGTTCTCTCATGTGAAGGGCATGAGTCAAGGGCATGCACAGCAGGGATTGGGTGGTTCGAGGTAGAATATAGTTAGCAAAGGAATTGGACTTTATGCTGACATCAAACAAAACAGAGCCCTGACTTCCCTGATTTACTCCTTACTCCGCTCACTTTCACAGGGGGAAAATATCAGATGCTTATAAGGCAACTGCTCAGCTGCAGTGTCACCCGAGATATCGGCACCTGATGGTAAGGTTTTAGCCACTAGATAAAATTATGAGCATAAGAAACTTGAAGGCTATACCAGCTATTCAAGGCTCACTGGAGTGATCCAAGCCAACTCAAATCAAGAGAGAAAACAGTGTCTATCACATCACATAATACTGCCTCTTTATTTTTATTCTTATTTATTTAGAAACAGGGTCTTATATAGGCCATGCTGGTCTCAAATATACTAAGTAGCCAAGGCTGACCTTGAATTCTTCTTCTTCTTTCTTTACCTCTGTAGTGTACATATTAAAAGCATGTTTTACCACACCTGGCATAATTGGGCTGGGGGAATCTACCAGGGCCACCCTGCATGGTACATCCTTACTACAGATACTGTCTCTTTCAAACGTCATTGATAAACGTAATATGCTTTTTTATAACATTTGATGGCATGCTCATTTCTTATATACTTTTTTCCTAAAGAGTCTTTATCTTCTTAGGGTCTCATTTTCTGCAAAGGTTTTTAGACACAGTAACTGAGCTTCATTCTTTTCTGCTAGGTTTGCATGGCAGCCCCATTTATAGGCCACCTTTCACCAACCTAGCTATGTATTGTACATTGGCACCCATAGAAACTTTTAGGGGCCCTTGTGGCATGGTCCATGGCTCTGGTTCCATGAGAACAAGTCATGTTCTGATGTCTTTGCTTTCCTGTCTTAGTATGGTCGTGATGATGTCATTACAAATAAACAGAATACCCAGAAATCTCAAGGCTTCTAGTCTGCCTCCTTTCATTTTTTCTTGCTAAGGGGTGTCAGGGCAGATGCCTGAGATTTGTCATTCTCTCAGCTATTGTTTTGTGTCCAGACTGGTACTCTTCCCAGCGTGCTTTGAGACAGGCATGTGCCACCTGGCCCCAAGTCCTTGACCACAGTAACGGACTCGGCACATAGCCAAACCAAGAGGATCAGTTTGTGAATTCAAGCAGATGCTGGGAAGAGAGACAGTCTATCATCTTTGGGGGTGCTGAGCTCTGTATCTGTGTGCAAAATACGAGTATAAGAGGAAGACAAAGGAAAGATGGGGGCAGGGTCAGCACAAGATGGGGTAGGACCCTAAGAAACAGATACAGTCTGAGGACAGTCCTTTCAAAACTAGACATAGCTATTTCTAAGTCAGTAGAAGCACTTTGACTCTGGTTATGTAACCAAAAAGCTTTCTTTGTTCCTGGGGCTACTGAAGGAAGTCTTTGATTACCCAAAACTATTCCTTCTTGACTAATCTATTTGGATAAAGTAATAGTCTAGACTACTGAATATTCCGGCAAGCGAATGCTCTAGACTAGTCTAGATAGCTAATATAATCTGAAGATTATAGTTAATAAAATTGCACCAGAAATTTTTTGTTGAAACAAGTGGGTTTGAGTTGTTCTTACCACACATGTAATAATCTGCTGCAACAGATATGTAAATTTGTGTCAAACCGTTTACTCTCTTAATAGGTAGTGAATGTCAACTCTAAAGAAATAAATTTGCTAATGTTTTCTTATTACATCTATTTATTAACATATCTTTCTGTATGTGTGATATGTGTGTTGTGGGTACAAATGCCATGGCGTATGAGTGAAGGTCAGAGGACACTTGGAGGAGTTGATTCTCTCCTTCTACCATGTGGGTGCCAGGAATCTAACTTGGGTCACCAGGCTTGGCAGCAAGTGCCTTTATGTGCTGATTTAACTCACTGGCCTTTGAAATTCATTTTTAAAAAGTAAAAAACAAAGCAAAACAAAAAGCCCCCATACAAAATAATCATAAAACAAAAAACACTCCTCCCCTAAAAAAAAAAAAAAAAAAAAACCAAACAAAAAAGGATTGGAAGTAAAACAAACAAAACAAAACAAAACATTAGCTTGGTCAGAGCATCAGCATATCTCATTAAAACCACACTCCTGGATGTCAGCTGCTGTGACTGGTCTGTGGAAGCCAGAAGTCACAGCCACGGTGTTTGTGATCTATCCCATAACTGAGAGTGAAGACATGAATAGTTTAAAAAAAAAATCAGAAAGTCATGCAGACAGTAATTAAAATTCTCCCTATGGACATTCATAATATATTGTATAAATTAAAAAACAACTGGACTTGTTCAATTGACCAGTGGTATTAAGGAATTTGGAAATAAGGTTCAGGCCAGTTACTTTTTGTAGTTTTGTTCATCCTACTGGTTCACAAAGCACACAGTCCTATGGTCTGTCTGGAAAAGAGAGCCAAAACTCTCAGTTTTTAAACCTCTTTAAACTAATTAGGAAGACTAAGTTACTTCCTGCTCCTCAGAAGTCTAAATTAATTCTACTTCTTTTATTTTTTATTAGATTTGTTTATTTTATGTGTGACTGTTTTGCCTGTGTGAGTGTACGTGCACCACCTGGGTGATGCTTAGCGTCCATGAGGTCAGAAGAGGGTATTGGACCCCCTGGAACTGCAGTTACAGATGGCTGTGAACCGATACACAGATGCTGGGAATCAAACCCATGTCCTGTGCAAGGACAACAACTGCTCCTAACTACCAAGTCATCTCTCCAGGCATGTAATTCTACTTCTATAGTAATCGCTCTTTTTCTTACCACAAATGTGGGGAGGCACGGGTTGGAGTCTGCAACCGTGTCTTTTTTTTTTTTTTTTTTTTTTTTTAAAGACCAGCTGTGTAGCATTTCCTCTTTCTAGAATCTGGTATATATAATTTTCAGGGCTTGTTTTGGGGTCTCTGCTTTGGACAGGAGTGTCTGTTTTCTGTCATGGTTCATTACAGCGCTCAACAGCTACGCTGTCACAAACAGAAACATCACATCCGGCCATTAGGTGGCAAAGTTGGCTCAAAGAACAACTTTGGTGCTGGACGATGCCTAAGCATCAGGCTGCCCTGGAGCTGCAGACTCAGAATTCAGCTCAGTTCAGTCATGCGGTTGGCCCGGCGGAGGAGGATATCAGACAGGGTGGACACAGGGCTTTGCAATCAAACATGTCTTTAAAGGGAATCAAACTTGTGAACTTAGCCCTCATATTCATTTCAAGCTGTGAGGAGGAGAGACGTTGCCTAATATGGTACAGTTGTTCTTGTTGTGAACAAAACATTTCCGGATGCCAAAAGTGGGATAGAATTCCACTTAAAAGGGAGAAAGCCTGTTTTTAAAAAAGATGATGTATCAGACTGCCTCCCTGGTTGCTGCCTTTCATAAGCTTTTATTCAACATGACAAAAAAAAAAAAATGTAAGATGCTTGGAAAAGGTCTCACATTTGTACTGCTTAGTCTTGGCATTGGCTCACGAAATAACCGGCTTACCTTAAAAACAAAACCTTAAGTTGGACGCTTGTGGATTTCCACGCGTACCTTTCAGGCCTGAAACACTTTTTTAAAAAATTAGTATTTTAGAGAAATGGAATGTAATAAAAAAAGCCAACATGAGTAGCTCTTTTAAACACCAGTAAGACCCCTTTATCCAGAGACAGTGCCCTGTCCCCAGTGTGTCCTTGGAGGGGAGAAAACCTTTACAATCTACAGTCTCCTGACTGTTTTTCTCCTTTCTGAAGGTCATTCAGGGTCATTTGCTGTGGTTGCTATGCTTTTGTTGTGGAAGAGAAGCCGCACATTGAGAAAACACCCCTTGATCTAACACAACCATGGAAATAATTTTGCTTAAAGATCTCCTAGGGGGTCCGGCAATGTCTCAGTTGGCCACTGGGCCACTGGGTGCACAAACAAGAGGAGCTGAGTTTGGAGCCTCTGGAATCCAAGTAAGAGGAAGTGCCACAGTGTGTGTCTGTCATGGCTGTCATTCCAGCTCTGTCATGGTGACAGGCAGACAGGATGATCCCTGGAATCCTGCTGGCCAGGTCAAGGGACTCTGTTTCAAGCAAGGTGGGGACTGAAACCTGAGGTTGTCCTCTGCCCTTCACAGGGTACATGTATGTACCTGCACTCACACACATGAACACTTATGTATACACAACCACACACACACACACATACAATACATATGCACACGTAAAAATAGGAGAGAATCTAATAAAACATTCTCAGTTTGGACTGAAAATTTAGGATATGAGTGGTGTAGAATTCAAATGTAAGTTTATTTTTCACACACACACACTATGTATGTATGTATGTATGTATGTATGTATGTATGTATGTATGTATGTAATTTATATATCTATTTCTACTCTAATATGAGGTATGGTACCCATATAACTCAGTTATAAAACAAGGTTTACTTCCTTGTACTTTGAAAGTGCTATTACAGGCTATTTAGGATAAGTAAGTCATACAAATTTTAAAATGTTTTTATTATTGTAACGATTCACAGACAACGAGACAGGTTAACTCCTGGCAGCATCCAGCCTACCTCAAAGAGGATGATGAGCATCAAAGAATCTCCTTATGGAGATGGCTTCAAATGTGGCAAACAAGGCACTGGGCAAAATGTCCTTGTTTCTACAACAGACAGAATTCTGCTTAAAATAGGGCAAGCTTGGATGCAGGTAGAGTCGATGGCCAAATGCTGCCAAGACACGGTAAGCAAGTCCTCAATAGTTCCTGCCTTACAAATGTGTCTGTCAGATATATTGGGCCAGAAGGCTGAAGAAGATGCTCCAACATTATAGAGAGTGTTCAGGTAGCAAACTGTCTCTGTCATCTTCTCACTAGGAAAGCTACTAACCTGCACTCCTGGCATACTCAGGCAATCAAGTTTATTCCTTCTCAAGTCTCTGATGGAGTTGAAGACCAGGCAGCTTAGTTTTACAATGAAGTGTAGTTGTTTAGGGGTTAAGATATTTTTAGGTCTAGAAAGATTTTTTTAAGTTGATAATGACAATATGTAATGGAGATTGATTTACATTCAGAATTTTAGATGCACCAAGATAGGAAAGATGTTTTCTTCAAGGCTATCAAATACAAATGGCCAAAACACTAAGACTGTAACATTTATATAATTCCTGATTTTGTCATGATTCTTCTTGCTATAGGTAGTGTATTATATATATGTGTAATAATATAAATGTATATATAAAAAAATAAAAAATGTTTAAAAATATTAAAATAAAAAAATGTAGGACATGGCAACCCATTTACAGCCAGGTCACCCAGTGAAGAGCGTTCATTTGGCTCACTATTTACATGATCATTATTAACAAGTTACACTTCTTTCCTGAGGTCTATTCTTACAAGACTGTTAGCCAGACATGCTTCGCACATCTGATTTTTGTTAATACTCCCGTTTGTTTGCTCACCACAATGGATACATCTTTGTACACCCAGTTGTAAATGTGGGAAAACCCCCTCAAAAATCAAAATCCCCCCCAAAGCAGAAGCAGCGTGTGAGGTGGAGGAAGACCTGCCATAGCGCGCCAAGGAGTCAAGCTGAAGTCCCTGAGTCCGACACCTGGTGGGTCACAGAGCTCTCTGGCCTTGCTTCCTTATTATAGAGAAATGCAGGGTTCAGTGCTCAGGGGTGTCTACCCAGCCCCGGATCCATAGTAGTTTCTTTCTTTCTTCCTTCCTTTCTTTCTTTCTTTCTTTCTTTCTTTCTTTCTTTCTTTTGTTTTCTGAGACAGGGTCTCTCTGTGTAGCCTTGGCTGTCCTGCATAGTAGTTTCTTAAAAAATGGTATGATTCACTGAATACTCCTCTCTGATTGGTTACGGGACAGAATTTTCTAGGATTTACAAAAGCTCGGTTTTTGTTGAGTCTAAAGTGATGGTTCCTGTTTCAGGAGGCTCTTCCCCTGGGGGGAGCATGTCTGAAGCTGTTTCTGCTGTCACAGCCTGAGAGAGCACGTTCCGGCACCCAGTAGGTGGATGCCAGGGACACGCTGCCGACAGAGGACAAAGAGCTGTCTGGTTTCAAGCGTCAATGAGGCTGAGATGGACAAACCCTGGCACAAACAGGAATGAAAGAGGTTCAGAAAAAAAATGTCATCCTACTGTTTTGCCAGGAAAAATCTGGAAAATATCCTGGTACTCATTAATGCTGCAAACTCCAATTCCCTTCAAGGATCAGTCTGTGGTGTGGAGGCAGATGAATAGTGTGCTTGCCTTACAAGTCCAGATATCATTCATGTGCTCTGCGGGACACGCAGGAAGAGCTGGGCCTGGCTGTACATACTCACCAGCCCAGCTCCGTGGAGGTAAATTCCCTGGGCTTGCTGCAGTTTTGCCTTACCTCAACAAGTTCTAGGTCAATAAGAGACTTTGTGTTAAAAAAAAAAAAAAAAAGGGTGGGATAGGCAGCGCGGCTCAGCAGGTAAAGGCACTTGTCATAACCCTGATGATCTGAGTTGAGTTCTGGAAACCATGTTAAAAAAAAAAGTCAGATATAATGGTTTACGTCTGTAACCGTCACCCCAGGCCCACTCAGGTGAGGACTGAAGTAGAGGAGTCGGGTGAGTCAACCGGAAGCTATCATGTGCAGGTCAAGGTCAGGAATAGCAGGAGAGACTTTGCCTCAAAAACAAGGTGGGGGCTGGAGAGACAGGTTAGTGGTTAAGACGGCCCGCAGCTCTTGGTGATTTCAAGTACCAACATGGCGACTCACAGCTGCCTGAAACTCCAGCTCCAAGGAACCAATGATTCTTTGGACACTGGAGAGAGCGGGCATGTGGAACCTGGTACTCGTGAACACATCTGGCGCACACATATATGCGTGCAGGAAGGCAAGCACACACACATAAAATAATGAAATTAAAAACAAAAAATAAGGTAGACGTAGAAGTCTTGAAAAGTTATTTACTGGTCTGTATGGGCACACTGCAGCCCTGGTGCATCCACCCACATGTGCACATGCTAAAACAAAAGCAAAGGCAAGGCAGATAGCAACTGAAGAACCATAGCTAATGTGTGTATGTAAGTATGTACACATGCACACACACACACACACACACAGAAGGAGAGAGACAGAGAGAGAGAGAGAGAGATGGATGCACTCAGTAGTTAAACGTCTCCTCCCAAGTGCTCATTGCAAATGCAGAACCCAGGACACCACACAGGCAGGCTGGCCACTCAGTCTATGCCTGACTTCCGCCCTACCAAGCACTCCAGTCATGAATAAACCTAAATTCTAAACAATGTTTGTGTTTATAAAGCAGACAGTAGGAATCCAGTCCTCTTGCTCTTGCCTCTTATCCTCAGGACTTAGAGGTGACCACTGGCAATGGTTTACTTAATAAGTAAATATTTGCTAGAAGAATGGAGCATCCTTTTAAAATGTGGCCTTCTGCAGAATTGTACGTGTGCAGTTGAAGCGCTTACTTCAGGCACTGTTATGCACATACGTATTACATCACTCAGCCCTTGCATCCATACTGTGAGTTGAGCCAATTACTTAATTGTCACATGAGAAGATGGAGGTATTGATGGTGGCAGCCAGGGTCACGCAGCTCCTCAGAGGCAGGATGAAGAGCTGACACCAGGGCTGGGGAGATGGCTCTAGGCTCAGCTAGTCACAAGCCTATGTGCCTCCTGTGCACCCATGAAGGCCTGAGCTCCACACAGAGCTGGGCTTGGTGTGTGTGCTCGCAATCCCTATAGTGGGGAGGTGGAGACAGGGAGCTTCCAGGGCTTTCTGGCCAGCCAGGCTAGACTATTTGGCAAGCTCTTTGCCAGTGAGACCCTGTCTCAAAAAACAAGGTAAAGAGTTCCTAAGGCACGATAATGAGGCTGTCCTCTGGCATGCATGTGTATACACCCCGCCCCCCCCCACACCACACACACCACACACACCACACACACCATATACACACCACACACAATCACCACACCATATACAACACACACACACATCACACACACCATAGTACACACCACACACATACCACACACCATATACACACCACACACACCACACACACCACACACACCACACACACCACACACATCACACATGCCACATACACACCACACACACCACACACACCATATACACACCACACACATCACACATGCCACATACACACCACACACACCACACACACCATATACACACCACACACATCACACATGCCACATACACACCACACACATTACACACACCATAGACACACCCACCACATCACACAATGCACACACACCATATACACACCACACACATCACACATGCCACACACACCATATACACACCACACACATCACACACACCATATACACACCACACACATCACACACACCATATACACACCACACACATCACACATGCCACACACACCATATACACACCACACACATCACACATGCCACACACATATACACACACACACATATGCGCACATACACACCACACACACATATATACACACATACACATGGCATACACACCACATACACACCACACACATCACACATACCACACACATCACACACACCACACACATACACACATTCACACCACACACATACACACACACATATCACACACTACACACACACCATACACATCACACACACCACACACATACACACCACACACATCACACATACCACGCATACACCACACACATCACACACAGCACACACATGTACACCCATACACACACGTACACACCACACACACACACCACACACACCACACACATATACACATCATATACATACCAGACACACACACACATTACACACACACACACACACACATTACACACACACACACACATTACACACACACACACATTACACACACACACACACATTACACACACACACACACACACACACACACACACATGGATTTAAGGCAAATTCACCTCAAATTTTGCTCCCAACCACCCAACAGTGTTAAGGTTTTTTCGCTTCTCTCTTTCTCTCACTTAACACTATGTTACAGACATTGTTCATATTCAATGCAAATAACCCTTAATGTCACACATGCTTGGAAAGGACGTGGGACTGCCCAGGACCCAGCAGTTGGCACACCATGTCCTTGGCCCAAGTGGAATTTCCAGGGCAGCAGAGTGCACGAGATACTGTGTTTGCAGAAAACTCTTCTAAATGAAATGTTGCAGAGCTCAGCATCAGCGAAGCCAACACAAATCTCAGAAAGCCTTTCCAAAAATAAAATATCTGGTTTCCAGAACCGTCTCCCAGCACTGGCTCTCTTGCCGTGTTAGTAGGGAAAGGAAACCCCCTGTGTCTAAGTGAACTAGACACCAATTGTAGAGCAGGTCCCAGAAACAAACAGATATGACAGGATTCAGACGAAGCACACGAGGGACCAGGACCTTACACCTGAAGTCATCAAACACCAAGGGCATGGGCAGACTTTGATTAAAACGTGGAGTGTGAATTCAATTCTCTGATTTCGATATGTAAGCATTAAAGATGGGTGTTTTACTACTAAAAGAAAAAATGCTATCTGTGGAAATAAGAGCAGAGAAATATGTGAGAATCAAAATAAAACAAAAATAAAATGTATATTTTGGCAGTGCCCATGCCATTAAATATTAGAAAACAATGACCTCTTGTTCTGAATTTCCTGTATCAACTGGAAACTGGAGCTCACTCTAGTGTGAATTCTGGCCCTGTGGGGCTCAGAACAAAGAGGCGAGGAAGAAAGTCGAGCCAGTCAAACAAACAAACAAACAAACAAACAGAAAACCCCCCAAAACATGAGCGGAATAAGACTGAAGAAAGAAAAAATTAAATACCCAAAGTGTGAAATCAATACAAATAGATTCATCCAGGCTGAAAAAAGAAGAAATCCTACCGCACACAGAGAGTGATTACTGCAGGCTGAATGCTGAGGTTTCAGTGCCTAGAATTATTCCCAGAAGCCTCCATCAAACTGCACATGTTCCGACTGACACACGGCTCACTCCCTGCCCCCTCCCAGGCTGTGCACGAGCACTCTGCCGTGATAAGTGTGTTTTGTATAATATTGTCATTCCTTCTTAGTGTTTCGTCAGGGCCAAGTACAAGGCATGTGGCTCTACACGAAACCAGGAGTGTATGTGTATTGTGTGCATGTGCATCAGATGCACCAGTGTGCAAGCTGACAGTGTGCACTTTCGCCTTCTGAGGCTCACCCCTCCCACTCCTGGGGCAGTACATGTAAAGCAGAGAATTCAGTGGCTTGGACGTGACGAAATCTCTGCCCAGTATTGTTACAGTCTCATTGATATTTTATTGTTTTAAAAAGTAATTCTTACTTTTTTAAAATGTTTTGTGTGCACATGTGTGTGCTCACTTACAGGTGTGCATGCCCATGTACGTGCATATGGAGGCCAGGATGTCAGGTGTAGTTTCCTCCTAGCCACAGGACAGTTTTAGGGATACAGGAACGTCCATTTGTGCCTGGTTTTACATGGGTGCTGGGGATTTGAACTCAGGTCCTTATGCTTGTGCAGCAAGTGCTCTTTCCTACTGATGGATCTTTCTGGCCCCCTACAGACTATGTCTTAAGGAGGATGACGTGCATCAGATGGTGAACACAGTTGACATGCCACAGGAGAGTGGCCAGTCTTCTATGAAGGAATTTTATTTTACTTTTATCTTTTTTTGCAGTTGGTAACTTGTAAGTTAAAATGTGTTTGAAGTTTTTATGGTGTCAGATTCAATGTGTCATATTATAGTTGAGGCTGCACTCCTCTCACGTGCTGTGCTTGCACTCTCATGTGCCATGCTATTTGTTGCCTTACATTTCTGGTTATAAAACATCACCCAGCTAGAGTAATTGATATTACCCACCATACGATGAGTGCTTCCATATGCCACTCAGTATATGTCACTTATATTCTTCAGACTAAAGCCTTATGCCTCTGGAGCGCAGCATTTCATGTATGAGGAACCAGAGCTCAGAGGGGCCAAGGAGAAGCGTGCCCAAGACACCTTCGCCTGGCTAAGTAGCCATGTTTGGACGCGGACTGTGAGTATCAGACTCCGAATCTTCACTATAACCCCTCTCTGTGAATGAACTAGGAGGCCCATGCCCAGCTGAGATCCCCCCCCCCCCAAACCTCTCTCCATCCCTGTGGACAGCTGATGGCTGCTGTGGGGAATGGGGGAAGGGGAAGGGTGGAAGGGGGAGGGGAAGGGAGAGGGGAAGGGGAAGGGTGGGAAGGGGGAGGGGAGGGTGGAGAGGGGAGAGGAAGGGGAGGCAGTTTTCCTCAGTCCTGTGGTCCACAGTAGATGGCTCGTGCCCCAGTGGATGGTGCCCTGTACCCAGGTGCACGTGGGCAGCACTGATTGGACTCAGGGGAATATAAAGCAGGAGGAGGAGGAAGAGGAGGAAGAGGAGGAGAAAGAGGAGGAGACGCGAAGCTGAGATGGGGATGTGGAGGAGACTCTGAGGAGTTGGAGGGGCTGCAGAGCATCCATATGGTCTATATATATCGTATTCGTGTGTAAAATTATGGAAGAATGCTTGAAAATAAACAAAACTCGAAACCTCTCTCCACCCCTTTACATCTCTTCAACAGGGCCCTACTTAACCCTGAGGTCCTCTCGTAGTCATTAACCAAGTGATTGCTTTCCCCTTCATATGCTGCAGGCTCCAACTCAGTGCGGAAGGCGCCTGCTCCTCCCGATGGCTGAACCAGGAAAGGCGTTGTAAGAGAATTCAAAGCTAATGGCTCTCCCTGTACTCCTTTCATTCTTATTTTAAAAGTTATAAGGCACACACGAATTGTGCAGACTGACCCTGTGCTATTTCCACACGTGCAGGTGATGTGTGCAGATCATGGTTTGAGTTTAAACTCCTGGAAGCGAACATTACCTGCCCCTCTGTCCCCACCGCCACTGTGCCATGCCCCTGGCTGTCTGACCTGTCTGCAAGTTTAAAACTGCTTGTTGCTCCTGTTGGGGGCATGACTACAAGCTCAGCTTGTCCCAGCCTAGGAGTGGCCACCCACTACTGACCGGATAAACACTAACCCTTTGGGACACTGAAGGAGTGGATGGGCTTACAACCCGCACATCGCTGTGGCCATGACAGAGGCCCCGCTGGTCTGCACCACTGGCCCAGCCTGGTTGAATCAGTCTGCACAAGCCATTGGTAGCGCTCAAGACCAACCAGAAAAGGTCCTCTGAGCTGGCTTTACCAGGAAGCAGTGTTAAGATTGTGGTCTCCCTTCCCTCCATCCTGACAAGGCAGCGAAACTTGGGTGTAGGGAAGCACTGAGGTTCTTGGTGAAGACGTTGATGGATGTGTCAGGACTGATGGCCGGCTACAGAAACCTGCTGTCCCCTGTCAAGTTTTCACTGTCATTCCCACTGACAAAGGAGTACTGCCTCACGGTGTGTCTCCACTGACCGCCCAGCACCTCATGTCAAGTATTCCTTTCAACTATGAAAGGTCTCCCCCTTCTTTTCTTCTCCCTCCTCACGTCCCTCCTAACCCTCCCTCCCCCCCAACCCCCCGCCTCACCCCACCTCACCCCCTGCTCATGTAGCACAGGACAGCCTCAAACTCACCACGTAGCCAGGGGCAGTTTTGAACTCTTGATCTCTCTGCCTCCACTTCCTAAATACTAAGACTACAGGTGTACGCCTCCGTGCCCAGCTAAAACTCACATTCTTCAAGAAAAGTTTTTTTTTTTTAAAATAAAATTTGTATTTCAAAATATTCCCACCAGGGGTAGATACAGACTTTGTGGAGACTGAAGCTTATGTAATTTTGCTGTCTATTCTGTTAAGGAAAATGCACACGAAATTGAGAATATGAAATATCATCCTTCTCTTCTCTGTCAGGGGCTCTTTGAGGGGACTTGAAGTTTTAGCTTTGTTTCCTGGACAGAGGACCTTTCCCCAAGCTCCAGTATACATCTAGATGATCTAGTTATTGTTAAGAGACTGAAAGTTAAAAAAAGGGGGGGGCCTGTGTATAACTAAGAAACTAAGAGTATTTGAGTTCCCAAACTAGAGGTAATGAAATTCTTTTCCAAAACACCTCAACAGACCGATGCAAGCAGGATTCTGGGTGTCCTGATGCAGTGGGTGATGTGTAGTAAATCCCAAGGAGTTAGGTCACCGAGGGTTTAACTAGTTTTTAAAATGGTTTGTGAAGCCACAGGTTCCAAATATGTGCCATTGAATAATCATCTTCAACCAAGACAGAGGTAAGAGAGGAGGGTGGGTTTTCTTTGCTAGCAAGCCGGCGTCAACGTGGAGCCCCAGGTGATGGGGCCTAGTTGTAAACTGAGGCAGCACCAGTGAACCCTGTCACACAAGAGCAGTTGTCAAATGAAGATAAAGGGAACAAATCAGGACAAGTAAATAGCATGAATGATTAGATTTTCTAATAATGATAAAGAATAATTAAGAAGAGGTAACAGAAAAAAAATGATGTGTCAGGGGAGTGCTTTGGAAAGTTACTGTATGTGTCTGGCACCAGGTAAAACTGAAGACGAAACCAGACATATTTCCTAGTTCATAATTAGAATATGGTTGTGAGAAATGGCCCCATATCCAGCAGTAGGTATCTACTCTGAATCCCAAAGAAAGGATAGATTCAGCCAACTTAAAATTCTTAATCAGAGGTCTGAAGGAAATACTAATGAAGCTCTCAGGAGTCAATCAATCTGCAAGCAATGCACACGTGAGTGGACGGGGGGGGGGGGGGGGGGGGGGGGAACTGAAGGGACTTCTTACAATTACACACAGTTTATTTAAGAAAACCTCTGGCCAGATGTTACACAACCCACGGCCACTGAAGGAAGAAGGTCCACAGATGACATTCAAACTGATCCCAGAAAATACTTAAATCAGATATGCTAATGAGGCAGCAGCCCTAGGAGGCTGTCTCCATGGGAACACCGATTTTTTTTCTTCCCTATGATATTTTAAATTGGAGTGCACATCTGCCAGGGCTGGGAGGATCTACCTAAAGGTAATGTGTCTGTCTCTCAATGGCGGCAACACTCCCTTGGCTTGCCAGGCACGGCTCCAGGTTTGGTTTTGTGCCTTGGTACGAGTTTAGCTCAGCACTTTTCTTCTCTTGTAGCATCAAGATCTGGCTATGACAGAGACTGCAATTCAAGGCTATGGCTCTGCCTCAGGCACCAGGAGCCACTGCCATCTCCTCTGCTGTCTCAAACAGATCACCACCATATGACTTCCAGTGTCTTGGAACATTAACGACACATTATAAAATAAAATATTAGGGGAGCAGCTTCTGTGGTTGAAGGTTCTAGCGGAATTTTGGTTGGTCACTAGAAACAAGGAGGAGAGAGTTTAGGGACACCATTGAGGATATATCTTCCTTAGTGGCCTCCTTGGACAAGCTACTGAAGCGTCGGGAAGGGGGTTTGTTTCTGTTACACAGCTCAAATGAGGAAGAAAGGTGAACTCAGCGAATGTCGGTTAGTTTCCTAGTTAGCTGAGGGTCGCTGTCTTCTCCCAGGGTGGCTCCTGGCTCCTGCTAGAGAGTAGAGGATCCCTCCTGGGGTCCTTAGGGAAAAGCCAGTGCAGGTGATGAGTTTAAGAGAGGGTTAATGGCCTCACCCCTGGACTCAGGAATCCCTGTGCAGGTGTGCCTCATGTTTGTTTAAGATACAATGCCTATTGTAGTGATTATTTGTAGAAAGTAATTGTTTGGTGCTAAAGTTGTCACCAAGCAAGCTTATCATGTGCTGCTAAGGACAAAGAGATATTTAGAACAAAGCCACGAAGCGATGTGGATGTCTCTCACAATGTCAAGACAAACCCCAGACGCTCAGCAGGGAACCAACAGCTTAGCTCAGTTGACTGAGAAGAGTGATGCCTGGACCGCCCGGTGTCGAGTTATCATCAAGTGGTTACTTTTCAAATATGCAAATTTGGGGCCACAGTCTAGACATGTAGTCTTCTGTCCATCTCCCCTTAGGAGAGTCCAGACACAATCATATACTGGGGAGCTTGGGGACAGTTTAGGGTGACAATTACCGTTTGTTTCTTTGAAAGTCCCTGTTAGAGTTGCTCCCATGCTCTCTGCAGGTTATCTGCAGACATTCTCCCTAGTTGTCCCCCAGTCCAGTTCTTGCCAATCGAATTCTGAACAGGCTATTAGAATATTAGGAAACAGAGAGGAGGGATCAGGAGCAGTAGCATGGTTCAGCAAGCCGTGCCACATCCACTGGGAACTCAGCATTTCCACCTACCACTGAGTATTTAAAAATTAACATATATTATACAAAATAATGGGTCTCATTCTGAAAATTTCATATACCTACATAATGCATTTTGATTATATTTATTCCCATTATTTTTCTCATATCCCACACTTCTGCTGATCTTCTTCTTCTCAACTAGGCCCCTTCTAGTTTCTTATTTTGTGTGTATATGCATATGTGTGTTTATATGTGTATGTATGTATGTGTATATGTGAGTATATATGTATGTGTGTGTACATATGTGTGTACGCATGTGTATGTGTGTATATATGTGTGTGTTTGTGTCTGTGTGTATGCATACATGTGTATGTGTGTATGTGTATATGTGGGTATATGTGCGTATACATGTCTGTATGTGTGTGTGTGTGTGTGTGTGTGTGTGTATGACTCAATGAGCTTCATTAGGGTTGTTCACAGGAATATACAAACCTTACCAGTGCTTATACTACGGAAGATATTTTCTCTCTTTCATCATCAACAATTACATGTGTATTTATTTATCCTCTCACAATTGTGGCAGTCACATGTTCACAATCAAAGCATTCTTAGGACCACACTTCCCCCAGAAGCCCAAGCAGCATTTCCATTTTGCCTGTTCGGTCTCCAGCAGCTTGACCCCATCAAACCAGTCCTGCCTCCCTGGAAACACTGGCCCCCTGCCTCCCCGGCACCCCCCCCCACTCCCCCACCCCCTGCCTCCCCGGCCCCCCCACCCCCCCTGCCTTTCTGTTTGCGTGTTTCTGATGGAGACACTTGCTACTGGGTTGAGGGGCATCACGGATAATCCAGGATAATCTTGTCTCAAGCTCCTTCATTTGATTGCATCTGCAGATTCTTTTTGCAATATGGCCACAGGATTAAGGACTGGGATATCAACCCACTATATAACACAGAATGCAAATACGTTGGCTTTTGGACAATAGACTTTTACTATAAATGGGTGCCTGTTGATAAAGTTTGTCTTTTCATATGACAAATACATTCCTTTCAGGACTGTAGATGAGTTTTTTTTTTTAAAGTTGGAATTAAAGATGTTTTTAAAGACATATACTTTCATAGCACCTCCCCCACCCCACCATCACAACAAACTCCTAAAAGGAAAACAAAACAAAACAAAACAAAACATTTGAGGTGGAGATACTTACCTAAATGTAGAATATGTTAAAAAAAAAAAAAAAAAAAAACCCAAAAACCAAACCAAACAAAACCAAACCAAACAAAAAACCCAAAACCAACCAAACAAAAACCAGATTTCAGTTGGTTAGCTTGTTCATGTGCCCAAACAAGAATATTTGCTGTACATATTTTGTTCAGCGTCATGGTTTAACATGAACACAGAGCTAGATTCCATGGGCTCAAATACACATGGTAGTTCTGTGTTTTGGGACAAGTTATTTCACCTCTGTGTGCCTTAGTTTCTTCACCCATATAATATGGAGGAAGAAGCCTATGTGGATGTGGAGTTGAAAGGATAAAAAGGATGAAGACAGTTCTTAGAACGCTCTGCTTGTGGAGTGCAAATGCCAAAATACGCTACAAATGTTCCAACCTCTGTGGAGTCTTGGCATGACCCAGACAAATAAAACACTGCACTCTGTTAAACAAGAACAATACTTAAAAAAAAAACAAAAAAACAAAAACGCACCCAAACAAATGGACTTAACCATGATGCTGCAGAAGAAACCATCAAGATGCTGAGTCGGCAAAAGGTGTATTAGTGTGTGGGGCTAGTGTGTGGGGCTGCTTCATATAATCCTGGACAAAGATGGCGCTGTAACGAAGTGACATTTAACTTGAGGACTGAAGATAAAGAGGTTGCCCTAGATCTCCCACCCGTCCCCTCGGGGGTGGGGGGAGAAGTTTGTCTGGATAAGCTAGATTGCTTCATGTTTTACAACCACGAATCCGGGAACAGAGGCAGCATACCACAGAGACACCGATGAGATGCTGCCTTCTGCACATTTCAACAGAGCCCGGTCCATGGGGTGGAAGCGTGTAGGAGAATGTGACCATGAAAGAACATTCCTCGCACGGGGAACTACTTGCATATGTATTCCTCAACCTACTAGACTAAGATGATCCTCAGGAAACTTAGAAGTCCCTGAGTGCAAAAACGAAGACCCTGAGCTGCGGTGTCTCCAAGAATAAATCAAATATGGGGCCAGAGATCCATTCTCCACAGACTTATTGGACATCCACCTCAGGCTCTGCATCAAGTGTCACACTTTGCACATTTTTCCCTCTCATAGCCAGAAACCAGATTTTTAAAAAATGTACACAAAGTAAAAGGAGGGCTTATTGGAAGAGGACAAAGATAATGGGCGTCTATGACACACATGTGTGGAAACGTCCCATTATTTTAAACAGTGGATACCCGCTAGTAAGGAAGCTTAAAAAAACCTTGGGTGTTTTTGATCTGTGATTGGTCGAATCTGGGCGCGCTGGGCCCAGGGATGCAGAGGACTGACCTGCTCAGGGTCTAAAGTACAGAAAATACCCTGCAAGTGTCAAATGACCAATGCCTCCACCAGCAAAACTCTTCACGCAAGGCTAGATAAAAGCGACACGGACAAATCACCATAGCTTGCAGGCTCAAACAGCTGCCAGTCATTAGCATATGGCGTGGGGCGGGTGGTTGTCTGTTCCTGGTAGGCGGCAGTGTTCTCGTGGTTAAGTGAGGACACAGAAGGACACGGGCTCGTCTTCAGCTGCAGTCCTGCAGAACTGGGCGTCTCCAAACCCCCAGGATACACTTGAACCACGTCTTAACTTTCCAGCTCCCTGATCACCTGTGGGCACGAGGCCAGTCCTGTCAACCCCCTGTGTTCACAGGTCTAGAACATTTCAAACGACCACGTTCCTCTTAGTCCTTCTAGGAAAAGCAATGTATGGGGCCAGAGAGATGGCTCAGTGGGTACATGTGATTGCCATGCCAACCTGACTGATGAATTGTACAAAGGAGTTGACAGAACTGATTGCTGAACACTGTTCTCTGACCCTCACGTATGCTCTGTGGCATGGGGACACCTGAGGTCGGACATACGGACATCCTGTCTCTGAGAGAGAGAGAGAGAGAGAGAGAGAGAGAGAGAGAGAGAGAGAGAGAGAGAGAGAGAGAGAGAGAGAGAGAGAGAGAGAGAGAGAGAGAAGTGGTTAGAATTCTAGTGTGAAAGCTGACCTTAAACAACTCACTTGAAATAGTTACTCAAAGGGCACAGGAAGCAGATGGCTGTGTGTGAGTTCCAAGCCAGTGGGCTGGGAACCCTGAGGAACTTAAAGCAAATTCGGGAGATGGTTTCAGACCTGGGTAGGGGGAGGCTAGGGTGGGGGTGGGGTGACAGGGGGAGCTGGTCAAGGTTTGACTGAGGAGCTGTTGATGGATTACCTGATGACCTGAGTGTGCAGCGATGATGTCTCAATCATTTTGCCATTTTGTTCTGTTTCTCTGGCCATTTCTTTTAGCCTCCCACTTCCTCTAAATTTGATTGGTGACAGGCTCAGCAGGGGCACAAGTCCCCTCCCGTCTTGGAGGGCAAGCTTTTTTTTTTTCCTCCCAGGACCCACTATTGTCCTTATTACTGAATGGCTTTGGGCTTCTCCTCCTCAGGGGCAGTTTGCATTTCCTCATGCTCCTCCTGCGAACCCAGCAGGACCGTCGCGCCAATGAACAGCACCAGATAGATGTTCAAAACCATCCCCAGTCCTCAGAAACTGATAAAGCTCTAAGCCTGCTCAGTTGACGGTGTAACCAGGGAGGAGGGTCTTTCCAGGAAGCAGAGCAGCTGATACAGGAAATGGCACTGAGTGTGTGTGCGCTGGGAGCGGGGTGTGGGTGGGTGGGGGGAAGTGTGGTGGACTGGCTTTGTTCTGGACCTGCCAATACATCCTAAGAGGTCAGGCGAGGTCAGGGAGATCAGGAAGGGTCAGAAGGAAGGGACTTGTCTTCCTCCTCCTGCTTTCATTAGCCCTGAGCTTTCCGCCTAGAGCACTGCAGGGCTGAACCTGCTCACTACTGAGGACGGACCTTTGCCCTTGGCACAGCCAATTCACTGGGCAGCTTTGTTCTTAATTTAACAATCCCTGGCTTCCTTATCTCTGGAGGTGGGGTGGGGAGGGGGTTTTTCAAATCCAATAAAGAAGCCTTCCAGATTCCCAGATGTCTTAGCCAACAGAAGCAATGCATATGTAGTTACTAAGATGGCACATGGATACAGGTGGTCAAACCTGGAAAGGGCAGCCAGGTCTGGGGACCTCAAGGAGTGACTCCCCCTCGGTTGTCCCAGGCAGTGGGGCACAGGTGGGCCAGCACCACCCATACCACTGGAGAGCAAGCTAGAGATGTGCATTTGGTGGCACTGGACCTGCCAAATTCAAAGTTCTGGGGGTGGCTGCCAGGCATAGGTATTGCAGGCAGCCTTCCTGTGCGGCCAGCGCACGTGTGTTTGAGAACTTTTAGCATGAAGGAATGTGGTTTCACTCTCTGGGTATTTCCTCACACATGCCATTCTCTCCATCAAAAAACAAAACAAAACAAAACAAAACAAAACAAAACAAACACCAAAAGTCCCTCTCCATCTTCCGTGGCTATCTGAGCAACCCCATGGGATGCCGCTGGTACCCTCACAGGACAACGAAGCACCGGACTGCACTTGAACTGACTAAAATGCCAGCCTCCTGGGTTCCTGCGGCTGAAGCTGGTCCTCTGCATCCCATTCTCCCATCCCCCAGGTCTGACAGGCAGCCTGACAGATTCATGAAATAGATATAAGTGTATTATGTACATATATGTATTTCCACATGCATAAATACATGCATAGATGAGGCATTTTATAGGGGCTGGGGGAGATGGGTTAGTTGGCAAAGTGCTTGGCTCTTCAAGCACGAAGACCAGAGATTGATTCTCAGAGCCCATGTTAAAAAGGAAGGTGTGGTGGCACACGCTTAGAATCCCAGCGCTGGGGAAGTGGAGGCAGCCCATGGTTCCCTGGCCAGGCAGTCTAGCCTCAGGTGCTGGTGAGACCCTGTGTCCAAAACCAAGGGAGACAACTCTGAGGAATGGCACCTGAAGCTATGCTTCGTCCTCCACATGCATACACTTACTTGTGCACATATGTCTGCACTGGTACATACATGAACACACGTACATATATGAAGTACTATATATATATATATTATAAACATTAATGCAAAGATATATGTATCTACTAAAAACATTGAAAAGAGTCATCATTTATTAGTTTTTGTTAAAAAAAAATCTGGATTTCTTTTCCTGCTCATTGAAGGAGGCAAGAAGTAGCCAACTGGTCCATGAATTTGAATTTTCTGTGTGGCATTATGAAATTCAGTTTCAGGCTGGAGAGATGGCTCAGAGGTTGAGAGCACTGCCTGTTCTTCCCAAAGGTCCTGAGTTCAAATCCCAGCAACCACATGGTGGCTCACAACCATCTATAGTGAGATTTGGTGCCCTCTTCTGGTGTGCAGGTGTATATATGCAGGCAGAACACTGTACACATTATATATATATATATATATAATAGGCCTAGGGTTTAAGAAAAAAAAAGAAATAAATTCAGTTTGTTGTTTTTAGCCCAAACCTTTTTTTTTTTTTCTGCCCCACCACTTTCTTCTGCAGGAGTCTGGGAAGTTAAAAACAGTCTCTGCCACACCCCAGATGTTAACACTTGAGCTGATGCCATTATTCACCAGTTAGAGTTTATTTACTACAAAGTTGAAAGCAATTAATTGTGTTCTTCTGAAAAAATGGGACAGCGGCACCCTTGAAGGCTGCGGCCTGCTGTAGGATCTAAAAGAAAAATGTGTTGGTATTTCAAAGTCTAAAGCTGTCTATTATGTTTGCGAGAAGGGAGCACGGTAGCCCCTGTAACTCGGACCTAAACGACCTGAGAGTGCCTTTGAGAGAGCAAGATTGCAAATTAGGACAGCGACTCCCAGTGTTTGCCTTCAGAGAGAGGAAGAAAGAGCTAGTGAGCCCCAGCAATTTCAACTAAATGTGCTTCATTTCCAGCGAAGCCTTCTAACGCAGAAATTTCCCAGACACTTTACACTTGCTCTCTGTGTTAAGACACCAACTGTGACTCGCAGAAGGGGATGGCAAAGTGACATTCATGTCTTCTCCTGAGGGCTGTTCAATATGAAGATGCAGATGACTTCTTGCAGATGTTCCTGCCTTGTGAAAGCTCTTTAGTGAGCCAGGAATCAAAGCAGGCAAAAGCAAGGGTATTGAGGTGGGCAGCCCCTACACATGAAGGAGCTAACTGGATAACAACAAAGTAATAATAATAAAAAAGAAGGCTGGCATTTTTAAAAAGTAGACCACTATCACAAACTCCCTCTAGCTGGCTGTTGTTCCCACCTTGAGGACACATGGACAAACCACCCAGAGCTGATGGCTGGCATTCCCTTTCCCAGGACTGTATTTGAAACTAGGGGTAGTGGTCAGGTGGTTTGGTGGAGGCGCCCCTCATGCAGGGTGGAGCTCGAACTGTGTATGCCATCTGCTCCTCACGCTTATAGAGTGAGAGGAAAAAATGGAGAGAAGACCTAGGCTTGGCTAAGATACATACAGTCCTGCCAGGGGACAAATGGCTTCACACATCCATGCCAGGCCCCCTCAGAGATCCGACCCTGCATCAGTAGCTCTCTCACACTATCCCCCTTCCTTATGATACCCAACAGAGTGCCATACAATCACAAGACACCTGACACCAGCCTGCAGCCTCCACACGTTGGTACATGTGCACATGTGCACACACACACAAAGCTGAGTTCTGTATCTCTTTAACAGTACCATGTCGAATGTTTTTGTGTTTGCTCGTCACTTAAAACTGAAGGGGGGTGAATTTGCTCAGATCTTGGCAGTGTTTTCACCTTTGGTAGAGTTGGTTGGAATATCCAGTTTCTTCTTCAACGATCTTGTTGCATGCTTAGGAGATAAGGAACATCTGTCCTTCATTTTTATCTCATGTCTAAGTGAGAGATATTGTTATACATGTACCATCGACACAGCTCCACGCACAGCGCATGTGGGTATCACTTGGTCTTGTGTGGTAAGCACTATATTGGCGGAACCATCTACCTAGTTCCTGGGACTCAGCCTTATGGTGCACTCCCCATCTCTATAACCCAAAGGCTAATTGAGTACTAAGGATGTTATTCATTCCTCTTGTGAGTCTTCATAAGCCATCCTCAAAGATGGGGCAGTAATAAATGCTTTGATTTGGAGGTGGGGAGCCATTAAATGCAAATTGTTTGTCCTTTAATTCCTTTGACGGACGTCTGACAAGAGACAGCAGCAGGACACAGTGAAAGTGCTATGGAGAGAATGTTAACTTACCCATCTAATCTTGACCCAACATTGTACATCAGAAATCAAAATAGAAAGGCCTACACTTTGAGGTATGATACACACAAGCCAACAACGTCTGTGTAACGTCAGCTTAAGACACAGCCACCATGGCCAATAAGGGACCTGGATCACTTAGGTCTAGATTTTTCTACAGTTCTACAGAACAAGGGGTGGCTGTGAATCAAACCCAACAGGAGACTTTACTTTTGTAATACCAGCCAGATAAGAACGATTTCTATGTCTTTAAACGGTTGAGAGTAAAACAAAAGGAATAGCATTTTAAGATACATGTTAAGGACATGAATGTTCACTTTGAGTGTCCAAACACGGCTTCTCGGGATGCAGGAAGAAGCCATGTGTCCAGATGTTTACTATGCTCAGTTTTTTCCCCCTCACTGAAACACAGCTAAGGAGTTGTAACCAAGATAACGGCACATCCTAAAATACTTCCTTGCTTGCCTTTTGCAGAAAATGTTGGCCAGATAGACCCTGCTGCAGACTGCTCAGTTCTCCGCGGCTATCACCTGCTGTCAGACATACTGGTCCTGAAGGGCTGGGGTCACGTCTACAGCATTAGTGTCCTTATTGCCTCCTGGGACACAATCCTTCTTACAAACGTGGTGTAAAAATACATTTGTGAAATGATAGAATTGCCCACCACTACTGTTTGAGCATTTTGCTTGTCATACAGATAAAAGATGTAGCCGATAGACTTAGGCTTTTGCTGAGTCAGAAGCACTGTTCATGCATGTGTGCATGCGTGCGTGTGTGTGTGTATGTGTGTATGAAAACATGCATAAAATATATTTTAAACATAAAATAAAGGTGTAAGAAGTTTTGCAAATGAACCTTGCACAGAGTCAAGTTCATACTAAGTTCAAAACCAAATCCATGCTGCAGTATTGGAAACTTGGAAAGCCCCCTTCCTGAATTTCCTCAGTTATAAAATGGGATAAAACATAACTCTTTTGGTTCCTGTGGGGATAAACTAAGAGAATGACTGTAAAATGTTTGGTTTTGGGGCATTAAATATATGACAATCCTTATTAATGAAGAGTCTGAGAAAAGCCCACAAAGTGTCCAATGAGAGCGGAGTGGATGCTGGTTCTGTGATCAGGCACCGTAAGGAGAGATGGAGGAGAGGGTGGGGCTGGATATGGATCTAAAAGAACCAAGTACTCGATCTGAGAGGGCAACTGGGGACCTGGAGCTCCTGGGCATCCGCAGACAAGTAGGTGAGCCCAGCAGGAGTGTGCGAGGGACCTGAAGTTCTTCTGTGAGGCAGTGAGAAGACAGAGTGGCACAGCAATAGTAACCTGTGCTTTCTGCGGCATTCCTGCCTTTAGAGATTTCAGCATCATCTGAAAGTGAAACGGATCTGCTAAAGGGCTTCCAAGGAAGGTATTATTTATGAAGCATCCCTTCCCATGGCCATATTCCCACGGGATCTTAACTTCTACACCATTCTCACTGTGTGTGTGTGTGTGTGTGTGTGTGTGTGTGTGTGTGTGTGTGTGTACTCCTACATGGGTATGCATTGGTACACATACATGATTGTGAGCACAGGTGTGCACGCAGGTGTGTGTGTGCACAGGTGTGTGCACAGGTGTGTGGTGTGTGCACAGGTGTGTATGTGTGTGTGCATGTGGAGTCCAGAGTTCACTCTAAGGTGTCATTCCTCAGAAGCCATCCATCTTTTGTTTGAGACAGGGTCACTCATTGGGATCTGAGACTCACAGATTAGGTGTTTCTGTGCCCTGGTGCTGGTATTATAAGGGTACGGCATCATGCATGGACTTTTCTGGAGGGGCTACCAGGGTTCAAACACAGGCCCGTATGTTATGCAGAAAGAGCTTTACTACCTGAGCCATCTACCTTTCCATCTCCCACTGTGCAATCACTGGGCCTGTGGCTACAGTCAAGATTTGAGCATCCTAGATGGAAAGACCCACAACCAAACATTAGGTGGGGAGAGAGAGAGAGAGAGAGAGAGAGAGAGAGAGAGAGAGAGAGAGAGAGAGAGAGAGAGAGAGAGAGAGAGAGAGCTCTAACGTAGGTATCCATTGGGTCCCCCCCTGGCCCGGGAGCTTGGGGAACCTCTAAAAGAGAGAGAGAGAGAGGAAGAATTGTAGGAGCCAGAGGGACCTAGAACACCACAGAAGGCCCATGAGCAGGGCTCACGTGAGCTCACAGAGACAGAAGTGGCAGTCATGGAACCTGCGTGGGTCTGTGCTCGATCCTCTGCATATGTGTTATGGTTCTAAGCGTAGTGTTGTGTAGGACTCCTGACAGTGGTGGTAGGGGTGACTCTTTCACCTAATCTCAGGACCCCTTTTCTCCACTGGGTTGCCTCACTCAGGCCTGATATGATGGTTTGTGCCTAGTCTTCTTGTATCTTGTTATG
The DNA here is from genome assembly GCF_903995435.1 of Acomys russatus. Classification (NCBI taxonomy): domain Eukaryota; kingdom Metazoa; phylum Chordata; class Mammalia; order Rodentia; family Muridae; genus Acomys; species Acomys russatus. Next base: position 64,269,734 of record NC_067145.1, read on the forward strand.
CTGTATTGAGTTCATATCCCTGGGAGGCGTGCTCTTTTCTGAAGGGAACTGGAGGAGCTGAGGATCTGACGGAGAAGGGACAGAGAGGGGAACTGGGATGAGCAGAGGGATGGGAAACTGCGGTCTAGATGTATTGTATGAAATGATGATGATGATGAAGAAGAAGCATCTCCCTGAGGCCCAGTCATCCCTGCATAGGGACACGACACAAGTATGTTCAGCAGAGAGGTATCTTCTAGCTCTTGGTTGTGTGTAACTTTTAGAAAGAAAAAATAAATAAACTGGAGGGTTGTTCTGCAAAACTCTAGAACTGAACAAGAAAAACTTTGTGGAAAACAGTGTTTTGTGCAGGTGGCTTTGTGCTCCAAGAGACTCAGAGCCTCCTGGCGTTTGAGGTCTGCTCATGACATCTATCACAGCATGTAGATCACTTAAAAAATAAAAAAACCACACATACCCATGGTGCTAAAAATACCCCACAGTCTAGCCTGACTGCAGGCTGCCAGAATGTTATATTCTGATTTTTATACTGCCTGCTGATATTTGGACATTTTCACAAGTATAATGTTTACCGTTATTCTGCTTTTCTTTATAAAAGTTGATTGCTGATGAGTAAGACTCGAGGAAGCCTGCCTCAAGACAGGGTTGGTGCTGCATCCCACCGCCTCTCAGCTGTTCTGAATAAGTCATTCTACCGCAGTGGCAGCTCATCTGTGGAGCTGACTCTGGGTTTGGGCTGTCTTACCCACAGATGGAGCAGATGTGCCAGTTTTTATGGGGGCTCCCCACTCCTGACCTCATCATGCCGCTCTGTGTGCTGGCTATGGTTGCTGTCATGATTAGTTGCAGAACACCTGTGTTTCAGGTTACCGTTGGCACAGGCTTGTTTGCCAATGAAAAGGGGGCCATGAGGGTCTCAATATAGGACTAAAATGTTGTTAGAGCTTTTGACTCACAAAAGTGATTATTTATAAGGCACTGTGCTGTAACATGTGGGCCTCAGCGTGATCTGTTGTTTAATAGTTTCAGATCAGGGATGGCAAGGATGCCAACCTTACCTCTATGGTAAGACTCCACTCATCCCAGGGTTACCAGCAGCTGGGCAGACCTGAGCTGGCTGGCCACTCTACCAGGTTTATCAGAACAACAGCTCACCATTCATTCATTAATTCATTCGTTCACTGTCCTTCGTTCCCTTCCTTCCTTCCTTCCTCTCTCTCTCTCTCTCTCTCTCTCTCTCTCTCTCTCTCTCTCTCTCTCTCTCTCTCTCGTGTGTGTGTGTGTGTGTGTGTGCATGTGTGTGCTGCTAGAGGTCAACTTCAATTGTCATTCCTCAGGATGCCTTCTGCCTTGTTTTCTGAGACAGGCTCTCTCTGTTTAGTTGGATCTAGCCAATAGCCAGCAAGCCACAAGGACCCATCTGTCTCTGCCTCCAAGCACCTGGATTGCAGGCGCATGCCACCGAGCCTGGCTCTGTGTGTGTGTGTAGTCGCCACCGAGCCTGGCTCTGTGTGTGTGTGTGGTCGCCACTGAGCCTGGTTCTGTGTGTGTGTGGGGTCACCACCGAGCCTGGCTCTGTGTGTGTGTGGGGTCGCCACTGAGCCTGGCTCTGTGTGTGTGTGTGTGTGTGTGCGCGTGTGTGGTCGCCACCGAGCCTGGCTCTGTGTGTGTGTGTAGTCGCCACCGAGCCTGGCTCTGTGTGTGTGTGTGTGGTCGCCACTGAGCCTGGTTCTGTGTGTGTGTGGGGTCACCACCGAGCCTGGCTCTGTGTGTGTGTGGGGGCACCACTGAGCCTGGCTCTGTGTGTGTGTGTGTGTGTGTGTGTGTGTGTGTGTGTGTGTGTGTTTGCCACCCGAGCCTGGCTCTGTGTGTGTGTGGTAGGGGATCTGAACTTAGGTGCTTGTATAGCAAACACTTTCAGACTGAGCATTGTCTCCAGGCCTCATATCCTAGCATCTATTGTCAGAATTCGGTCAACCCAATTGCCTAACTCAATTAGCCAGAGATAGAGAGGGTGGGCATAGGTATGGGCATACTTGTGACCCAAGACCTTGTTTTATTTTTAGACCTAGTTAACACTCATGAGACATCCTTCACACCTGACTACTCTTCGGAAATGTCGGTTTATATTCTGAGGCAAGGAGAGCGCTTTGTAGGTTAAGTTACTCATAGAAGGTCAAAGGCAACAGACACTAGTGATCCAGACTCTCATTTGGGTTTAGTAGTTTATGAGTTACAAGGCAAGAGAGACATAGCACAAAGGATCTGACCAAAGGAAAGGCTGAGGGAGGGAGAAACAAGCCACACACCATGGCCTTGTGAGTCAAGTCCAGTACTGGACCACGCATAAGCTGCCATAAGATATAGAACACAACAGAGTCACCCCACAGCTCCCGTGGACCACAGGCAGCCGTTCACCCTAAGAATCCCTCTCTAGATGACACATTCTATTCCTAAGTAAGTGCCATTGTCACAACGATTTTTCACTCTTCTTGGCCATGTCTGTCACCAGGAAAGCTGCAGTGATTCCACAGCCTTAACTTAGCACAAGTCACAGGGGACTGACCCTTTTGAAGATGGGTACAGGGTTAGGCTGGTTCAGGCACGAGTTCCCTAAATCACAAGGCTGCTACAGAGCTGTGGGGCTAGAAGCACAAAATCACCTCTGTAGTGTTTTTTTTTTTTCCTCCCAAATCCCCACTCACTTGAAGTGAATCTAGCTTGAGGTGTGCCTCAGGCAAAAACGAACGAATGTCACTTGACTCAAAATGAGGAGAAACAGCCCGGCACCTGCGGCCACTTTCTTACTTAACTGTGGGAATGTACGAAAAGCAGGATCTTGGAGGCAGCTTGGCCTTAGAGCTCGGAGGGAGGTGGCTGGCGAACTGGACAGCTATGCCAGAGGCACTATCTCAGGGCAGATGAGTGAACGCCCAGCATAGGAGAAAAGAGGCCTTTTCCCCTCCCAGAGCATCAGGGGAAGATGAGAGGGGAAAAAAACCCTGCCAATCAAGCAAGCAACAGAAGCAAGCTGCTGTACTCTGAAAAACTGCTCACCTCTGAGGTTGAACCGCTTCATGAGCTAACCCGTTTTGTGCTTGGATTGCTCAGCTGTCCAGCTCTCTCAGGAAGGGATGGTGCCATATGTCTGGCACATTGCTGGCACCCAACAAACAGCATTAATCCTTATCACGTGACCTATGCGAATGCCTGCACAAGAAACCAACAGACAAGGTGTCCTCTGTCCTGCCTCCCTTCAGGGTATCTTTTGACTTATGTGGATGAACAGAACCTACCTGGGAAACTGCCAGTGTTTGCCTCTTACCTTCCAAACGTATAAATATGGGGCCACATGACCCTGGAGAGAGGTGACTCCTTGTTCTGTTTCCTCCTCAGGATTGCACATAAAATGCTTATTCTTTTCTCTCCAGATAATAAACTCCTTGTGTAAGGCTGTGTCCTTTACCCACTACAATCTCGAGGGACATGGCAAAGGATGCGCTTCAACTTAGAAAGCTCTAAGGACCCAGAATAACAAACTAGTGTTGACTAAAGAATGGTTCCAAAGCTTGAAAGAAGCCTGTCGTTAGAAATAGGTGCTCAGTTGGTAAAGCGCTTGCTGTGCAAGAACTAGGGCCTGAATTTGGACCCCAAGGACCCACCTGAAAAAGCCAGGTATGGCCATGATGCATATAATTCCAGTGATGGGCAGAGCCAGGAGAATTCCCGCTAGTTTGCTGGCTGTCATGGTCAGTCAGCAGTCTACCTGAATTGGTGAGCTCTAGTTGACTGACACACACACACACACACACACACACACACACACACACACACACACACACATTTTTGCTCTGAAGAGAAGGCAATGTACCCTGGCCCTAAACAAAGAGTTGGAAGTGTCTGCATACACTCTGTTCTCCCCGCCCCCACCACTATTTAAAACCCCTGGCACTCTAGCCGTCAAAGAGCAAGAGACTCATTTATGATTATATACCCAAACACTCAAGAAGAGCAGGAGGAGGAAGAGGAGGAGGAAAGTAGAAAAGAAATTTGGACAGCCCCCCACGCCCCCACTAACAAGACATTACTGTTTCAGCTGATGAAGAAATATGTGATGAAAGGTAACAGTTAAGGAGATGAGACAAAATACTCAAATGGCTACAGACTACATGGTTTGGGACTTGGGAGAGGGACGACATTCTTGGGTGCAGAAGGAGATGTGTTCCTGTGGAAGGTGTGGTTCCTGTACAGGCTAAGCCTCCCAGGCTTCTCCAGTGGCTGATTCTGTAGTGCTGCTTAAAGGCAAACTTTACTAAGGAAGCCACAGGCCAGGGTTAAGTGAGTTTAGGGTTCCACTGAAGGGCCTAACTATGCTTAAGGCTGGCAAGAATTCTTGACTTGTTTCCTTACATTGCCCTGGGTCCCTGTGGACCCTAAATCTTTTTTTTTAAGATTTATGATGGTTATGATGATGTATACAATGCTCTGCCTGCATGTACTCCTGCGGGCCAGAAGAGGGCGCCATATCACATTACAGATGGCTGTGAGCCACCATGTGGTTGCTGGGAATTGAACTCAGGACCTCTGGAAGAGCAGTCACTGCTCTTAACCTCTGAGCCATCTCTCCAGCCAGACCCTAAACCTTTACTCCAGCTTCTCTATGGATCTGCCTAAACGTTTAGTTGATTTCCTAGGGTTCTTTCTAGTGCACACTACTGCGTGTACCACCCCAGTGACATTGTGCCACAACTGCTATGCACCTGCTATGTCACAGATGTCCTCCTGTGGCCCTGTTTCAGTGTCTGTCCTGCAGGTCAGGCCAGGGTGAGGCTCAGTGAGAGCCCCTCTGGACGATGTTGGCCCAGGAATTCTCTGTGGGAAGCTGAAGCTATCACCCCCGCTAAGATGGCGCCTGGCAACCTGCCAGGCAAAATGACTTGCAATTCTGCTCCTGGTAAACAAGTCCTTATTTGGGTTGTGGGCTGTGCTTTGCTCTGACGTATGCATCCCGCCTTGTCCAATTGGAGCTACCGACATAAGGGCTGCTGATTGGATGAGGCAGAGGATATAAAGGGGCGCTGGGGTGTTGGGGAGGAGGAAGGAAAGGGAGAAGCTTGCTGAAAAGGTTCCTGAATAAACTGCCTGGAAAAGAACGTTTGGGTCGCGTCCTTATTTTCCGCTGGTCGGAAGGGTCACGACAATTCTCCTTTCCTCAGGAGCCCTCCCTTCTTCCCCCAGCCTCGGCTATGAGGGAATTTGACCTCACGGTTTGTAAGGTAGGCTAGGGATTGTGAGAATGGTGGGATCTCTTGCCTAGCATGCTTGAGTTCCTGGGCTCCATCCCACCACCACATAGCTGAGTGTGGGTGTCACATGCCTGTAGTCCTTGAGTGTGGGGAAGGTAGAGGCAGGAGGATCAGACGTTCAATGACACAGTCTGGTAGACATCAGGTTCCAGGCAAGCCTGAGATACATGACATCCTGCCTTAACAAATAGCAATGAAACCAACCAAATGCTTTCATCTCCTCTTCCCAATCAAGCAAGGAAGTCTGGTGCAATGGTTGGCTCCAGTTGTCAACTTGACACAACCTCAGATCACCTGGGAAGAGTCTCAATGATGGATCCTCTAGACTGGAGTGGCCTGTGAACATGTCCTTGGGAGATTATCTCGATTACGCTAATTAAGGCAGGAAGGTCTGCCCACTGAGGGTGACACCATTCTCTAGGCAAGGAACGGCAGACTGTGTCAGAACGGAGAGAGTGAGCTGAGAACTCCCACTCGGGGCACTTGTTTGTCATTCTTCACTGAGAATGCAATGTGGCTTTTTCAAATTCCCACTGCTCTGATGCTCCTGTCATGATGGTAACCTGGAATTGTCATCCAAATAAACCCTTTCTCCATTCAGTTGCTTTTGCTAGAGGATTTTATCATAGTGACAGGAAACAAAACAAAGACACCTAGTATTCATATGATAATGATAATAATAATAATGATAATAATGATAATAATAATAATAATAATAATAATAATAATAATAATAATAATAATAGTCACATACATGTGTGTGTGATAGGCGGGGTCTTTCCATTTAGCCTTGGGTGCCCTGGAACTCATTATGTAGACCATATTGACCTCTAACCCATAGGGATTGGTCTGCCTCTACGTCCCCCCAAGTGCTGGGGATTAAAGGTGTGTGACATCATGCCGCACATACAATGATTTTGACACTAAGGCTCACATGAGATGATGAGGTAGCCCTGACAGTGGTGTATACTGGAAGCCAAGGATGTAGTCTCAGGTCCCCTCCATACTTTCCTCTGTTTATCTATTTTTCCTTTAAGCCTGAGATCCAACTGCGAGACCAGGCAGACTTTCAAGGCTACATGTCTGCCTTGCGAAAGAAATGTGTCTTTCTGATTTGGTTATGTGGGGAGAAAAGTAAAGGAGAATGTGGGGGGAGGGTGACTACTGGAGCTTGAGAACGTTCTAGAAAGGCTAGTGGGTGGTGCTTGAGGCATTAGGGAAAGGAAAAGAACAGCTTAAAATTCATAGTGATATTGGCTTTGTTTGCACATTGGGGTGGGGGCGCATAGTTTTTAGGTGAACTCACTATGTAGCCGAGGATGACCTCTTGTCTCCATCCACTGAATAGTGGGACTATAAGCCTGTGCCACCATGCTAGGATTGAGGCGGGTTATCTTGTTTTACCAATAGCTATCTCAGTGGTCAGGGAACTATGGGAAGTGAGGAACATCTCAGTGCGGTCCTTAGCTGGCAGTGTAGCCATGCCATGTGCATACACTCGCTGGGTGTTTAGTGACAGCCATAGCTGAACATGCTCAGTTGTGCTAGCACACTGTCATGCAGCGTCATCCTAGTTTAAAGTCAGGGGAAGCTGCCTCTAAGATGGCTGCTAGAGTCCCTGCCTGTTCTCTGAAAGCACCCAAGGGTGCTGGTGAACAGCACAATGCCTTTCCCACACATCAGCCCTTTCACATTTTGTATTTCTTTATGGTTTGCATGTCCTGTGGGGAAAAGTAATGACATGTTTGGAGCCCATAGGCAGGTTTTGTGCTAAGTCCTGTTTTCCTCTTTGGCTTGTCCATGAAGATGGAAGATATCAGCCTCCTACAATGCTGTTAAATGTCACACAGGCACCTGGCACCCTGTGGCTTCTGAGCTCTGGGGGGCTGTCTTGACAGTCCCAATCAATCTAAGGCTATGTTTAAAGGTAGAAGAAAGATAAAATAAGGTATTGAGCATTGTCTCTGGGCCCTGAGTATCTTGCTACAGAGAGAGAGAGAGAGAGAGAGAGAGAGAGAGAGAGAGAGAGAGAGAGAGAGAGAGACAGAGAGAGAGAGAGAGACAGAGAGAGAGACAGAGACAGAGAGAGAGAGACAGAAAGACAGAGAGAGACAGAAAGACAGAGAGAGACAGAAAGACAGACAGAGAGAGACAGAGACAGAGAGACAGAGACAGAGAGACAGAGAGAGACACACACACAGAGACAGAGAGAGACAGAGAGACAGAGAGAGAGAGAGAGAGAGAGAGAGAGAGAGAGAGAGAGAGAGAGAGAGAGAGAGAGAGAGAGAGAGAGAGAGAGAGAGAGAGAGAGAGATATGATGATGCCTTGAGCTTCTCCATATGGTCCTTTTTCCATTGTGCACTGACTCTGCAAGTGAGCCTTTCAGCATCCTTCAGAAAATATTCTTTCCCCCATGGGTCTATTTCTGAATATTACTGTCTGATGCAGGTTTGTGGAAGACCACAGAGTTCAGCTTTATACACACAAGCATGCTGTTTTCAGCACCGTCTTCATCTAAAAATAACCTTCCCTGGGCTTGGTCTCAGGGAACAGCTATGCATTTCTTTGTGTGTTTTATTATTCTGCTTTGTCTTAATCGATATCCCTCCATGCTTTGGGTGTCTCATGGGAGCTATGACATTGGAGCTCTGAGCTAGAAGAGATGGCCCTCTGAGCAGTTCTGTTTTGAGGCAGCAGAAGGAGATAGTCTTGTGTCAAGGTTGAGGGCACTGCCACGAGTCACCCACATGCAGGCTTGACTGCCGTTAGCCACGCACTGGCAAGACAGCTGGCTATTGACTAAGTTGTGTTCACAGAG